>NC_059175.1:62577033-62895367 GCF_019923935.1 Bubalus bubalis | reverse complement strand
AGCCCTGGGATTTCTTTGGAAGGAATGATGCTAAAGCTGAAACTCCAGCACTTTGGCCACCTCATGCGAAGAGTTGACTCATTGGAAAAGACTCTGATGCTGGGAGGGATTGGGGGCAAGAGGAGAAGGGGACGACAGAGGATGAATGGCTGGATGGCATCACTGACTCGATGGACGTGAGTCTGAGTGAACTCCGGGAACTGGTGATGGACAGGGAGGCCTGGCGTGCTGTGATTCATGGGGTCGCAAAGAGTCGGACACGACTGAGCGACTGATCTGATCTGATCTGATGCACTGGCCAGTAGGGGGTGCAGAGCAGACACTGCTCCATGTCATTTTTGCTAAGAGATAGGGTTTGACAATGGAGAGGAAATGGCAACCCACTCCAGTATACCTAGAGAATCCCATGGACGGAGGAGCCTGGTGGGTGCTGTCCATAGGGTCGCACAGAATCAGACACAACTGAAGTGACTTAGCATGCATGCATGCATTGGAGAAGGAAATGGCAACCCATTCCAGTATTTTTGCCTGGAGAATCCCAGGGACAGAAGAGCCTGGTGGGCTGCTGTCTATGGGGTCGCACAGAGTCGGACATGACTGAAGCGACTTAGTAGCAGCAGCAGCAGGGTCTGACAAAGATAACACCATCTGGAACTGTTGTGGTAGAAATAAGTAAAAGCAAAAAAAGTGCTAGTCACTCAGTCATGTCCAACTCTCTGGGACCCCACAGGCTCCTCTGTCCATGGAATTCTCCAGGTAGGAATACCAAAGTAGGTTGTCATTTTCTACTCCAGGAGATCTTCCCAACCCGGGGATTAAACCTGTGTCTCCTGCATTGCAGGCAGATTCTTTACCATCTGAGCCACCAGGGGAGTGTAATAATTGATGCACTAAATCTTAATGATTATGTCCATATTTTACTGACCGCATTGAATCCCATGGCC
Organism: Bubalus bubalis; assembly: GCF_019923935.1. NCBI lineage: Eukaryota > Metazoa > Chordata > Mammalia > Artiodactyla > Bovidae > Bubalus > Bubalus bubalis. Next base: position 62,894,423 of record NC_059175.1, on the reverse strand, counting down.
ATACCTAATTTAAAGGAGCTGGGGAATTCCAATCCTACTATGTGCCTGGAAAAGTGAAAGTGTTAGTTGCTCAGTCGTGTCCATCTCTTTGAGACCCCATGGACTGTAGCCCACCTGGCAACTCTGTCCATGGGATTCTCCAGGCAAGAATACTGGAGTGGGTTGTCATTCCCTTCTCCAGGGTATCTTCCCAACCCAGGGACTAAACCTGCATCTCCTGTACTGCAGGCAGATTCTTTACCATCTGAGCCACCAGGGAAGAAGACTGTGAAAATAATAGTCAATAGTCCTTATGATTATCATACTCATTTTTTTAGATCAAGACACGTGAAAATAAGCTCGAATGAACTTTCCAAAAGACTGCACGCAAAAAGAAGACATCAGGATTTCCGTGGTGGCACAGTAGATAAGAATCTGCATGCCAGTGCAGGGGTCCTGGGTTAGATCCCTGGTCAAGGCAGGATTCCACATGCCACGGAACGACTGAGCCCATGAGCCATAATTACTGAGCCTGCAGGTTACAACTACTGAGGCCCCGTGTGCCTAGAGCCTGTGCTCAACAAGAGGAGCCAGCACAGTGAGAAGCCCACTCACCACAAGCAAGAGTAGCCCCTACTCGCCTAGAGAAAGCCCATGCAAAGCAACGAGGACCCAACGCAGCCAAAACCTGAATAAATAAATATAAATTATATATAAAAAAAGAAGACACCAGTCTTCCTCTGTGGTTCTATATGCAAGAGAATACCTTAGGCCATCTCCCAGTCTTTAAAATGTAGTTTCCACTGGATTTTAAGAGATGATATGTGAAAAAAAAGAATTCCGTGTTCCAACAAAGTTGAAAAAAATGGACTGAAAGTTAAAATGGGTTTCTTCACTGCAGAACTTCTCAGGAGCATCTCATGGAATGAGAGGACCTTGAAACCCATTTGGAGAGAAAATGGCTTTGATTTCTAAGAATATAAGGCAGTAAGTGAATTATCTGGGTTGTGTTTAAGTTTTGTTTCTCAGGTGAATTTATTCTAGGCTTGGTTATTTTTTGAGGATATGAGCCATGGAATCCAAAAAAAAAAAAAAAAAATTACCTGTAACTACAGAAGGAGATCTCTGTGTTATGGAACCAGCTCTAGCATGCCAGAGCTTCGTAGTCTGTGTTTCCATGATTTTAGGGGCTCCTGGCAGTTAACTAGGAAAATATTTTCATATATGTAGATAATTCTTCTAACACAGATTCTGTTCTCTACTTCTATGCCTTCATCAGGAAAAGGGATGGAGTGGGTCTTCTTCTCTTCTCAAGCTGCCCTTTTTTTGGAGTTCTTTTCCCATAAAGACTATCTTGTCATTCATATTCATGCCATTTACTCACTTAACGGCAGAAGAAAGCTTCCTCTAGATTCCATAAGGTCCATGGACCAGACCCAAACTCACTTGTGCAGCTTCATTGACTCCAGCCTGTTCCACACATCTTACCAACTGTCGCTAGACATTTCTTTGCTTTTGACCACAGTGTGACTTCCAAGCCCTGGTTTTCTGTTTGGAGGACAAGGAGGCTGTGTACCTGTTTACATCATTACCATTGTGTTTACAACTGGTTTTTGTTACAGAATTGCTTTACAATGTTGTGTTCGTTTCTCCTGTACAAGGAAATGAATCAGCTATATGTACACATATATACCCTCCCCTTGAGACCTCCCTCCCACTCACTCCCATCCCACGTGGTTACAACTTTAGAAATGCAAGACTGATTATTATCTCCAGACACTAAACTGCATTATGAGCAATTTTATGTGTGATACACTCTCAAGAATGAGTCTGCTCTCTTGTTGTTCTCTTGCCTTATTTACTTCAAGAAGAACACTGGGAGTCTGCTTGAGAAGGATGATGCTCCGTGGTTATATCTTCTCTGGGAGCTGCAAACAAGACATCATCAGCCTGCCAAGCATATGCAGGGGTGTTCCAATGTGAAAGAGAAGCTTCGCTGATCAGTGAACAGAACAAACCACAGCTGCTAGTTTAGCTCTGGCTTGAATCAGAAGATGCAACTTATCCCACCTCCAAGGGCTGGTTAAAGCTCTGATTCACGCATGAACTACCCAGCCCATATGGGATGGGCCACTCAGCTCGAGCTAAAACTTTCTTAGAATTTTATAGAGTTCAGGAAGTCTTCCTTGGTGGCTCAGTGATAAAGAATCCACCTGTAATGCTGGAGACGAGGGTTCAGTCCCTGGGTCAGGAAGATCCCTTGGAGGAGGGCATGCCAACCCACTCCAGTACTCTTGCCTGGAAAACCCCATTGGACTAAGGAGCCTGGTGGGCAACAGTCCACAAAGTTTGGGCCACAAAGAGTGGGACTGAAGTGACTGAGCACTTATGCAGAGTTCAGGAAAACTGCTTCTGATAACAACCCATTGCTGTTTTCTGATCATTACTTGAATAATGCCATTTAAAGCCATACTCTTTTCATCATCACAGTATGACTTCAGCTCAGTTCAACTGCTGTCGTGTCCAACTCTTTGCAACCCCACGGACTGCAGCATGCCAGATTTCCCTGTCCTTCACCAACTCCCAGAGTTTGCTCAAACTCATGTCCATTGAGTCAGTGATGCCATCCAACCACCTCATTCTCTGTTGTCCCCTTCTCCTCCTGCCTTCAAGACCCGGATGCTGGGAAAGATTGAAGGCAGGGGAAAGACTGAAGGCAGTATGACTTGCTCAGAGGTAAAATTTGTAAAGCGCTGCTAAGTCATCCTCCCAGTCAGACTGCCTGTTCCATCTCCTTAAATGAAGTCTTAGTCTCTGGAAGTTCCCCCTCCTGGCATTAAAAAGCCCTCAGGAACAACTCATTAAAATGTTTCCCAGACTTCCTCACTAGGGTACCCCTAATAGAAGATAAGGAAGGTATCTGGAAGGAAATGCAGGAGGCATTTCTGAAAGGGTGCCAAATTCCTTTGAAGAAGTCCCTGTTTTGTCTTTTAAATGTAAATAATTTCTGTGCTATACTCCACAGATATTTATACTTAATATAATTGTAAATACAGACTGAAGTACTTATATCACTCAATAGTTTGATAGGGGAAACAAACCATACCCATTATTTTAACTGAGAATTTAACATAAAAGCTTGATAACCAAGCACTGGTATGACCTAAAAAATGCAAATAGGGGACAGTGAGGTTCCCAGCCTAGTCAGAGCTATGGTTTTTCCAGTGGTCATGTATGGATGTGAGAGTTGGACTATAAAGAAAGCTGAGCACTGAAGACTTGATGCTTTTGAAATCTGGTGTTGGAGAAGACTCTTGAGAGTCCCTTTGACTGCAAGGAGATCCAACCAGTCCATTCTGAAGGAGATCAGTCCTGAATATTCATTGGAAGGACTGAAACTCCAATCCTTTGGCCACCAGATGCAAAGAATTGACTCATTTGAAAAGACCCTGATGCTGGGAAAGACTGAAGGCAGGAGGAGAAGGGGATGACAGAGGATGAGATGGTTGGATGGCATCACAGACTCAATGGACATGAGTTTGAGCAAACTCCAGGAGCTGGTGATGGACAGGGAGGCCTGGCATGCTGCAGCCCATGGGGCTGCAAAGAGTCAGACACGACAGAGCTGAACTGAACTGAGGTTCCCAGAGGTTGTAATGCAGAAAGTAACTAAACACCCCAGGGCTGGGAAACAAAAGGAAGAGGTTGGGATCATTAAACCCTAGAAGCAGAGAAGAGAGTCCCATGGGGGATGACGGTCTCTGGGGTGGAGACATGAACAGCAGTGGGGTGTTTCTAAGGGGATCAGTGAAACAGGTTGTGTGCACGTGGGGAAACTGCAGTTGTTATTACTGCAACATCAGATGCTGAGGGGTGAGGAGCCATCAGCAGGCAGTCAGTCACTGGGGGGTCACTAACAGGAAAAAGCAGCAAGGAGGACCCTTCTTCCTCCTCCAGCCTAGCAGCCACCCTCTGGCACTCCCTTTTGGCAGTGCCTTAAAAGGAGCAGCTTGGAAACAGAGACACTCCGGCTTCCCTTGTGGTTCAGCTGGTAAAGAATCTGCCTGCAATGTGGGAGACCTGGGTTCAATCCCTGGGTTGGGAAGATTCCCCTGGAGGAGGGAATGGCTTCCCACTCCAGTATTCTGGCCTGGAGAATTCCATGGACTGTACAGTGCATGGGGTCGCAAAGAGTCGGACACAACTGAGCAACTTTCACCCTGCAGACACTTAGCCCAACGCCAGCACACTGACCACAGAAAGGTTGGGAGAGCTGAGAGACAGCTTAATCCACACAGTCCTTAATTTTTTTTTTCTCCAGTATCAGTTCTAGTTGAATTGATGCTCCAAGAAGACGTACCATATGGATTCATCCAATGGCTCTACATTGTTCAGTCACTCAGTTGTGTCTAACTCTTTGCAACCTCATGGACTGAAGCATGCCAATCTTCCCTGTCCTTCACCATCTCCAGAGTTTGCTCAAACTCATATCCATTGAATCGGTAATGTCAACCAACCATCTCATCCTCTGTCATCCCCTTCTCCTCCTGTCTTCAATCTTTCCCAGCACCAGGGTCTTTTCCAATGAGTTGGCTCTTTGCATCAGGTGGCCAAAGTATTGGAGCTTCAGCTTCAGTATCAGTCCTTTCAACGCATATTCAGGGTTGATTTTCTTTAGGATTGACCGGTTTGACCTCCTTGTAGTTCAAGGGACTCTCAAGAGCCTTTTAATTTCATGGCTCTACACACTTCTGAGAAAACATCTCCTGAAACAGTTCTGAGAAACACGAGAGGATTCCCTGGTGGCTCAGATGGTAAAGAATCCACCTGCAATGCTGAAGACCTGGGTTCTATCCCTGAGTTGGGAAGATTCCCTAGAGGAGGGCATGGCAACTCACTTCAGTATTCTTGCCCGGAGAATCCCCATGGACAGAGAGGCCTGGTGGGCTGCAGCCCATGGTTGCAAAGAGTCAGACACAACTAAGCCACTAAGCCCACAAACTTCTGAAAAAACATCTTAGAGACTTGACAACACACCAGCATTGCTATGACCAGTCTGGTGTGAATTAACTCATCAGGCATTTAGGAAGGTCCAAGGACCCTGTGTTCCCACTCCAGTCCAGCCACTTCTCTGTGACCGAGGGCACACTTTCTCGGTTCTCTCTCATCTAACCTGAGGGTGTTTGATGAAATTTTCTTAAAGTCTGTTCCAATTTTATAATTACTGGAGATCGCTATGGAAAAGCTCATAAGCATGGTTTTTGTGAGAGCGGAGTCAAAAACAGTGAGATTTCTGAGAGCCTGTGGACAAAGAGCGTCACCAGCCATTCCAGTAAACAAAGGATGTTGCAGTCATCAAGCCGTCAGTCACTGCAGCCGCCTGACGGTGCGCCCTGAGGGGAATTCGGGATGGAGATAAACAGGATACTGACCACAGATAGTGAATGTGCACATCAGAGGAGTAATCGCAATGAGCCGGCTCCTGCCTCTTCCCTTACGTAGAAAAGCACTAAAATTGTTAACTTGAGATATCCGGGTTTTGTGATTAGCAGCTATCTTTTGATGTTCTACGAGGGTTGTTTTTATTTTTTCCACCAAAACTGTGTATCCTGGCTCCTCCCTTTCCTCTTTGGAGCCATCCTCAGAGCTACCTGAGACACCACATTCCTGGCCACCGTCCTCAGTAATTTCCCAGATAAAACCTAACTGACAGCTTTTAGGCTGTGAATTTGTTTTCAGTCGACAGCATTCAGAAGTAACTTAGGGGTCCTGGGAGGAGGAGAACTTTGCAAAAAGGAGATGAGGGAGAAGGACGTGAAACAGGAATGAAAGAGTGATGAAAAGAAATTCGTAAGGATGTTGAGGGTAGAGCAGACAGAGCAGGAGTTATTTAGTCACTAAGTCGTGTCCGAATCTGCGACCCCATGGACTACAGCACGCCAGGATTCCCTGCCCTTCACTATCTCCCAGAGCTTGCTCAAACGCATGTCCATTGAATCAACGATGCCATCCAACCATCTCATCCTCTGTCATCCCCTTCTCCTCCTGCCTTCAATCTTTCCTAGCATCAGGATCTTTTCCAATGAGTCGACTCTTAGCATCAGGTGGCCAAAGTATTGGAGCTTCAGCTTCAGCATCAGTCGTTCCAATGAATATGCAGGGCTGACGATTGTTGGAGCAGGAGGGCACCTGATATCTCTGTGATTCTGATTACCTGCATTTTGCTCAGTGGCTCCTCTCAGGCTTTCCTGTGGTTTTGAAACGTAATCATTGTGGGTGCTACAATCCTGTGTGTCAGCAAGATAAAATGGGCAAAAATCTCCGCCGGTGAAGGCAGCCTTTCTTCTGCGGTTGGGGATTAGAGTCCAAGGGTGGACACTTAATCGACTTCTCCTGTTGGGAGCAGGAGCTCTGCCCGTGGCAAAGGTCATGAGGAAGGAGGTTCGGCATATGCAAAGGCGGGATCGAGCCTCAAGAGTCCCCCTGGAAATTCTCGAGCATCTACCCCCAAAACCAGAGTCTGCCTACTTTCTGCTTTGTGCTTTCACCTACACCTCTGACTTTACGGGGGGCTGTCCCCCACTACCTCTCTCTGAAAAAAGAGTTAGCTTACAGCTCCAGTTAATAATTCCTGGGTGTGACAGTGTTTCAACCTACAAACTCCTTTGAAGTCCTCTAGCCTGCCTGAATAGGTTTTTCCGGCCACCTGTGATTGCTCAGAGCCTCCCAACTGTGAGAGGCAGGAGATGTTCTAAACTGTCTAAACACAGATTCCTTTGAGCAGTTAAAAAATTGATTAGAAATTGTATTGGTGAAGGGTTTTTCACTTGTTGGGCCAATGTTTGCTGCTAAGTTTCCATATCCCTTACCTGCTGTGTCCCTGGCAGTGTATTGATTAGTATACTTGGTGTAAGTAGTAGCTTTAATGTTTGTAACCTTGGACCCTTGAGTTAATTCTTTTTCTTGTTGTAGCCCACCACATCTTTGCCCTATAGGAATGCAACTTTATCTAATGCTTTTGGAGGGTGGCGCCTGACTAATCACCTTTAGAGAAAAATAAGTTTTCTGAAGAAAGGGTCTTAAAATGTTAACAGGTCTCCGGGCCAGAAGATGATGCAAATCACCTAAACTTTTGCATATGATAAGTTTGCAAGAAGAAAGCCTGGCTTACTGCATGACTCTACCCCTTTCCCCATTATCCTCTATGCATAATTTAGGTATAAAAACTACTAAAGTGCGGGCCTTGTTCACCGAAACTTGGTCTCCCCATGTCGTTCTTTCTCTCACCTTCTGGCTGAATTATTCAGCCTCTTTTCTCCACTAAATTTTCTCACTGGGCTATCCTTATTTAACCACTCTTTATATCTTTAATTAACATTTAAAGAAGCTGTTGTTTCCTGATCACCGATGCCGTCTCCCCTTCAAAACCCCTGACTCCACCGGGGCTGGACCCCGGCATTCTCCCCTCCACTTTTACAGTGGGGAAGGGAAGAGACCTGTATGTACTGCCATCTGCCACAGTGCATTTCTTGACATCAAACTCCCTTCATAGGGATGAAATACCTTGTCCTTCTTGGCACAATGGTGGTATTTCAATGCATCATATGTGTAATTCACTGCCTTGCAGAGGCAAGAACTGCTTCTGTCTGGGTCACATAAAAAGCACTGAGTACCAAATATAGACAATGTTTGTGGCCAGACTTTGTGTGTGGTGTTGATGTCAACATGTTTACAATTCTTCCTATAATTCTCCAGTGAATCTGGTTACAAATCACTTGGTAATTAAATACCCTCTTCAAGATATCATGGCTGATTTAATGAGGGCCAAACCCCTCATAACAGATTGTTAATCTGAGCTGGTGAGCGTTTTTTTTTCCCTTTGTTTCATTTTCAAAGATCTTTATTACAGTAAGATATTTGGTAATATTCTTTATTAGGCTGATAAGTTTTGAATTGCTTTTCATTTTATTATCACATTAGTTCCTTTTTAATGGTTTTGCTAGAACTCAGAAGTCTCCCGAGTTTTAATAACCTCTCCTTTTCAGTACTTATAGTCATGGAATTAATTGCATAAAATCATGATCCTTCACTGAATGTGTCACTGGGCCAAAATAAGAAAATGCAACAGGAAGAATTAGACCTTGCAGAGTGATTGACGATTCATCTCACTACAGATTTTTCACTTTGAGACTTTCATTTGCTTTGCTGTATGTCACACGATTTCCTTTTTTTTCACCTCTAAGTATATCCTTCAGACTGAAGAGTACTTTAGAATTCTCTGAACTGGGGGGTGATACAGTTAAACTTTTTGTTGATGTTTTAAACATAGGAAAGGACACGTTTTTATTCACCTAAGAATATTTTCTTTGTAACTGGTTTTGTTTAAAGGAGAGACAATGATAAGGTGAATTATAAGAAATCATCAAATTAGCAATTAGAAAATTTTGTTAGGATCATATTTTCATGTTCATCTTCCTTGATTCATGATGGTACCAAATCTCTTAAACACAAATGTTACTTAAAGTCTTAAGGTGAAATCACCCTTGTTAAGTCACAATTAATTACTTAAAGAACAAAATGTCAGCTATAACAGGCTTGGAAACAACAGAAATTTTAAATTGCTTTATCTTGAAGTGAAGTGACGTGAAAGTTGCTCAGTCATGTCCGACTCTTTGTGACCCCATGGACTATACAATACTGGGATTCTCCAGGCCAGAATACTGGAGTGGGTAGCCTTTCCCTTCTCCAGAGGATCGTCCCAACCCAGGGATCGAATCCAGCTCTCCTGCATTGTAGGCAGATTCTTTTCTGCTCAGCCACCAGGAAAGCCCTAAACCTAAATATAGTATGTATGTAAAAATAAAACATATTTTATTTTCTTCTAAAGCATCGGGTAACCATATGGCTTCACTGGTGAGTCTTATCAAATGTTTAAAGAAGAATTAATGTCAGTCCTTCACAAAATCTACAAAAAAAATAGAAGAGAAGGGAACATTTTCCAAACTCATTCTATGAGTCTAGCATTTCCATGGTACCAAAACCAGATAAAGACATCATAAGAAAAGAAAACCACAGATCATTCCTTATGGCTATAGGCATAAAACTCCTCAACAAAATACTAGGAAACGGAATCCAGGAACTAAAAACAAAGATCACAAGGTCACCTGAATAAAGAAAAACCATACTACAAAAGCTAGCACCTTTCATCATAATACTCATTAAACTAGGAATAGAAGGAAGCTTTCTCATCCTGACAAATGATATCTACCCAAAAAGCCCACAGATAAAAGCATAGTTAATGCTGAAAGATTGAAAGCCTTCCCCTCTAAGACCAGGAACAACACAAAGACATCCACTCTCACCACTTCTCTTCAACATTGTACTGGACACTCTAACCAGGACAATTAGTCAAGAAAAAGAAATTGAAATATCCAGATTAGATGATATGATCTTGTACACGGAAAATCCTAAGGTATTCACAAGAACACTATCAGAGCTAACAGACAAGTTTAGAAAGGTAGCAAAGTACAGGATCAACTGCATTTCCATACACTAACAATGAACAATCTGAAAAGGAAATTAAGAAAACAATTCCATTTACAATAGCATAGAAAAGAAATATGGAGGAATACTCTTAAGAAAAAAAGCGCAAGATTGAAACATGAAAAACTATAAAACATTATTGAAAGAAGTTAAGATCTAAACCACCACTGAGCACAGAGGTTCTAGAGCCCCCCATGCCACAACTAGAAAAAAAACTGGGGGCTGCGAGGAAGAGCCCGCTCACCACAATGAAAGAGCCCACAAGCTGCAACTAAGATCCAACACAGCCAAATAAATGGTTTTTAAAAAAGAAGAGATAGTTCTCATGCTCCCTTCCCCTCTTTTTGTCCCTACACACCTGGAAAAAGGCAAGGCCATGTAGGCACACAATGAGGAGGTGGCCTCCTACAGAAGAGTCCTCAAAAAAAAAACAGTGAAAAGACAACCCACAGAATAGGAGAAAATAGTTACAAATTATACATCTGATAAAAGTCCAGTGCGTGCTTAGTCACTCAGTTGTGTCCGACTCTTTGCGACCCTATGGACTGTAGCCCGCCAGACTCCTCTGTCCTTGGGATTCTCCAGGCAGAACACTGGAGTGGGTTGCCATTCCCTTCTCCAGGAATCTTCCCAATCCAGGGATCGAACCTGGGTCTCCCACATTGTGGGAGATTCTTTACCATCTGAGCCACCAGGGAATCAGCTATAACCCAATACAAAATCAAAAGGTTTTCTTTAATGTTAAAAAAAGAAATAATCAAAATAAAAAAGATTCTGTACATTAAAAATCCCAAAGAATCTACAAAGGAGCTATAACTAATAAGTGGGTTTAGCATAGTCATGGTCAATATATATAAGTTGTACTTTTATGTACTAGCAATAAAAAAAAATTGGAAATTGACATCTTTAAAGCATTATTTACAATAGTACCCCAAAACATGAAATGCTTAGGTACAAATCCAACAAGATCTGTGCAAGATCAGTACACCAGAAACTACAAAATACTGATGAAAAATGTAAACACAAGCAAATGTGAGACATACTGTGTTCATGAACTGGAAGACTCAATATTGTTAAGACATCAGTTCTCCCAAATTAACCTGTATATTTAATGAAAATTCCTTCAAAATCCCAGTAGACTTTTTTGTAGAAATTGACAAGCTGATTCTAAAATTTACACAAAAAGCCAAAGGAACCACATGGCCAAAACAATTTTTACAAAAAACAAAGTTGAACCTTATAAAGCTGAAGTCCTCAGGACTATATGAAATTAAAGAAAGGACAGATACATAAATCAGTGGAAGAAAATACACAGTCCAGAAGAGACTCACATATATTTTGTCAATTGATTTTCAACACAAATGCAATGACAATTCAAAAGAGAAAGAACAATTTTTTCAACAAATGCTGCTGGAATAACTGAATGGCCTAATGCAAAGAAGGACTTCCCTGGTGGCTCAGACAGTAAAGAATCTGCATGCAATATGGAAGACCTGGGGTCGATCCCTGCATTGGAAGATCTGTTGAAGAAGGGCATGGCAACCCACTCCAGTATTCTTACCTGGAGAATTCCATGGACAGAGGAGCCTGGCAAGCTACAATCCATAGGGTTGCAAAGAGTCAGACAGGACTGAGCCACTAACACACACAAACACACACACACACACACACACACACACACACACACACACACACACACACGCATGCGCAAAGAAATGGGCTTCCCTGGTAGCTCGCATGGTAAAGAATCTACCTGCAATGCAGGAGACTTGGGTTCAATCCCTGGGTCGAGAAGATACCCTGGAGAAGGGAATGGCTACGCATTCCAGTATTCTTTCTTGAGAATTCCATGCACAGATGAGCCTGGCGGGCTACAGTCCACGGGGTCACCAAGAGTTGGACATAACTGAGCAACTAACACTTTCACACTTGCACATGCAAAGAAACAAGCCTTAATCCATACCTTACTCCACAATATTTAACCCAGAATAAATCACAGACCTTAACATAAACCTAAAACTCTAAAACATCTAAAAGCAAACATAGGAGGAAATCTTTGTGACTTTAGGCAAGATTTCTTAGATGTGACATGAAAGTACAACTCATAAAAGATTAAGTTGGACTTCACCAGAATTAAAAACTGCTTTGCAAAATATACTGCTAAGTGACGGAAAAAAGAAAAGCCACAGACTAGAAGAAAATATTGGCAAAACACACATCTGATGAAACATGTCTCATATGTATTTGTATCCTAAATATATAAAGAACTATCAAAACTCAGTAATAAGTAAACAAACAACCCAATTTTAAAAATAGGCAAAATACCTGAATAGACACCTGGTTAAAGAACTGATGTGTTATGGGTAGCAGCTAAGATTATGAAAAGATGCTCCCCATGACATCATTAAAAAAAATGCAAAATGATGCTCTAATAAGAAACCAATACAATATTATAAAGTAATTAGCCTCTAATTAAAATAAATAAATATAATTAAAAAAAAGAAACCAGTACAAACTTATTTGAACGAGGGGAGAAAACTCAGATAACCAAGTGTTGATGAGGACGGCAAGCTACCAGAACTCTCCAAAGCTGCCAGTGGGAACATGGACAATATTAATATATGCACAATCTGGCAGTTTCTTAAAACATAACATGCACCCAGCAATTCTATTTCTAGGTATTTACCCAACTTCAACAAACAGTTGTGTTCAAAAAAAAAAAAAAAAAAAAACACTATGCAAATTTTTACACTGACTTTATTCATAATCATCAAGAACTGCAAAAAAAAAAAATCCAAATGTTTTTCTACTGGTGAATGATAAAATCAGGTGCATCCCATACAACAGACCCCTACTCAGCAATCAAGATTAATAAACACACAACACAGATGAATCTCAAATGCATAATGCTAAGTCAAAGTAGCCAGACTCGAAGGTTTACATTCTGTATGTGTTCAGTCGCTCAGTTGTATCCCACTCTCTATGGCCCCATGGACTGTAGCCCACCAGGCTCCTCTGTCCATGGGATTCTCCAGGCAAGGATACTGGAGTGGGTTGCCACTTCCTACTTCAGAGGATCTTCCCAACCCAGGTATCAAATCCACAGATGGAACCCACATCTCTTGTGTCTCCTGCATTGGCAGGTGGATTCTTTACCACTAGCACCACCTGAGAAGCCCTTACATCCTGTAAGATTCCATCTACAAGATATTCTAGAAAATAGAGGAGCAGGAAATAGATGAGTGGCTGCCAGGGAGCGGGGGTTGGGAGAGGGTCTTACCACAGATGGGCACAAGGGAATTTTGTGGATAATGGGATTATTCTATATCTCATTGTGTGTAATTATGTGACCCACATGTATTTGTCAAAACTAACAGCCCTGTAAACTAAAAAGGGTTTTCTTTTTCTGTAAATCATACTGCAAATTTTTATGCATATAACTTTAATATTTTACCATTAACACCTTAAAACATTAGGTCAAAACATTCTGAACAGTTCTTTTATATGGTATCATTACTGGCCTACCCTTGGAAGTTATTTCTATTTCCTTAGGCCAGAATATTGGTTTTTTCTGAATAAAGGATTGAAAACTGAAAGAAGAAAAAAAAACATATCAAACCCACTTTGAAACTTCCTCCTGCTGCGGGGGAAAAATTGTAAATAGCAAATCGCCATCCTTCATCATTTCCCTCCACATACAAATCAAGCAGTTAAGATTCTCTTCCTTGTCTTAATTCTAGCAATAGTTCATTTCTTCTGGGACAGAATTCATCATAGTCCATCTAAATTATTTGCACGTTTGCTTAGCAGTTGGTAGGATTTGACCAATAGTCATATGGATAATTTGAAATATTTGTTTGTTCCTATTACTCTAAACATAATCCACTGCATTCTGTAGCAAAGTAATTCTTTATGCTTGAAAAAAAAAAATCAGAACTTTCTGTTTTAATGGAATCTTTTTAAATAGATTCAAAATCCATGTCTTAAAAAGCATCAGGTAAAAACCTTAACAGACAATCACCAAACTACTGAAGACACAAAACACTGACCTGTGAACCAAACAGTGAAACAGAATAAAATGTAAATCCACCACGTACTTATCTCAGAGAACTGCTGAGCACTCAGGCTTTTTTCCTTCTCTCTGCCTAACTACTAAGTGGGTGGAAATGTTTTCCTTTCATTTACTGGAAACAAAAGTGATGCTGCGTCAGCAGACAGGCTACGAAATAAAACATGAAGAAACAAGATGACACCTAGTTAAATGCGAACAAAACAAAACAACAAGAGGCTTCGTTACAACGTGAATTTCAAGATCAAAAACTGTATTTGGAAACATTAAAATGTGGAAGGAAAAGACCCTTTCAAGAACAGAAAGAGGACACAGCAAATGCCAGGTTCCAAGATGCAAGAGCCAAGACAAAAGGTAAGATGAAGGTGACGGTCCAAGGGAAGAGAGAAAAGAGATTTAAAAAAAAAATTATTACTTGGAATAGCACCACCTGGGAAGTCCACTACCCAGAAAGTGATTTGTAAATTGTAAATACAAGCAGAATCATGTGGTAAATGTGAAATCCATTGTTTTATTTTGGAATCCACCACTCCCCAAATACTTAAGATTTCTGCACTGAAATACTGTAAATGAAAAATTGTTCATAGGGGTAAAGCTTATCTCAATTAGCAATTATAGTAAGAAACATTTTTTCATTAGGAATTTCAAATTTAAACTCATTTAAATGGCAACCCACTCCAGTATTCTTGCCTGGAAAATCCCATGGACAGAGGAACCTAGTAGGCTACAGTCCATGGGGTCGCAAAGAGTCGGACACGACTGAGTGACTTCACCTTCACTCCGGAAGAAATCAGCATTGTGAGAATTCTATAGTCACCAAACTATATACAGTTTATATACAAACAGAAAAAGTTTTAAAAAAAAGAATGAATACAAAATGTAATCCAGCTTGGGCTTTTTTAATATACAGACAGACAGCCGGGTGAGTTAACGGCTCTTAATGAATCCATGTTAGAATAAAATATTGTCCAGGATAAAATATTATCCCTGTGGATGTTGGAGAAATTGTGTACGACAGGAGAGAGATGGCGATCTCCTGGCAGTGTGCAGACATTAGTCCTGAAAAGGGGAGGAAGGTCGATTCTGGAAACTGTAGACTGACAAGGGCTGGACCTCAGGAAAGAGGTGGGTGGAGGTGTACGTACCCCAGCAAAAAGGAAGCAGAGATCCCTGCTGCGTGTGAGTACACAGATGCATCCGGAGGACACCGTGTCAGCACAGAAAGACAGATACTGCATGATTCCACTTTCGTAAGAAATTTACTAGAGGCAGACTCCCAGAGGCAGAGAGTAGAGAGGGGGTTGCCAAGGGCTTGGTGGAGAGGTGAAGGGGAGACGTATTCAATGGGTATAAAGCCTCAGTTGTATAGGATGAGTAAAGTCTAGAAGTCTACTGCCCAAAACAGTGCCTAGGGTGAACAATGCAGTACTGTACACGTCACAGTCTGTTAGGAGGGCAGACCTCAAGTGTTCTTCCCACCAAAACAACAACACAAAACACAGAAGAACCAGAGACAACCCTTGGAGGTGACGGGTATGTGTGTCACCTTGACTGCGGTGATGACTCCACATGTGTGCACACGTCCAAACTGTATACGTCAAAACGTCCTGTGTTTTGCTGGGCGGAGAGGGTTGAGTATCAACTAGACCTCGGTTAACCTATTTTTGCTTAAAGAAAAATGTGAGAAAGCACATAATAAAAAAATAAAAAAAGTAGAGACTGCAGGAGACAGTGTGGATGGCTAGGAATGAACCTTGCCAGGGTAGCGAGCTTTCTTTTTTAACCAGGAAGCCAACACCACGGCGTGTGGGATAAAGGCAAACACACCACTTCAGTAAGACGGAGGGGCAGGGGCCCAGCCTCCCCGACACCCTTCATTAGCCCATTTATTCAACAAATACATATGGCCCGACCACTGAAGATATGCCCAGCCTGCCCTCCCAGCCGGGACACAGCGACGGAGCCCAGGTGGAAGTGACACGGGTTCCGCAGGGGAGGTTTCAGGGTTCCGCCTCACTGGGAGGCTGTGCCTGCTCCCTTCACCCAGGGTGGATGCGAACACCGACGGCGTGGCTGTCGCAGCTGCCGGCGGCTCAGGGACAACCAGATGACGGATGTGGAGATGAAGATCCAGCAGTCCCTTCAAATCCCCTGGCAGGTGGGCAAATCGAACTCGATAAAAGGTTTCAGAACGTATCTAAGGTTATTCATTGGCTTCACAAATGAAAACCCGCGTGGGTCACAAACACACACCAAAAAAATCCATACATCAACATAAAAGCCATAGGTATATACATGTGTCCCCTCCCTCCTGAACCCCCCTTCCACCTCCCTCCCCACAGCATCCCTCCAAGTTGTCACAGAGCACCAGCTTTGGGGTCCCTGAGTCAGGAAGTAATGTATCCTCTAATTAAAATAAATTTTAAAAAAATTTTTTTAACTCCATGAATGTGGTTTGTATAATTGGGGATAGATCATGACTAAGGAGCAAAACTAAAAAGTCCACATGAGTGCGAGTGTCGTGTGTTCAGCTAATTTGAAGATAAGGAAGGAGCCTGTTTTCTGCGCTGATCTGGCCATGCCTGGGGCCACGTCTGGGTCCAGCAGCCACGCTTAAGAAAGATCACACCAAATCTAGCTTCTGCAGAGGCCAGTAACCAGCCCAGGGAAGTTAATTTTTACCAAAAACAATGAGAATAGACGATAAACTGAGGACAGGAGACAATCCTTCAAATCTTTGAAGCTCCAGCCCATGGAGGAAGTCCTAGACGTGTTCAGGGTGGTCCCCAGGGTGTAAAATTAGACCAGTGCGTGGGACATGCCAGGGAGCCAGGTTTCAGCCAGGTTTAAGAAAGGCATTTCTAACAGGGGTGTCCACAGTAAACGGGGCTTCCTGAAGGGCTGGGAGCCAACCTCCAGCCCCGGGGATCATGCCCTCGGGGCTCCCTAGACACAGAGGAAAGGCTTCAGACAGGAGTTATGGTTACTTAGAATCAATAACCTAAACGTTCCATTCAGCACTGTTCATGCGTCACACTTGCTAATCTACCCAGGATGTCCTTTTTCAGATGGTACAAAAGAGAAAGCGACAAGGCCAGCTGGGCATGACCTGTTCTAGAAGTTAGCGGCCATCTCCCAGAGGTGGCGGGAAAGGACGGCGAGGATGGAGGGGAGAGGAGGGGCTGGACATGACCTACAGTGGCCAGGAGGGGCGGGGAGGAAGGGGAGGGCTGGTACAGCAAAGGGAGGCTCTGTCCAGGCTGCCCGCTCTCCTCCTGGCCCACCGAGTCCACCGCCTCGCCCACCCGCCTCCTGTCTCCATCTCTAATTTTGGGGACCACTGGCCTAAAATCTCACAAATTGTATGTTTCTCACCTTCATTTTATGATAAAGACATATAACAGGGGGGAAAGAAGGAAAAAACCTGAAGATGAAAAAAAAAAAAATCACAAACAGTATGTAACCAACACAAACCACTGAAATTGAGTTCTCCATCTTCACAAAAGCTTGACTCTGACAGCCAGTAGATTTGCCCTGGAAGGTCCAGTTCTCCGATTTTCTGCTTTTATTTACCAGCATGGCTTCCCAGCTGGCTCAGTGGTAAAGAATACACCTGCCAATGCAGAAGATGAAGGAGACCACAGGCTTGATCTCTGGGTTGGGAAGATCCCCTGGAGAAGCAAATGGCAACCCACTCCAGTATTCTTGCCTGGAGAATCCTGTGGAGAAAGGAGTCTTGCAACAGCCCAGCCCACTTCGGTCCCACACTGCTGAGCCGTTCTCTCTACAGTGTGCTCTAAAAAGTGGTGTCTGGTATGTGAATCAGAGCTAATCCATGTGCGTGAACTTGTAAAAAATAACTCTTCATTAAAAAGTTATGTATGGTTAAAATGCAAAAATGTATATATATTTTAAAATATGTAATGAAAGATGTCTTCCTTATACTCAAGTTCCAAATGCCACCCACCCTCCTGAGACGCAAAAGCTAGTACCAGTTTCTCATATATTCATGGATTACGTCAGGTAGGATACGCATGTGTGTGTCCGTGTGTGTGTTGGAGTGAGAAGGCACGTGTGAGCGTGTGAATGCCCCATGATGACATAAATAGAAGCAAACCATGCTGTTCCGCCTCTTGTTCATTACTCCTGACAACAGCCTGCACTGCAGCAATACCTGTTGCTCTAACACCAGTCAGCTGGCAGACCACTGGTGCAGAGAGGAGAGGATCACCGGAAGTCATGCTGGTTCATATCGGATTTTCCTGCAAGGGGAGCTTAGCTTTGAATGATGAGAGTAGAACTGGAAGCTTCGGCTGGAAGGGACGTGGCTCTCAACGTGAAGCCCTTTCTGTTGTATTTCAAGAAACTGTAACAGCAGTGTCTTCAATGACCCGGGGCTTGCGCTGCCCCAGGCTGGTAGCAAGTGGAAGCCTTTGGGGGCTCATCGTGGCTATACGCTTCCCCCAGAGCAGCATTCCCATGCTGTTTGTATAAATTACTCTCCTCTGGGAGTCTCCAGCTCCACAGAGCTGCCTGTCTGGGCGGCCCAGGGATCTCCCCAGGTACCAGTGATTCTTTCTGTGGATGCTCTGGTTTCCAAGTTGCACCAACTGAGTCGTTTAGGTGAGACTGGGGTAAGGGCAGAGGGAAGCAAGGAATCTGACACATCTCCATAACAAATTCATCTCTTTCAGCCTTACTAAAATTCAAATTTATATTAACATTCTTCTTAACAAAATACAAGTATCTTTGAAAATATAATGCTTAAAAGCAAAGGTGCAAAAAAAAAGGGGGTTAAGTGATGAGGGGTACGGATAAGTTAGGAGTTTGGGATTAACAGATATACAGTATTGTATATAAAATAAACAAACAACAAGAACCTACTGTGTTGCACAGGGAATTATACTCAATATTTTGTAATCACCTATAAAGGAAAAGAATCTGAAAATATATATATACAACTAAATCAGTTTGCTGTACACTTGAAACTAAAACACTGTAAACCAACTATACTTCAATTATTTTTTTAAAAAAAAGAAATTTTAAGTGTGAAAAAATGTGCAAAAAAAGGGGTGGGGGTAGAGATTTGCCTGGAGGTTCAGGGGTTAAGACTTCGCCTTCCAATACAGGGAGTGCAGATTTGATCCCTGGTTGTGGAGCTAAGATCCCACATACCTTACAGCCAAAAAACCAAAATGTAAAACAGAAGCAATATTGTACCAAATTCAATAAAGACTTTAAAGTGGTCCACTTGAAAATAAATAAAAATTTTAAATATATTATTTTCTTTTAAAGGGTAAAGGATTAGAGCCTGGGACAAGGTCGGCGCAGGGGGAGGTAAAGGGAAGACCGGGAACCATCAGCCTCACTCGCCTCACGATTTTGCTGACTGCCAGCTACTCGGTATCGGCATTTCGCCTAACGTCCTGTGACTCACAGAGAAGGCAATGGCACCCCACCCCGGTACTCTTGCCTGGAGAATCCCAGGGACGGGGGAGCCTGATGGGCTGCCGTCTATGGAGTCGCACAGAGTCAGACACGACTGAAGCGACTTAGCAGCAGCAGCAGACTGTGACTCACTGTCCCTTCTTCAGCTGTCACGCTCTGCATGGACAACACGACAAAGCTGTATTTATAGCAAATCCTACAAGATTTCATCATGCAAATGCATCCCCCAAGTTTGGGATACAGATGGAGTTTTTGGGAAAATCATTTGACATTTGCATTCATTCGTAGGAAAAATAATTTGGCTGCCCAATTGCTCATCCTACAATACTACAGAGAAGAAAAATCACTTGATTCCTCCCTCACATCCTTGAATTGAAGCCAGTGATTGACGAGCTACTGTTTTATCCATCCTTCTCGGATAACGTTCACACCATAATATTAAGTTAGAAAAAGACATCTAATGTCCCTCACCTAGAAGAGGCAATGAGATTTTTTGTTGTTCACGTTCAATTTGCATCAGTCCACAGGGTCACAACTTGGTGTTTTTACAGGAACACTCTCCTCTAAAGGGAGATGGAGTCCTGCTCAAGAGGATCCTGGACCACTAAAGTTTTCTACCTGAACTATACTGTGTTACCTAGATGGAAAATTTCTTATGTTTATACAAATATCCACTTCTTCCATCTAAGTATATAGTTTGTGGGATTCCCTGGTGGCTCAGCAGTAGAAAACTCTCCTGCTAATGCAGAACACGTTGGTTCAATCCCTGGGTCAGGAAGATCCCCTGGAGAAGGAAATGGCAACCCACTCCAGTATTCTTGCCTGGCAAACCCCATGGACAGAGGAGCCTGGGGGGCTACAGCCCACAGGGTAGCAAAAGAATCGGACATGACATATCAACTAAATGACAACAATAATACAACTTGCAACATCTTGGGGGAAAATTATTTCCTTGTGTTTAATACCCACCATGAAAGTGGTATTTTCAATCATCACAAAATAACCCTGTTCCTAAACGGAGTTCTTCAAGGAACCGACACTCAGTTGAATCCAATGAAGAGGGAGGTGGGACATCCCAGGGACAGTGACAGCTCCTCCAGCCACCCAGAGGTCGGTGGTCGAGGGCAGGCATCTGGTAGGAGCTCCCACCCCCTAGGACCATGGCCAGCCCCCTGGACGGAGCCCTTGACCAGAAAGAAACCTGTCTCTTGTCTCTCACACCTCTCCAAGGTCCTCTGGCCTCAATCTCCTGACCTAAGCTCCCACTTGGCAGTCCCCAACCCTCCTGTTCCTCAATTAAAATTCTCAACACAAAACTCCACAGCTCAGCTCCTGTCTACCAGCCAGCCGTTCCAGATGCCAAGCCTGGTCAGACAAGCTGGGGAAGGGTCGGGGGGGTTCCTGGTCTTCAGAATGCTGCTCCTGGGACAAGGTCCCAAGGTCAGGCAATGTCAGAAGGGAGTGAGGTGTCATTAGTAACCTGTTTCCAACAGAGGCTTCAGAAACAGTCCCCCGGGTTAATCAGTGCCCAGTGAACCTGACCACGTTCTCTCCAGCTGAGCCCTTGATGGGTTGTAGATTCCAACCTCCTTCTCTGCTCCTGCACGTCTCCAAGCTGGAGGCCCCAGTACGTTTCTCTTTACTCTCCTGCACCCCAACACTTCAACTACCTTGTCAGCACATCCCAAGGTGGTTGTGTTTGGGGTGCTGAGTTCTGTGGAGTTGTGGGACTCGCCTTCACAGCTGAAGCCTGTCTTGACGCCTCCCAGACCCCCAGAGGTTGGCAGACAGGACGCAGGCGGCCCTGCCAGGACTGGGGAACTCGTCATCAGCCCAGGTCATCTCAGCACTCAGTCTGCTGGAGGACGGATCTCTTCTGCAACATCTCCACCCAGTGGCCGGCCTGCCTCAGCTCCAGCATCTCCAGTGACCAGCGACTCACCAGGTCCTGAAAGGACTTCATCCTGAGCGTGAACTTCACATCTGTCCGGCTCCCACCCGATGACCCCAGTTCACACCTCGGAGCCACAGAACAGGTCGAATTGCAGAGAAGCAGCCAACTGTAGTAAGACCCTGAGCTCCCGAGGCGGGCTGTAACTGAGCAAGTTAATGATCTCTCTCTCTCTCTCTCTCTCTCTCTCTCTCTCTCTCTCTCTCTCACACACACACACACACACACACACACACACACACTGGGGGGGGTTGTAACTGAGCAAGTTAATGATCTCACACACACACGCATGCACACACACACTGGAGTGGGTTGTAACTGAACAAATTAATGAACACTCACACACACATATACATACATACACACACATATACACACACATACATACACATACACTGGAGCAGTTTGTAACTGAGCAAGTTAATGATCACACACACACAAACCCTTGGCTAAAAAGGAAAAATACATACAATGCCACCTCCCTGAAGACGAAACCAGGACTCCTCCAGTGCATGGAAACCGCACGACCGTGTTGTCACTTTCCTTTCTGCTGCTGCTTGGCAACCCTGCAAACTTTGAAGGATCCTTCCTCTGAACCATCTCTCACCCAAGGTAAATACCACAGCCTCATATTTTTTAATATAAATCTACTTATTTTTTGGCTGCACTGGGTCTTCGTTGCTGTGTGTGGGCTTTCTCTAAGTTATGGCCAGCAGGGGCTACTCCCCAGCTGCGGTGTGCAGCTTTCTCAGAGGTAGTTTCTCCTGTGGCTCACAGGGCCCAAGCACGCAGGCTCATAGTCTTGGCACGTGGACTCCACAGCTGTGACATACAGACTCAGCTGCCCCTTGGCATGTGGGATCTTCCCAGACCACAGATCGAACGCATGTCTCCTGCATTAGCAGGCGGATTCTTTATCACTGAGCCACCAGGGAAGCCCACATCCCCACCTCTATGACTGCCTCTTTGGGTGTGTTCTCAGACCCTTTACCATCCAGAATTCACTCTGCTTCTCAGAGCAGTTTCTTCTGTTCCTTTTTCTATTTCCAGTTCTATCACCCACGTTAGTCCAGGGACAAACTGTGTTCAAAGCTTCCCTCCTGTGAGTGTCAGGAGGGGAGATCCAGAGAGAAGACCCCTCCCAGGGAGGCCGCCTTCACTAAGAGCCTCCGCCCACAGCATCCAACCTACCGGGAGCTTACTCGACCCGCTCAGCAGGGCAGTGGGCTGGTCTCCCGCCCTTCCCTCGGGTTCCCAGGACAGTCCTCTTGAAGCCAGGCTCCCTCCCACTTCCCTTCCTCACTGGGGCTAAGAAAATGTTGGCTAGAGCCCAGACAGGTCTGGGAAGGGCTGGTGTGGCTCTTCTCAGCGCTGGCTGGTCTCAATCAGATCAGGCCGCTCTGACGGATACCACAGAAAGGGGCTGGAACACCAAGTGCCTACTTCTCACTGTCCCGGAGGCTGGGGAGTCCAGGATCAAGCTGCTGGCTGATGTGGGGTCTGGTGGGGGCCCTCTTCCCACTGTGACCTTCTGTGGTGCTCAGGGCGAGGGAGCACTCTGGGGTCTCTTTCATCAGGGCACAAATCCACCCTCATAAACTAAAGTCAAGGTCCCCCTTCCTGATGCCAACACACTGGGGAGGTTAGGATTTCAACAAAGGAAACAAACATGCAGCCCATAACAGCTCCTCTACGTGCTAAGAAGGGCAGTCCAAGGTGAGTTCTTCCCTTCCTTTCCCCAAGTGCTCTCCAAGCCTGAGAAATCATCTCTCCTCCAACAGAACCCCTCAGGGGCAAGGATACAGAGGAGATTCTGCTTCCCATGTCCCCAAGAACAAGATGCTCTCATGGGATGTCGGCTGTGAAGGCCAGGCCCAAGGTCATAGACCCCGTGACTTGGTACCATTCCTAAACCACTCTGGGAGCGGGTGGGAGTTCCTGCAGGCTCACCATCCCTCTGGGACACTCCAGACACACGTTCCAACCTTGCCAGCAGGCTTCCCCCCTCACCCCTCCTGTCTCCATCAGACTGCTGAGGTTGCAAATATCACAGCACCCACGTGAAAGCAGCTTAAGAACAACATGGGTTTATCACTTAACAAGGTAGCCTGAGGGCTTCCCTGGTGGCTCAGTGGTGAAGAATATGCCTGCCAATTCAGGAGACACGGTTTGATCCCTGGGTCAGGAAGATCCCCTGGAGGGGGAAATGGCAATCCACTCTAGTATTCCTGCCTGGGAAATCCTAAGGACAGAGGAGCCTGGAGGGCTACAGTTCATAGGATCACAAGAGTCAGACAGGACTCAGCAACTCAACAACAAACAACACGCTACAGCCCCAGTGGGGGACAAGACACACCACACAACCAAGGGATGTGCTTCTGGTCTGTCCGCTCTTCTGTCGAGACTTAAGGAGACTCCTGCCATACGTTCTGCATACTCTGCCATACGCTCTGACAAATGTCCACAATATCCCACCCTCTCACCCCAGACACACTCACTTCTCGTTACACCATCACACCGCTTACGTCTTCCAGAGAATTCACACATGGTAACATTCACTCACCTGTTTGTCTCTCTTCTAGAACATAAACCCCGTAAGATCTGGGGACTTGCACATCACCCACCATTGAATCAGAAAAGTTTATTATACAGTAGACAGTCAATAAGCATTTGTTGAATGACTGAGTCCCCACTTGCTGCTCATGAAAGTGAAGATTATCAAACTGATCGTATTTTTATCAGTTTAGTTAAAAATGCTAACCATCTCATTTGATCAAACCTCTCTTAAGATGGTTTGGTGTTCAGGTTTCAGGTGTAATATTACTGGGAGTTTAACTCCTTTCTGTGATACACGGGGATTGTGAGAGCCAACAGTCAATATTCATTTTTCAGATATGTGAAGTTTATCTACTAACATTCAAAGGTTTTCCTTGACGTGTCTTTAATCTAAATCAGTTAAATCTCTTCTCACAAATGAGAAATATTAAATAAATGGCTGCTTTCATTAAATAAAGAGGTGACCAGCAGAAATAATCTGCAGCTTCTGTGAACAGGCTTTTCTTTAGTGTCTGAAATAATAAACACCACTTACAGGCCTCAGACTCCGTGCTGAGAGCTCTACAGATCGGTCTCCAGCCCCCTGCTCAGCATACCACTGTCCAAACGACAGCGATGCTCAGGAAACCAAGGCCCAGCCACTTGGACAAGGCCCTACTGCTGCTGAAGCGGGGCTCTGAAGCCAGGTCTGCCTTCGCAAAGTTCAGGATGGTTTATTTCACTACCAAATCATACCAACTATTCCACCACAGCATGTATCTTCTCTGAATACCATAGTTCATCAAATCTGAGACTCTGCCAACAGTGGCTGACCTACAACTGTGCCATGAAGCGCCACACTGCCAATTAGGTTACAGAACACCAATTGGAAGGTATGTCACAATTCAAAAATGTTAAAATGTGTATGTATGTACACAGATTTACACACACATATATATCTTAGATTGACAAAATACAGTAACCCAACAGCCTTGGAACAAGTTATTCCAAAAAAAGTGTTATAAAATATAACACTTCTCTAAACCTTTAGAAAATTAATCTTGTCCTGAAGTACAGAAAGAAAAGGAAAAAAAGAGTGATGAATCTAAAGTATGAATAAAGTTATAGGAAACAGCAAGTTGCATTTACAATACATTCTCTCCTTAAAAATTATTTCTTGTCATCTGTGGCGTCAAATCATATCCTTGGCAGTGTGCAGAGCTGCTGGTGTCTTTCCCAGCCATCAGTGTGAGCAGAGCCTACTCGAATCTTCTCACGTCCAAGTGCATGAAGAGCGGTAGCACAGTTGTTAGCATACACCGTGAAAGGGGGCTTTTCATCTACCTGCTGGCCTCAACTTCTGCTTATTTTCTCCAAGAGTCAGGGAAAGTAATTGTCATTTCTCATGCCACAGTGGTGAAAAATATAATCTTTGCTGAAGACACAGCCTTAAGTCTCTAGAAGATCAAAGACTTCAACACCTCAGAAAACTCTGGGTAGAGCCTGTACGGGAACAACCGACGAGAAGTGCACGGATCTTCAGGGCCTCCCATCTCCTCCCCTGAAAGAGCGCGCATCATAGGCCCACACGGTGTCTATCCCCTCCCCCGTGACCTGTGCCGGGGTCCAGTGCGGGAAGGGGAACCGGCAAGCAATGACCCGCGCGTCGTCCTGAAGCTCGAGCTCAAGCTTCTTCTCCAGCTGCGCCATCTGCGGAGAACGACAGCCATCATTTCAGGGAGCGGGGGTCACAGGAAGGGGGGTCACAAAAGGGGGGTCACAGGAAGTGGGGGGTCACAGGAAGGGCCCTTCAGTGTCCTTCTGTACTGTCTCCCTGAAAATATCTGCGCCAGAATATTGACTGTAAAACAGAGCACTCCTGGGCGACAAGCCACCAAAATACAGAAGTCACGTGAACCACCATTTTAAAACTATTTTCTATCATCAAATATAAAATCTGTCATTTTTAGCAAATGTGTATCACAGATTTCCACTTTCCTAACTAAAAAAACATGGAATTAGACCATGAAAAAAAATACATATTCTACCAAATTGAAATATGATCAAACATTCCACAATTCTTTTAAAAAGATATCCATAATATACCAATAATTAATTTCTTTATAGTCAACATAACTTACGAAACATAAAATTGTTACATATCACTTATACATAACTTTATAAGTAATCTATTTGTGAAGAAAGAGTTTTACTGTTTACCAAAAGTACTGACACTGTGATTATATTAGCAAATTAACAGCTGCTTAAAATTTTATCTTCAGGTCCTAAAAATATATTACCAGCTTCACCTCTTAAATATATTTTTCTCTATTCTTTAATTCTTTTCAAATAATTTCAAATCTACAGAAAGGGTACAAGAATAGAGCAAGGACACCGCTGTACTCCTGTACCCAGGCTCGCCAGTTTCCCGTTTGTCACAGCTGCTTTATCTGACTTGCTCTACGCCCCCCTCTCTCAGAACACTTTTTCTAAACCATCTTGAGAACACGCTGCCTACAACATGCCCCTTTACTCCCTGGTACTTCAGTGTTTTCTGAGAAAGAGCCTCAGCACAGTTATCAAATTCAGGAAACTTAACATTGTATCCCAACAACAATCATCCCAACAGCACCCGATCAAATGCCCTAGGAATGTCCTCCACACTCTCCCCTAGTCCAGGGTCGCACAGTGAACTGAGTTGTAATGGTTCCTTGGTTTCCTTGAATCTGGAACAATCTCTCGCCTTTCTTTGTCTCTCATGACAATAACCTCCTTTAAGAACACAGGATAGTCGACTTGAAGCAGTTGATCAAATATATACTCCTGTATATGGTCAATGATTGTAATGGTGTAACTCTAAATATGGGAAGATACAAAAGGGAGTTTTGCCCAGACCATGACAGATTGAGTAAGACAGCTGGTCCAGAGCCCTCTGGTTACTGCTGATAGACCTAGTCCAGTAAGAGCACACTGAGTGATCCGTCTGCAAAATCTTCGCTGGCCCTTGAAACAAGCCTTCCTAGCATCATCAGATGAAATGGTCACAAAATACCACCCAAAGGACAGTCGAATTTATGACCATGAGTAGGCCCTGTTGACTGCAAACTGGCATTTGCCATCTACCTCTACAAGGGTTAAATCACATGCTGCTGCAGCTGCTGACCGCCAACATCCCCTGAAGGGAGTTCAGGGTGGACAACAGAAAGGAGGCACTCTGTGCTTGGGAAAAACTGACAGGACATGCCTTCAGAGACTGGTGTCTTCAGGAGCTGATTTCATAAGCCCAATTCTTGCACCTCCTCATATCTAAAAAAGTACGAAAATCCTTCATGGTGATGACTGTCTCTCGTGACCAGCAGAAACCTTCTGCAAAAAAGCCTATGTGCTTGACTCTAAGTATTCCTCCTTCACCAAAATCACGTAAATACTACCCTGTCCCTCTGCCTCTTTGGAGCAATTTCTCAGAGCTATCTGAGGGGCTGTCTCCCAGGCTACAGTCCCCATTTTGCCCCCAAATAAAATTTTAACTCAAAAAAAAAAGCACACAGGCGAGTCCCTCTGGTGTCTGCTTGTGGTAAGCAGCATGTGCGTCCGTGGCAACGACCCAGCAGAGGGGTTGTGAACTTCACACGCTCGACAGTCCTGACCCCGTGGGGTCCTTCTGCTTTGAGGGTGACACACCACTCGGCTAAGGAGGCATCTCAGCATCTCCACACTGTGGTTACTATTCCTCCTTCAAAATGAACAAGATACTGTGGGCAGACACCTTGAAAAGATGTAAATGTCTTGTTGCTCGTCTAACTGGCCCCCACTGAGTGCTGCATCTTGATGACTCTGCCTGAGTCAATTTCACTACCCAGGTTGAAAGCAGCAACTTGCCAGATCCATCCTTCCTTTCAGATCAACAGTCAGAATCTCAAGGAAGAGCGTTCCCCTCACTGTCTCCATCACTGCAAGCATGAACTCCTGGATTCATCAACAGGTTACGATTTGCTGTCGTCCTCATTTCTTCTAACGCTCAAGTTGTCCAGTTTGGTCATCCGGAGCCCCTCAAGCTGGCTTCTCTCCTGTGCATGTGCCCCAACCAAACCTTCTGAGCACTTCCTCACATTCATACTCGACTAAATGTTCCAGGCTTTCACATCTTCCCTTCCCAGGCCTGGGATCAGCCACTTCTCAAACGTTCCTGGTTCCTCTGAGAAGCGATGTTTAGAAACCAAGACCTGTGCAAAAGCTACTCTCTTTAAAAGTAATCAAGCAGGACTTCCCTGGTGGCTCAGGTCCAGCAAGGCTTTGGCCCCTTCCCGGATGATCTCAGTACCCCCTTGGCTTCAGCTCCTGGGCGCGGATGCCTCAACGAGCCCCCTACCTTGAGCCCAGACCTCCGGGCATCGGCCACTGCCCACTTGACATGCCTACATATGTCAACCCACATGTGTCCCAGACTGTACGTGCCAGATAGGACTCTGCCTGCCCATCCAGGGGACACGGGTTTTGATCCCTGGTCCAGGAAGATTCCACAGGCCACAGAGCAGCTAAGCCCATGCACCACAACTACTGAGCCCGTGAGCTTTACCAACTGAAGCCTGCGCACCTAGAGCCTGTGCTCACAACAAGGGAAGCCAACGCAATGAGAAGCTTGTGCACTCCAACTAGAGAGTAGCCCCTGCTCGCCGCAGCAGAGAAAGCCCAAGCACAGCAGTGGAGACCCGGCACAGACAAAAATTAATTAAAGTAATCTGTTAAATTAAGAGGAACGAATTTTCTATGACAGTTTGATTCCTCACCTGTGTCTTTAAAAAGCGGTTTGGAAAAAAACTCCTCTACATGACCTGTGGCTGGAGTGAGCCAAACTTCTGATTCTTTATTAGAATCAATACTGAGGTAACAATGAATAAATTCCACTAAGGATGGAATATTTTTATTCTTATAACAGCTAGTAAAAGATTACTTTTTATTTTTTTTGTGTGTGTGTAATAAAGTTTTATTAAAGTATAAAGGAGATAGAGAAAGCTTTTGACATAGGCATCAGAAGGGGACAAAAAGAGTACCCCTCTGCTAGTCTTAAGCTGGATGTTATATAGTCAGTAGACAAGTGAAGTCGCTCAGTCGTGTCCGACTCTTTGCGACCCGCGGACTGTAGCCCACCAGGCTCCTCCATCCATGGGCTTCTCCAGGCAAGAATACTGGAGTGGGTTGCCATTTCCTTCTCCAAAAAGATTTCTCTTTTACAAAAAAAAAAAAAAAGCAAAAATTTTGTTCCTTGAGGGAAAAATTAAATAAGCAAAGAATAAGACAATAGGTGTTTTTCCAAAATGTCAGGGGTTTCTTATGCTAATTTTGTTCATAAAAAGGACAACTGTAAATTTATTCAGATTACTATTCTTTTCTCTTTTACAGATCTTTTATTTCCAAATGACTGTCATATGCTAAGTCAAGATAAACCTATGAATGAAAGGCTCTATTTCAATCATAAGAAATTAACGGACTAAATTACACATAAATATGCAACAAACCTGGGTCTTGATATCTTACACAAAGAGAAGCCGTGATGTGTCATCTCTACCTAATCAAACTCAAAATAATTCATACTATTATACGTTTCAAAGTGACATGAACTCATCCTATTCTAATTACCTCTTCAAAACTTGAAACATAAGCTGAAACCAGCTAAAGGCACAAGACACAACAGCCAGGTCCGTCTGCAGCTCTGAGCCACTGGGTCACTCCACCTCCCTTTTCTCCACCCCAACTCCTCTGTGTCCTTTGCCGGGGGCCCCGCATGTGTTTGAGGCCAGGGCTCAGGTCCAGCAAGGCTTTGGCCCCTCCCTGGGTGATCTCAGCCCCCTACGGCTTCAGCTCCTGGGCGCTGATGCCACACAAGCCCCCTACCTTGAGCCCAGACCTCTGGGCATCAGCTACTGCCCACCTGACGTGCCTACACGTGTCACCTCACACGTGTCCCAGACTGTGTGTGTCATGAGGAATTCCTGATCCCCCCTACCCAGTCTGCCTGCAGCTTCCCAGCTCAGCAGACTCCAGCAGCTCAGGTCAGGCACCTCAGGGTGCCCCCCACTGGATCTGCCAGCTCACCCTGTTGTTCCTGTACTCATCGAGCATCCAGAGTTCGACCACCTATCACCAGCTTCTCCACCCTGGCACTGGCTTCCCCCACTGATGGCCTGGATGCCCGCAAGAGCTCAGACCCGTCTCCCAGCATCTCTCCCACCCTCTGCTCCCCACGGCAGGCCCTGTCCTTCCCGCCTGGCCCCCATAACTCTCCCCTGCCACCCCTGCTCACCCCCTCCCACCACGACCACCCCCTCGCTGC
The DNA here is from genome assembly GCF_019923935.1 of Bubalus bubalis. Lineage (NCBI taxonomy): Eukaryota > Metazoa > Chordata > Mammalia > Artiodactyla > Bovidae > Bubalus > Bubalus bubalis. The sequence goes on along the minus strand of NC_059175.1, from coordinate 62,864,567 downwards.
TTCTGGACCCACAGGCACACACCCCTCAGCACCCTTCCTTTGGCAGTGGCTGTTCCTCAACCTGGAGCGCTCTTCCGGACATGGCCACACGGCTACCCCTCACTTCCAATGTCCTGTCTTCGAAGACAGTCTCCCTCTCACGCTGTGGTGAGCCCACAGCACTGACCCCCTTACTGTACCACACGGTCCTCACTGCCGTCCCACCGAATATGTGCTCTCCCAACTAGCACGTAAATACCTTGGGGCAGGGATGTTTCCTTTTCTCTCTTTATTCACTGAAGTACTTGAACAGGTCTGATGCTTAGTGGACCCTGAGTAAACACTTGTTTAATGAATGACTGAATGCAGGATTCATGGTCATGAATCCTGTTTCTTTATCAGAACACTATGACACTATTTTCACTCATGGATTCATAACAGAATTCGTAACTAAAATTAAATGAGTCATCCTTTGAAGTTATGAAACTTAATAGCCCACGGGAAGAGTGTACTTAACGCGCATGTTTACACCATATTCATCCATTCGTTTAACAAACATTTCCTAGGTGATCACTCTGAGCCAGGAGCTGGGAGTCTGGCAGAGCTCAACAGGTCTGCCCTGTCCCTGAGCTCACAGTGCAGTGCACACGGCCAATGCCACCAAAGCCATCACATGAGGAGAAGGGCAGTCACACGTCCACAGGGCAGGGAACAAGCTTTGGAAATCGTGGTGCCGGGGCTCATCGCACAGGGCAATCAAGGATGGCTTCTTGGAGGAAGAGACATCTGACCTGAGTGGTCAGCAGACGTTCACTAACCAGGCCCAGTTAGGGGCACTGGAGTCTCGGGGAGGACACGGCCCCACACAGTGTGGTCCAGGAGCCAAGAGGAGGGCAGGGCCAGTGCGCAGAGAGCTGGGGGCAGCCAGGTACCAAGGCCAGATGGAAGGCTGGGCCTTATCATCGCTGGTTTAAAGCACGACGAAGTCACCAGAGGGTTTGCAACAAGGACGCGACCTATCTGTCCCACCCTCCTTGCAGGTGAGTTCATGGTGAACATCAAAGTCTTTCAGTCCCGTCCGACTCTTTGTGACCCCATGGACTGTACAGTCCATTGAATTCTCCAGGCCAGAATACTGGAATGGGTAGCTATTTCCCTCTCCAGGGGATCTTCCCAATCCAGGGATCGAACCCAGGTCTCCCACATTGCAGGCAGAGTTTTTACCAACTGAGCCACAAGGGAAGCCCAAGAATACTGGAGCGGATAGCCTATCCCTTCTCCAGCGGATCTTCCTGAGCCAGGAATTGAACCGGGGTCTCCTGCATTGCAGGAGGATTCTTTACCAATTGAGCTATGAGGGAAGCCCCAGACATTAAACTGATAAGGACAGATACTACACTTGATCTTAGCCAAAAGGCTGAGAAGCGATCTCCCATCTAGGCACTGGTCTACCAGGTCCATTGGCACTCTCACTCCTGCTACTCTGGACACACACGTATGACGCAGGCTCAGGCCACTGTAAGCCAAGCGCTGCTGCGCAAAACTGTGAAGAACCACCACTCTGGCACCGGAAACGCAGAGCTGTGAGGGGCCACCAGCCTGGCACCGGAAGCAGAGCTGTGAGGGATGACCAGTCCAGCAGCAGGAGGAGAGGGAGGCCACATAACACCAGGGTCTCGCCCTCTGACACTCCCAACGCCGCCTCCGGCTTCTCATGGCCCACGTGCGCCCCAGCGGCCACAGGAAACCCTGCCATGCTGGCTCTGTCCAGCCACCAAGCCCCTACCGGGACACCGGCCAGTGGGTGGTAAAGGGAAATACGTTCTAACAGGAGACGGCATAATGAGCCCAGACAGCCTAAAAGAATTTCCCAGGACCCTAAGGACCCCAAGGGCCGACCTGGCAGCCCCTGGCAGCCCCCTCCCTCCTCTCACTGTCTCCATGCAGGCAAGGCCTGGGGAGGGCGGAAAGCAGGGACCTCCACCAGGGAAACTGAGCCTCTCAGACCCACCGAGGCCATCTGAGCCTCAGCACCCTGATCCGTCCCCCTGCGTGGAGGACTCCAAGTTGGCTGAATCCCTCTCGTGCCAGGAGACATGGGCACTTTGTGCATTTCAGCTGCTTCCTTCTTCCTGGGAATGGTGAAATGCTGCAAGTGCCTTATTTAAGGTTTCTCTGTGTACAGAAGAATGGCCCATAATCACAAAAGTATTTATCAAAATAACACTCTTCCCTTGGGTGAACAGTTTCCAAAACTGACTACACTTCAAATGTGGTGAGAAGCCCAAGGAGCTGGAGAGAAGGCCAGTGCTGCCCCCTGCTGGGACAGCACCTCAGGGCCTCTCAAGACAGCGCAAAACATACGTCAGCTTTCTATTTGTATAAAGCATGGGTTTTAAATTAAGGTTCTTTGCCTCAAAATGCCAATTATCCCAAAAGAATGCTCAAACTTCACAATAAGTAGGAAAAAAAAACCATCAAATTCCATAGCAATTCTGATACCAAATACATTTTTAGGTGTTTTTTTTTAATGATCAGAGATCATGCCTTTCTACCTCTTTTCATTTTTATAACAAAAGTATAGACACCCAGGTTTCATCTTCATGTTAGGCTTGCTGAGAATTATGAACATACAGAATCCTATCACTTTCAAGAGTATCTAACAAAAGCACTTCTAAATACTTTTTTAAAAAAAGAGAGAAAAATGCATTTTACTGAAAATTCTAATAGAAAAAAATTTCTCCAGCATGAGATATCTTAAGGAAAAATTAAGATATGAATAAGAAAGCATAACAACAAAAAAAGTCCATTTTTTTTTTTAAATAAAAACCGTATCACTTAGTGGCATTTTGGCAAACAACCGAAATCTGCCAGGATTACTATGCCTACAATCATAGAGCTTGAAAAGTGAAGGAGGATTTCTTTCTACAGTCAGTAAACCAACAATTACAATGAAAGCCTCGCATTCTGGTCATCTTTCCAAAGGCTAAATTTTGGACCATCTGCAGTCCAATGCTGCAGCATTTTCACTTTCCAAAGTACAGAGTCAGAATTCAATACAAATCAGCCAACTGAGGTCAACAGAAACTACTCAAGGCTTGTGTGTGCATGTTAAGTCGCTGCAGTTGTGTCCAACACTTTGTGACTCCATGGACAATAAATTGCCACACTCCTCTGTCCATGGAATTCCCCGAGCAAAAATAATGGAGTGGGTAGTCGTTCTCTTCTCTAGGGGATCTTCCCGACCCAGGGATTGAACCCATGTCTCCTGCATTGCATACACATTTCTTTACCACTGAGCCATCAGGGAAGTCCCCTCCCGTTAACTTTCCCAAGTGATTTCAGCTGGATGTAAAAAGTGAGCAACTGTGAAAACCCACTCACATTAGACACCAGGAGCTCATAAAGCAGTTTTCAGACTCAAATTGTTAGGGCTTAGGTAGATCACTGAGACCTTCATCTAAAGCAGAACTTTTAAACAACAAGACTGAATCTTTTATGATTAAACTATCAAGGCCCTCAAGTACTTTGTTAAACCAACGATCTGTCATTCTGCACACGGGGGAGCAGGCCAGAAGCCCCCTCCTAACCTAGAAAAAGACACTTGGGTGGCAGAAGGGCGTACTCACCATCTGGGGCACACCAAAGATAACAACATTTGAGTACTGCGAAAAAGTGACCTGAAGAGAAGGGAGAAAACAATTCACAGATTAATTCTGGAAAGTCAAACATCAGCTTAAGCTTTATTTCAAAATGAGTAGCAATTTTCCATTTCAAAAAATAGTTGGTTTTCCAGAAAGAGACTCACAGACTTAGAAAACGAATTTCTGGTTGCCACCGGGGAGGGACAGTTAGGGAGTTTGGGATAGACGTGTACCTAGTGCTACATTTAAAGTGGATATCCAACAAGGACCTACTGTATTGCACAAGGATTTCTGCCCAATGTTACGTGGCAGCCTGGATGGGAGGGGAGTTTGGCGGGAAATGGACACATGTATATGTATGACTGAGTCCCTTTGCTGTCCACCTGAAACTATCACAACATTGTTAATCGGCCATTGTTGTTATTCAGTCGCTAAGCTGTCTGACTCCTTGTGACCCCATGGACTGCAGCATGCCTGTCCTTCACTACCTCCCAGAGTTTGCTCAAACTCATGTCCATTGGGTTGGTGATGCCAACCAACCATCTCATCCTGTGTTGCCCCCTTCTCTTCTGGCCTTCAGTCTTTTCCAGCATATATACCCCAATACAAATTAGAAAGTTCAAAAAAATAGTGCGTTTTCACAAACAGTGGCCCTTTTTAAGATTTCCCATGTTAATACTTTCACCCGTGTTAGCTCATCTGTTACAGTTTTCCAGAAGTTTCCACAGAAGCTATCCCAGCTCATCCTCACAGCCACTCCACACAGGGCCACCCAGATCGATGGTCAGAAAAGCAGGGACTCACCAGTGACCACTGGTGGTCACCCTGGTAGACTGGGCCATCTGCACCCCGGCCCACTTTCTACTCTGCTCTACACAAAACAAGCTTAGCAAAAACTCAAGGTTTTTCAGAACCACCTGTTTCTCCTATGGAGTCATCCTTAGAATTCTGGTCCCCCTCCTCTTCTCTAAAACACTTAAGTAAAAATGGCAATAAAATGGTCTTTAGTTGGAAAACTGAGGGGAAAAGTGCTTCGCCAGTCAAAATTCTTATTACCCAATAAAAGTTTTATTTACTCTAGAGAGAGATCATTTATGTATATATGGAATAAAAAACAATGCAAACAAAACTCAAGTGAATTTTTATAAGCTACTGATGACACTATTACAAAGGAAAATTCTTATCTAAGAAAAAGCATTTAATGGCGCATTCCTAAAGCAAAATTACCAGGCACTTTTTAGAAAACAAGTAAACTTGGAAATATCTTATACTTTTTGAAGACACAAAGGAGCATCACAGCACGGTTGGCGGGTCCTTTCCTTTCTCCTGCACTACTTCTGTCTCTCCCTAGGTATATATACACATACACACATGTACCCACACACACTCACATTAGCGTGCACACACTCACATATACACACACACATAAACACACATACACAAACTCAGACACACATATTCATATACGCATATAAATACACTCACACACACAAAACTATTTACCAAGAATGACATTAACAAGTTAATGCCTATATGACAATGTACAAGACTTACAAATGAGATAAAAAAAATCTTTATCACTGCGTAATAAAGAGAAATGAGAACATTTTAAATTGAGTAAATAAAGTCTTAGAAGTCACATGACCTGTAAAGTTATAAACCTTAAGTTTCTACTCTAACGTAGGGGATTTGTAAAATCTATCAATTTAAAAGCTGTTCACATTTCATAATGCCGAAATATACACTTCAACTCTCTATTTTAATTCAGTTTTCAGTCATACTAATCAAAAATCATAAAGTTTGGGGGTGGAGTGCTCTAGCATGTCCTCGGCCGTACGTACCTTCCACAAGTCTGAGATGTAAAATCTGGCAGATCCCTGTACCCCTTCCTGCCAAGCGCGGTACCTGGAGTACCAGACGAGCCAGGGGTTCAACTCATAACCCACAGCTGTGAACCCTTCCTTTGCAGCTGCGATCACCTGCGGGGAGAGGCTGTGTTCAAGATCAGAAAAAGACATGAAAACTCCCTACTTATGTTGTTACTGTTGTTGAGTCCCTACATCATGTCCAACTTTTTGCAAACCCATGGACGATAGCCTGCCAAGCTCCTCTGTCCATGGGATTTTCCAGGCAAGAATACTGGAGTGGGTCACCCTTTCCTCCTCCAAGGGATCTTCCCAACCCAGGGACTGATCCCACAACAAGCAGAATTAATTCAATACCAACTAAAGGGTTTTACAGAAAATTATTCAATACTAATGGAAGACTGAAATTTTTTTTTCCCAAAATACTGATTTTTTTTTTTCCCTAGGAGTCATCCTTGGAAAAAAATGTAAAATAGTCAAACTACAGGACTTAACAGGTTTTTGTTGGCCTAAGTTTTTTAATGAACAATTTCATAATCATCAATCAATTGTTCCTTTTTACCAGACATCCAGAACACTTTCCCCTTTAAGAACAATTAATCTGAGAAAAATAAATTCCAAAGTCCTAAAGGACTTAGTAGTTCAGTCAAGCAAACACAAAATTAAATGAATACTTTATTAGGCTATCAATTTAACAAGGCTTTGCATAAGCCTCATAAGAAATGTGAAACGGAAATTTTAAAACATAAAACCAAAAAAAAACGTAAACCTTAAAACGTCTTCGAGTAACTCACAATACGTCCGTCACCACTACCGATGTCCACCAGGGATCCTCTCCTGCATTGCAACATTTTCACAACATTTTCGATCTGTTTCGTAGTGGCGGGTACAAAAGGCAAACAAATTCTTCGGAGGGCTGGTGTTACAAATGGTGTGGCCACAGCATACACAGCCACCAGCGTCCCCCCAACAATGCCAGTAAATAAGACCCCCCAACTGTTTTTCTTCAAACTGTTGGCTTCAAGACTTGCAGGTGGAACACATTCTGACGGCCTTCCTTCTTCAAGTGTTGCTAGGTGTGTCCCTGGGTTGACAGCAGGAAAAGATTTATGAAACATCAAATCAGAAATCCAAGGTAGTGGTTTCTCCCCCACAGTTCTTATTAACAAATAAACTCGTGCTTTTTAAAGGCTAATTTGCTCCATACAATTAGAATTACAAATGTAGAATTCCACAATGAGTTCTAGAGTCTATCAACTAGAGTGTTTAACAGAAAATTATTCAATACTAATGGAAGACTGAAATCTTTTCTTTCCAACATACTGATTTTTCCCCCTAGGAGTCATCCCCGGAAAATAATGTGTTCAAATCTATTTATGAATCGGTATTCAGTATGAATCAGTACCCATGGCATCACCGACTCAATGGACATGAGCTTGAACAAACTCCAGGAGATAATGACGGACAGGGGAGCCTGCTGTTCTGCAGTTCATGGGGTCACAAAGACTCGGACACGACTTAGCAACTAAACAACAATCCATTAATACAAATATTAACCATGCACTCTGTACTTTTGTGGTTCAGAACAAAACTCCATAATAAGCATAAAAATGTCTAATCATTATCCTATTTCAAATAGGAAGAAAGTATTCTACATCAAAATTGGTCAGGCATCAAAAATCCAGTGGTACAAATTCAATTCTGAAGTTAACAGAGGAGACAAAATTTTACTAAAAATCTTAGTCATGGTAATAAGGAGATATTTAAGGCAGAGCGTAAAGGACAAAAAAATACTCATTTCAGTGCTATCACAGTACAGAATAAAACAAACTCCAATCACTGATTACCGAGGGAATAAATGGCACCTTAAACATCCTCCTGAGTTTTATGCTTTAGAATGGATTCGTAATAGGATCTCACATTTTATACGATGAAATTTATTTGAAGTTAATTCTGAAATAGATTAATGATGGGCACAGCACAGAGGGTAAGGGCACAGATGCAGAGCCTACTGAGGTTGGACCCTGGCTCCACTCCTTACTAACAGCTGTGACCCTTCACCTCTCGGAACCTCAGTCTCCTCATCTGTAAAGTGGGGATCACAGATCATTGTGAGGATGAGACAAGGGGATACAGGAAGAGCATGCACAACAGCGCACAGCACTGGAACCCCACAGGAACAAGACCACCCTGCCCTGAACCAGCTCTCGATCTAGCTGAGGCATTAACACCAAAACCACAGGCATCTGTAGACAAACAGAAGAGGAGGAAGGGGCACAGAAGAGTCTCATCATTTGAAGACATTACTGTTCACAGTTTCTGTTCAAAAGGTCCATGTATTTAGTCTCCTACTGTTGCGATAAGAAATTACCATAAACTAGGCCGGTTAAAAACAATACACACTTATTAAAAGCACAGTTCTGGAGGTCAGATTCTGAAACAGGGGGGGCGTACCTGTCTCTTCTGGAAGCCCTGGGGTAGGACGGGCTGCCCGCACTCGTTGGCCAGTGGCCCCAGGCCAGTCCAGCCACCGGCTCCACAAGACACCTCCTCTGACACCCCTGCTCCCCTTTCCTTCTTAAAAAAGAAATCTTTTCCTTGGGAGTACACTGGGCCACCCAGACAGGCCAGGATAAGCCTCCCATCTTGAAGTCCTTCACTCAACCACATCCGCCCAGTGGCTCAGGCAGCGTCCTCACAGGTGCTGGGATTAAGAGATGGACTGACTTCTGCTCACCATCCCAGTGTGTGCATGCTCACTGAGCCATATCTAACTCTTTGCGACCCCACGGACTGCAGTCCACCAGGCTCCTCGATCCATGGAATTTTCCAGGCAAGAATACTGGAGTAGGTGCCATTTCCTCCTCCGGGGGATCTTCCCGACCCAGGGATCGAATCCGCATCTCCTGCATTGGCAGGCGGGCTCTTTACCCGAGCCACCCAGAGAAGCCCATGATATGTGGTAATTTGTCACAACTGAAGTGAGGCCCAAACATGGACACAGGACACACCGGAAGCCCACGGCTGACCCACCTCAGCATCTCCCGTTCAGTGTGGCTTTGTTATTGAAGGCTGAGGTCTCCTAAAGTGAGTTTTACAACTGGTGTCATGGCAGAAGACCAACTCAGAAACAGTAACAGAAGTCTACTCGTGGTGCCAGTGATGGAGGTAAAATAAAAGTAAAGTTTAGAAAAAAGATGGTGTTTGATACAAAGCAAGAGTTTTAAGTACATTCTCATTCATACTTTACAGCATTGCACAGAGGAACTTAACATGCCAACAGAAGATTTGCTTTTTTTCTTTTTTTAAAGGCAGGCACATCTGCCTTGCCTCGTATGAAGTCCTTCTGCAGGTGTTTCAACTGTAGAGGACAGTGATCAGAAAGATCTCACACAGCTCTGGAGTCTCAGAACTTAAGAGTTGTGTAGCACGAGATGAGTTGTTGGGGCTTTCCTAGTAGCTCAGTTGGTAAAGAATCTGCCTGCAGTGCAGGAGACCGGGGTTCGATTCCTGGGTTGGGAAGATCCCCTGAAGAAGTAAATGGCAACCCACTCCAGTACTCTTGGCCTGGAGCATCCCATGGACAGAGGAGCCTGGTGGGCTACAGTCCATGGGGTCACAAAGAGTTGGAGATCACTGAGCACTCAGTAAGCATGGGCCTCCACAGTCACAAGAGCCAATTCCTTAAATCCATCACCAATTAAATTTAGAACTTTTTCATTACTTCCATAGGATGAACCCTTATGCTTCAGCCATTACCCTCATCCTCCCCACCCCCTCTAGCCCTAAGCAAACACAAATCTTTGTCTCTAAAGAAAGCAGACTTTTCTGCTGTATAATACTGGGAGCTCAACTCGGTACTCGAGACAACCTACAAGGGTGGGATGGGATGGGGCGAGGTGTGAAGTTCAAGAGGGAGGGGACATACGTATGTCCGACTCTTTGCGACCCCATGGTCTTTAGAGTCCATGGAATTCTCCAGGCCAGAATACTGGAGTAAGTAGCCTTTGCCTTCTCCAGGAGATCCTCCCAACCCAGGGATCGAACCCAGGCCTCCCGCATTGCAGGCGAATTCTTTACCAGCTGAGGCTGGAAACCCACAACAAATCAATTTAAGCCTACAAATGATTAGGTCGTAATCAGCGCTCGTTAGAAAAAAGCAGCTGGAGGGATTCAGAGGACCTGGGACTTAGCTAGGGTTGCCAGAAAAAAACTTTCAGAAGCAGCACAACTCCGGGCTTCAGGGGGTGGAAATTCAGTGCAAGGCCAGGTCCATTTTCTTCTTAGGAGCTGCGTAACTCTGGGCTAGTTACCGAAGTATCAGTGCAAAATTAAACACAGTTTGCCAAAGGTCAGACACGGTTCTTCCTGAACCCGTAAAGAGAGACGCTATTACTCGGAGAAGACAATGGCACCCCACTCCAGTACTCTTGCCTGGAAAATCCCATGGACGGAGGAGCCTGGAAAGTTGCAGTCCATGGGGTCGCACGACTAAGCGACTTCACTTTCACTTTTCACTTTCATGCACTGGAGGAGATGGCAGCCCACTCCAGTGTTCTTGCCTGGAGAATCCCAGGGACGGGGGAGCCTGGTGAGCTGCCGTCTATGGGGTCGCACAGAGTCGGACACGACTGAAGTGACTTAGCAGCAGCAGCAGCAGTGTTATTACTGCCATTGCTGCAGACAGGTCACTTCCCCAAAGACGCAGCTAGAAAAAGAAGCGGAGCTGTGATTCCCCAACCGGGACAGCGGGACTCCAGGGCCCACATCTCGGAATATCGTGCCGAACTGAGTTATTCGCCGTAAGGCTCTAGAGAACAGCTCCGGGCGGTCAGAAACCAGGGCCAAGCACAAGCACGCACCGCAGGCGCGAGCACTGAGCACCGAACGCCAGGCCGCGAGCCCGGAAGCCGGCCCCGCGGATCCCCGCCCCGCCGCGCCCAACTCGGACGGGCTGCTTTGGGGACTGACCGCGAGTCCCACGCCGGGCCCGACGCCGCGCTCGCGCCCCAAAAGAACCCGCCGCCCGCAGCGGGCCTCACCTCCTCCTCCATCCATCGCGAGATTTCCGGCAGTTAGAAAACCGGAAGTGGATTCTACCACCTTCCCAGAGCCGGGAGAGGAACGAGGGAGAAAATAATGTTCTAAGTAAATGAGCTCCTCGTTGGGAAACACTATCAAGAAACAGTCAATATTAAAGCTTTAATGAATGTATAATTTACATCTATTCCTGGCTTTTGGATTCTAAAGTTCCCATCCGTGTCTTCAAACTTCCACCCCCCCCCCCACAGCTTCCTGGATGATAGAAGTTTCCGAAGGCCGTTGCTTCCAGAAGGTACTGTCTGGCGTTAAACTAGTCTCAAGTGAGAAATAGGTCTCGGGAGGCCTGCACTGCGCCTGCGCGAGCTCTTGCGCCCTCCCGCGAGAGGAAGGCGGGCTCTGGGTTCCGGCGTGGTCTCCGCTGGTTGAGGGAGTGTAACTCTTGCTGCCGCATCATGGCGTCCGTGGGGACCCTCGCCTTCGATGAATATGGCCGTCCTTTCCTCATCATCAAGGATCAGGACCGCAAGTCTCGTCTTATGGGACTTGAGGCCCTCAAGGTAACGGGCCCGGGACGCACTGGCGGTGGGGTGAGGGGAGGCGGCCGAAGCCGGTCTGCGCCTGCGCAATGTCTGAGGGGTTCTGCCATGTGCTCCGGGGGGAGCTTGAGGGAGCCCCCTCTGGTCTCCAGTCCCTCGCCCCGCGCCCGGGAAAAATCGACGTATAAGCCTTTAGTCTCATTTGGGGGTTCGGGTGTCCCGCGGGCGCTCTTCAGAGTTGGGTGGGGAGGCTTGAATTCTCAGGCGGTGAAGGCGCGTTCCCACTGATTTCTCCAACCTGCAGGCATTCCTAACAGAGTTTTCGTCAGTAGGATGAAGGGGGCTGTTCTCAGGTCACCTGGCAGGTTAGGACGCTGTCGGCGTCCCTGCAACGACCTCAAAGGAAATGAGGGTCATTTTCGTCGTGGCGTCCTAAAGGTTTATCCATTGACAGCATAATTTCATTTTTGAGTTCCTTTATACATGGCGTGTTCTGGGTGTGGTCTCGTAAAAGTGAAAAACGTACACTTTTAAGAAAGAAAATACAACTGCAAGAGTGAAAAGTGGTCACCAATAACCGTAGTACAAGGCAGTGTGTGACCTGAATCACCAGCTTTGGGAGGGCGTGCGTGCTGGTAAAAAGTCAGAGAGGGTCCTTAATACTTTGGGTAGAGGATTGGCTGTCCTTCGGGGATGGAGCACTGTTGTGAACGGGAGAGAGCTAGTTGCTAGGGAGAGGAACAGCAAAAGCAGGAGAACGCGTGGCACCTTGGAGGAGGAGGCAGAGTCTGGTTTTAGCAACATAGTCTAAGTTGCAGGGGTTCACACAGGTGGAAGTTCTTGAGCGCCTTGACATGACTATGTTATCCTCAGGGATGGGAGGGAGCCATTGAAGGGCGTTTGGACAGAATAACAATTTAAGTAGAACTGCACCTGAGGAGGTGGCATTTGGGGTGGAATCCATGAAGTTGGTGTATATGACCATGTCATCAGGTCTGAGGTGTCCCTTAGTGTCTTGAGGTTTTACATAAATTAAGCGCTACAGGTCTGTCCTGGGCTGTTTGACTTAGGGCAAGTTACACCTCCTTTCCCAGTGGGGGCAATACATCCCTGTCAAGCGGAGGACAAGAATTAAATGGGGTAACTTAAGTGGTCACCCAGGCTTTGTCCAGTGGTAGGTACTCAAGCCACTTGTGTTACGTGTTCAGTTCTGTTTTTCATGGGAAGCAACCAGCAGAGAAACTAATACCCAATACATGCACCCAAAATGCCTGTATAACAGAAGCCACAGGTGGTTTTGCCTCTGCCACATCTTTGTGATCCTCAGTCTCTTGAGACAGGTCTTAGAGACAAATGTGGCCCCAGAGCTAGTAAAGAACAGGACCAGGGTTCAGACCCGCCTTGTCTGACTCTGCAGCCAGTGGTCTAAAGCCTGCTCCGCGGCCTTGGGGGCTGATCGTGCTTTGTTGTGGGGTCTGTCCTGTACAGGATGCGTAGCAGCACCTGGCCTCCACCCTCTGCAGTCCCCTCCCTGATGGTGATAACCAGGGATGTCTCCAGGCATTGCCACATGTCACCTGGGGGCACATTCGCCCCTGGTTAAGAACCACCTGTTTGCGGTCATTATTCTTTACATATTTCATCATGTAGACCTATCAGTCAAAGATGTATTTTAAGAATAACCAGTATTTTTACAAACCTAGTGAACTTTGTGTCTTGTTAACCTGTGAGACGGGGTGACAAGGGAAGGCCGCACAGAACATTGCATTTGAACTGCTTTGTAAACTGTCAGGATTTAATGAGCGGAGGTCTTCAGTGCATCAATGCTTCAGGGGTCAGAGGGCATGTTGGGGAGCAGGCCTTGGCCGCCCTCACTGGCACAGAGCAAGGTCTCAGACTTTGAAGAAAACCTGGAGCTTACAGACTTGAGAGTCGGAGTACTGGTGATTCATTTAAGGGCAGGGGACTGAGGAAAACAACACGTTCAGAAAAAAATGGATGACTTGGCTGGATGGAGGATGAATGTGAAGGATTGGTGAATGAGAGACCTTGGAAATCTGTATGGTGTAGTGGATCAGTTAGGTCGTTGATGGCAGGAATAGGAAGACAGGAAACGAAGTATTTGGAGGGAATATGAGCGTAATTATGTATGGAAAGGGAAAAGGATGCATTTGGGCTTCTGTTACTTTCAGGATTGACCCCCTCAGTGGGTGATTCTTGGTTGTGGGTTGTGTACTTACTGGACCTTTGGGGAGAGGAGTGTGCAGTAAACCATGGTGTGACAGTTCAGGGTGTTGTGTGTTGACGGCTGGACTCCTCACGTGGAGTTAGCTTCGTACGGTCCTGCACGGCCTCTTGGGTCAGACTGTCCCTGCTCTTGGCTGTAAAACAGGCCCGGACAACCTGCCTCATTAGATGTGTTGAGGGTTATAGAGAGAACACAGAGCGCTTGGTTCTGTTGTTTTACACAAGAATTGTCTGCTAACACTAGGAGTTGTGCGGTTTTCACAGGCAGATGTGGACCTGTCTGCTGCCTTTTCTAGAGAATAGAAGCTGTGTCATAAGTGAGTTTTACAGCCATTAGTTATATGTTGTTAACTTAAAATTATGTCTAACTTGAATATTGGCTTTTTCTTTTTCATTTAGTCTCATATAATGGCAGCAAAGGCTGTAGCAAATACAATGAAAACATCGCTTGGACCAAATGGTAAGAGACTTAACATTCTGTGTTTTTCAGGAAAGTTGTATAACATAAAAGAGTCAATTCAACCTGTTTACAGAAAGTTAGGGGACAGAGGGGGGCATCCTCCCCCTAATATGGTCAGATGTTTAGGGTGTGTCCCAGACCTTCAGCACAGTTAAAGTCATCATGCTACATCCAAATTTAGGTCGGGTGCTTTTTCCACTTAACATAATTTCGTTAGCATTTTCCAAATCATAGCTATTGTCTTTTGCAACATTATATTTTGTGATATTACATTTAGTGATGCTCCATAATTACTATTTTTTTTTGCAATTTCTCTGGTTTTAGACATCATTAAATTGTTCTAATGTTTTGCTTTAGATTAGCCAATCTAAAAAGGTATTCATGGAGATATTCCTTCATGTATGTTGAATTATTTGTAATAAGCTCGTAGATAGGTACTGGGTCAAGAAGTCAGGGTAACTGTTTTATAGATTTAGTGTAGGTTCTTTTTTTTTTTTTTAACCCTCCTCTTAAACACGGTTGTCTCTTAGGGCTTGATAAGATGATGGTGGATAAAGATGGTGACGTGACCGTGACCAATGACGGCGCCACCATCTTAAGCATGATGGACGTTGACCACCAGATCGCCAAGCTGATGGTTGAACTGTCCAAATCACAGGATGATGAGATCGGAGATGGAACCACAGGAGTGGTTGGTAAGAAAAGGCAAAATGTGCTTTCTCATTTGAGAGGAGTTATTTAATATTAAGGGCTTTCTTGGTTGCTCAGACATTAAAGAATCCACCTGCAGTTCAGAAGACCCGGATTTGATCCTTGGATCGGGAAGATCCCCTGAGAAAGAGAATGGCTACCCAATCCAGTATTCGTGCCTGGAGAATTCCATGGGCAGAGGAGCCTGATGGGCTACAGTCTGTGGGGTCGCAAAGAATGTTACAGGCCTAACACACTTGCTGAATGTTTATTCTGAATCACATCATGGGGAAACAGTCTGACAAATCCATGTGGAAGGACACGATACAAGATAAATGGCCCAGGCGCTTCAAAAGGGTCAATATAAAAGAACAGGAAGGGGGTGGGGAGTCGAGTTAGGCAGCTCATGTAGATTCAGGGAGCTCAAGAGAAGCAACAGCAGCTCAAATGTGTGAAACCTGGGTGGGTGCCAGATTTCTTTTTCCCAGCTCTGAAGGATGTTTGGGACACGTGGGGTCATTTGTGGGTCGTGTATTAGTGTCTTACCAATGTCAAGATTTCCTGAGTGTGACAGTTTTGTTACAGCGATGCAGGAGACTGTGCCTGTCCTTAGGAGCTCAATGTTAAAATACTCAGGAGTGACATGTCTGATTTTTGCAACTAATTTTCAAATCATTGAACAGAAAAAGCAAGCGTATGTAAAGAAAACAAATGCAACAAAATATTAATCAGTAAACTAGTATTCATTATAGTACTCTTGAAATTTGTTTTCAGTGTTTGAAATTTTTTTAAGTTTGGGAGGATTGATGAGATGAATATCTTCAGTGTTATTTTTTCTGCATTTTAAATTTGAATTAAATTATTCAGCAAATATCTTATACATTCATTGGGAACCAAACACTGTTCTGGATGTACTTGGAGTGCAGCAGCATTCAAACTTATTTTTGTGATGCTAAAATGAGAGGGGAAGGCAACAGGTTATGGGAGGGATAGTAAACAAATTCTATTTAATACTGTATAATGCCAGCATAAATTTCACTGAATAGAAATCCTTGGCCTAGGAAACAGGAAGTTTTTTTCCCTTATAAAAATGTTTATATGTTATATTCTTTGCGTCCTGTACATCACTGAGAGTTGACCACCTATCTGTGCGAGGTACCTGTTAGAACCAAAACACGATGCTCCATTTTTAGGGATGGCCTCCACCTCTGAGACCCTTCTAGCTTAAATCTGGACCCTTGGTGCTCCCAGGGCAGCATCTCATGTGTTTTGAGTTCCAGCGGTCTCCTGAGCCAGGTGTGCTGTCTCGTCCACAGTGCTGGCTGGCGCCCTGTTGGAAGAGGCTGAGCAGCTGCTGGACCGCGGCATTCACCCCATCAGGATCGCCGACGGCTATGAGCAGGCTGCCCGCATTGCTATTGAGCACCTGGACAAGATCAGCGACAGTGTCCTTGTCGACATGAAGAACACTGAGCCCCTGATCCAGACGGCGAAGACCACGCTGGGCTCCAAAGTGTGCGTTACAGTGCGGGGCTGCAGGGCGTGTTCGTGCAGGAGGCAGTGGTTGTGTGCTGGGTCTTAAGGACAGCTCAGAATTATCCACGGTGGCTTCATACTGATTTAATGAGCTCCATTCTGGTTTTGTTATTCGGGTTTACTTGCTCTTTACTGCAGATATAAACATAGACATTTTGTGGTTTTGTTAGAGGCTGGATTTCCAGGTTTGGTTAAGTCCCCTTGATAGTTTTTGTAAGCTATATAGTTCTTTATTTCTCAGGATAGGCTAGGGTGGTAGGTCCTACGAGTGGGAAGTACTCACTTTTTCTAACACTTTTTACCAACAGTAGGAAGCATTTTAATGGAGAGGTTCTTCTTATTCATTCAACAAGGAACAAATAATCCAGAATTATAGTTTAGTATGAAGGGGCAGTCTTGAAATTGTCTTAAACTGGCTGTTGCTAACATTTACATAGTGCTCATTACTTGCCAGGCCTAGAGCTGAGTCTTGAGGACACAAGACAGCTCTTGTCCCCTGGAGACTCAGCCGCCTCAGCCATGGGACACACACACCTTGAACAACAGTGGAGACTTAGGGCTCTTGTTAAAATGTAGTATAAAAACCTAATGTAAGGTACCTTATTGCACGGTTTGTCTTCAGTTCAATTCAGTCGCTCAGTCGTGTCCGACTCTTCGCGACTCCATGAATCTCGCACCACACCAGGCCTCCCTGTCCATCACCAACTCCCGGAGTTCACCCAGACTCACATCCATCGAGTCAGTGATGCCATCCGGCCATCTCATCCTCTGTCATCCCCTTCTCCTCCTGCCCCCAATCCCTCCCAGCATCACAGTCTTTTCCAAAGAGTCAACCCTTCACATGAGGTGGCCAGAGTACTGGAGTTTCAGCTTTAGCATCATTCCTTCCAAAGAAATCCCAGGGCTGATCTCCTTCAGAATGGACTTATTGGATCTCCTTGCAGTCCAAGGGACTCTCAAGAGTCTTCTCCAACACCACAGTTCAAAAGCATCAATTCTTCAGCACTCAGCCTTCTTCACAGTCCAACTCTCACATCCATATATGACCACAGGAAAAAGCATAGCCTTGACTAGACGAACCTTTGTTGGCAAAGTAATGTCTTTGTTTTTGAATATGCTATCTGGGTTGGTCATAACTTTCCTTCCAAAGAGTAACTGTCTTTTAATTTCATGGCTGAAGTCACCATCTGCAGTGATTTTGGAGCTCAAAAAAATAAAGTCTGACACTGTTTCCACTGTTTCCCCATCTATTTCCCATGAAGTGATGGGACCGGATGCCATGATCTTCGTTTTCTGAATGTTGAGCTTTAAGCCAACTTTTTCACTCTCCACTTTGACTTTCATCAAGAGGCTTTTGAGTTCCTCTTCACTTTCTGCCATAAGGGTGGTGTCATCTGCATATCTGAGGTTATTGATATTTCTCCCGGCAATCTTGATTCCAGCTTGTGTTTCTTCCAGTCCAGCGTTTCTCATGATGTACTCTGCATAGAAGTTAAATAAGCAGGGTGACAATATACAGCCTTAACGTACTCCTTTTCCTATTTGGAGTCAGTCTGTTGTCCATGTCCAGTTCCAACTGTTGCTTCCTGACCTGCATACAAATTTCTCAAGAGGCAGGTCAGGTGGTCTGGTATTCCCATCTCTTTCAGAATTTTCCACAGTTTATTGTGATCCACACAGTCAAAGGCTTTGGCATAGTCAATAAAGCAGAAATAGATGTTTTTCTGGACCTCTCTTGCTTTTTCCATGATCCAGCAGATGTTGGCAATTTGATCTCTGGTTCCTCTGCCTTTTCTAAAACCAGCTTGAACATCTGGAAGTTCACAGCTCACATATTGCTGAAGCCTGGCTTGGAGAATTTTGAGCATTACTTTACTAGCGTGTGAGATGAGTGCAATTGTGCGGTAGTTTGAGCATTCTTTGGCATTGCCTTTCTTTGGGATTGGAATGAAAACTGACCTTTTCCAGTCCTGTAGCCACTGCTGAGTTTTCCAAATTTGCTGGCATACTGAGTGCAGCACTTTCACAGCATCATCTTTCAGGATTTGGAACAGCTCAACTGGAATTCCATCACCTCCACTAGCTTTGTTCGTAGTGATGCTTTCTAAGGCCCACTTGACTTCACATTCCAGGATGTCTGGCTCTAGGTCAGTGATCACACCATCGTGATTATCTGGGTCATGAAGCTCTTTTTTGTACAGTTCTTCTGTGTATTCTTGCCACGTCTTCTTAATATCTTCTGCTTCTGTTAGGTCCATACCATTTCTGTCCTTTATCAAGCCCATCTTTGCATGAAATGTTCCCTTGGTATCTCTAATTTTCTTGAAGAGATCTCTAGTCTTTCCCATTCTGTTGTTTTCCTCTATGTCTTTGCATTGATCACTGAAGAAGGCTTTCTTATCTCTGGCTATGCTTTGGAACTCTGCATTCAGATGCTTATATCTTTCCTTTTCTCCTTTGCTTTTTGCTTCTCTTCTTTTCACAGCTATTTGTAAGGCCTCCCCAGACAGCCATTTTGCTTTTTTGCATTTCGTTTCCATGGGGATGGTCTTGATCCCTGTCTCCCGTACAATGTCACAAACCTCATTCCATAGTTCATCAGGCACTCTATCTATCAGATCTAGGCCCTTAAATCTATTTCTCACTTCCACTGTATAATCATAAGGGATTTAATTTAGGTCATACCTGAATGGTCTAGTGGTTTTCCCTACTTTCTTCAATTTAAGTCTGAATTTGGTAATAAGGAGTTCATGATCTGAGCCACAGTTCAGCTCCTAGTCTTGTTTTTGTTGACTGTATAGAGCTTCTCCATCTTTGGCTGCAAAGAATATAATCAGTCTGATTTCAGTATTGACCATCTGGTGATGTCCATGTGTAGAGTCTTCTCTTACGTTGTTGTAAGAGGGTGTTTGCTATGACCAGTGCATTTTCTTGGCAAAACTGTTAGTCTTTGCCCTGCTTCATTCCATATTCCAAGGCCAAATTTGCCTGTTACTCCAGGTATTTCTTGACTTCGTACTTTTGCATTCCAGTCCCCTATAATGAAAAGGACATCTTTTTTGGGTGTTAGTTCTAAAAGGTCTTGTAGGTCTTCATAGAACCGTTCAATTTCAGCTTCTTCAGTGTTCCTGGTTGGGGCATAGACTTGGATTACTGTGATATTGAATGGTTTGCCTTGGAAACAAACAGAGATCATTCTGTCGTTTTTGAGATTGCATCCAAGTACTGCATTTTGGACTCTTTTGTTGACCATGATGGCTACTCCATTTCTTCTGAGGGATTCCTGCCCGCAGTAGTAGATACAATGGTCATCTGAGTTAAATTCACCCATTCCAGTCCATTTTAGGTTTGTCTTAATCCACATCAATTCGAGAAGTATTTAAATTTGTGCCCTAAAGGACGACATGGGCTCAACTTAGAGGGCAGGGCAAGTGCAGCAGAGACGCCTGCTTCCTTCTGTCCTCCGTGGTGCCAGCTGTCCTCTTGTCACAGGTCTGAGCCGAGACCACTCTTCGGCAGGGGTGACTGCCCCGGGTGGCCTTTATTGCAAGTACAGCGCTCTGGTTCTCCTGGAAAGAAGGCCTTACCCTTTCTTGAAATGCACACATTCTGTGTTACTGCTTTCTAGGTTGACTCAGCTTTATTTGCAAGTCTTTAGAAAACTCAGGTATGCGTAGATCTTTTCTATAGACATTCAAATGGACCAACAAGGGCCAGATATACTCAACATAAGGTGAAACATTGTTGGTCAGTTACTTTGGACACACAATATTTGTGGTTTCTTGGCTCTCTTTTCCAGGTAACTTAGGATTCCAGGCACTGTATTTGGAGGGCTGCAGTTGCCTTGTGGCTTTTTCAGAACCAGATGTGAAATTATCGAGCACTCTCTTCAAATGTTAAGTGGTGCACTTCCCATAGATAAGATTGGCTTCTCCTTGGTGGGTTCATCTCTTTCCTCTTCTGTTTTGGCTTGAAAGTGTTAGTGGTATTACAAAGTAGCGGTCTTGGTAAATTTTTGGTTCTTGACATACGTTAGTGGTCTCTTCATGTACATTCGTAATGGAAAAAAATAGTACATTTCAGTTATTAACAATTTTTTTCCCATCCCAGTTTATGATTCCCTTTGGGGTCCCTGGACCGAGTTAAGCGTCCCTTCCCAGACTGTTGAGAGCACAGGTAGTGGTGACATTCTTCCCTGGGGACCCTGAACATGGTTGGTTCTGTAACATACCTGTGGGTCACACTGTCGTGGCATCTGAGTTTCGCAGCACGTGTTCTTTCTGGCTGCAGTCACTGTGGAGTGGACATGAAAGGTCAGTGTTGTGTCCCCCCTCAGGGTTAACAGCTGTCACCGGCAAATGGCCGAGATCGCCGTGAATGCCGTCCTCACCGTGGCCGACATGCAGCGCAGGGACGTTGACTTCGAGCTCATCAAGGTAGAAGGCAAGGTGGGCGGGCGGCTGGAGGACACCAAGCTGATCAAGGGCGTGATTGTGGACAAGGACTTCAGTCACCCGCAGATGCCCAAGGTGAGCCGTGCCTCCATGGCATCGGGCTTTTCCCTCTTGAGCCCTCCAGGTAGTTCATACGTTTCTGTCTCTTCCTGCAGCAAGTGGAAGATGCTAAGATTGCAATCCTCACATGTCCATTTGAGCCACCGAAACCAAAGACGAAGCATAAGCTGGATGTGACGTCTGTGGAAGATTTTAAAGCCCTTCAGAAGTACGAAAAGGAGAAGTTTGAAGAGATGATCCGGCAGGTGCGCCTTAAGACATCTCCTAGTGAGATTTAAACTAACTAGAGCTGACAGAACATAGCCACTTGTGTATTTCTTTTTCTTTTCTGTACTTTAATGCTCCCACCTACACACCCAACTATGTTTCTCGCCTTGGTTTCAACCTTTTTTCCAATAGAAGAGCACAAAAAATACTTTTGTTAACGTGATTGTGGCATTTCTTTCCCAGATTAAAGAAACTGGTGCTAACCTAGCTATTTGCCAGTGGGGCTTTGACGATGAAGCGAATCATTTACTTCTCCAGAATGACCTGCCAGCGGTTCGCTGGGTCGGAGGACCTGAAATTGAGGTAGGAGGCTACCTGCAAGGAGACTGCATGCAGGGCTTGAGCTCACGGAGCATCTCTGCTCGAAGCCCTTGTGACCTCGCCCTGCTGTGGTTCCCACACTGTGCTGAGGCTCCACAGACCAGAGGTTGAGTTGCAAGGGGGGAAAATGCTAGAATCTTTCTTGCTGTTTGTGCACGTGTTTCTGGTGTTCCGTGGCATTTTCAGGTGCTTTCCTTTCTCACTGCTGACTGGTTGGCCTTCTGATGTGGCAGGCTGGTTGTGCACTTCTCTGTCAGCCTCATAAACATTCAGAGCTGCCCAGACATGGTCTGTGGCCCCACAGACACAGCCTAGTTGGTCCTCATGGGCTCAGGAGGGGAAGGGGGAGAGCTGAGAATGTGTTCAGGGTCATAGTGGCAGGTTGCCCGCCCTTCAGAACCTTGTTCCCTGAGCAAGGCGTTGGGCTGGACCTTGATTCTTGGGCTGCACTGGACATTGGTTCTAGGGAGCATGGCGGTCGTGGGTTATGTTTGGCTCATCTGTGGTCTGGTGTTGAGAGTTCCCTGCTCACCACGCTGGTCTTTCCATTCCTCCCGTTAGTTGATCGCCATCGCCACAGGTGGCCGCATCGTCCCTCGGTTCTCAGAGCTCACAGCTGAGAAGCTGGGCTTTGCAGGTCTTGTGAAAGAGATCTCGTTTGGGACCACCAAAGACAAGATGCTGGTCATCGAGCAGTGTAAGAACTCCAGAGCCGTCACCATTTTCATCAGAGGAGGAAATAAGATGGTAAGGACTCACTTATTTGTCCTGCATTTTTTCTGATTCTGGAATGTGATTGGGCTTTTCACATAATGTATTTAAGCTGGGACACTTAAAGAGGGACAGGGTCATCTTTCTCGGAGAAGCAGGGACACCTCGGGAATTCCCTAGCAGTCCAGTGTTAGGACTCTGCTCTTGCACTGCTGGGGCTTGGACTCGATCTCTGGTCAGGGAACTAAGATCCCTCGGGCCATGCAGTGCGGGCCTCTCCCCTACCAGCCCACCCCGCCCCAAATAAAAAATAAGGTCGCGTCACAGTGTAAAACCCTGAAGACCATGTTCCACTGTTGGGCCCACAGGGCACACTTGCCTTTCCTCAGTCTCAGGTAGAAACTGAGACCTGAGAGAGCATGGGTGTGCTCTCCACTCTCCAGGGATGGGTTTCTGGCGCATCACGATGAGTAAGATTCATTGTAAGACTTGCTTTGTTGTTTTTGTTTGACCCCCTTCACCACTTGGTCATATGTCCTGGAGTGAGTCCTAGGCTGCCCGGTATTGTGGGAGTGTTTTCCCTAAGTACGTTATAGGGAGGAAAAGTAGAATGAAGATAGAACCATTAACTTGGGCAGCGTCGCTTTCCCAGATCATCGAGGAGGCCAAGCGTTCCCTTCACGATGCTCTGTGTGTCATCCGCAACCTCATCCGGGACAACCGCGTGGTGTATGGCGGGGGCGCCGCGGAGATCTCCTGCGCCCTGGCGGTCAGCCAAGAGGCCGACAAGGTGAGGCCTCTGACCTCGGTGTGTGACCAACCGCATGGTGTGTGGCGGGGGCTGGACTCCGGGCCTTTGATCTGAGCTGATCTTGTGCCTGAGGATGTGGATATGGGTTACCACAGGCCAGTGTGTGTCAGCCTTTTTCAGACTGCAGCCTTGGCACAGATCTCTGCACACTTTAGTGTTACCTTGGATTGAGAATTGCTTAGACGATGTAACTGAAGGTGCGGCGGGAAGACTGGCTTTCTTGACTTCCCGACGTGTACCTTCTGCATCCTCGCCCTGTAGCGGCACTCATGTGACAGCCTGTTCTGAGGACTCGTCCTGAGTTAGCTTGTCCAAGGGTGTCATTCTGTAATGTCCCCAAAGAGCTGCTGGGGGTGCTGTCAAGTACGCTGACGTAACCCTGTGCCCTCGCAGTGCCCGACCCTGGAGCAGTATGCCATGCGCGCCTTCGCCGACGCACTGGAGGTCATCCCCATGGCGCTGGCCGAGAACAGCGGCATGAACCCCATCCAGACCATGACCGAGGTCAGGGCCAGACAAGTGAAGGAGGTGAACCCCGCCCTTGGGATCGACTGTCTGCACAAGGGGACCAATGGTGAGGCGCTGGGTGCGGTCTGACCTAGGCTCGGGAGTTACTTGCTGCATAGCGTGTACCATGAACTGGTCCTGGCTTTTTAAATTTTTGAACACGCTTCAGGTACCCAGGTCCTGAATTATAGTGTTTGATACAATTACCTGGGGAATTATTAGGATGCTGGTCTTAGCAAGCTGCAACAAAAAACTGCAGTGCAGTATTTATTCCAAAGGTGATTTCCAGTGTAGAAAATCATTCCCATCTCATTTCTTTTACATAAATGTCTGTCAGTGTGGGTTCTGTATGTCATATAAAACAGCTCTGAAATTGACTTTCAGTTTACCGCTGATCTGTGGGCACGTCCCGTAAATCACAGGGTGTTTTATAAACGGAGTGTGTACTGTGCTTCTGTAGCACGTCTGTCACTCATCGCTGAAAAGGTGGCGCAACCCTAGCATGTGAGATGGTGGTCTGGTGAATCCCCAGATCATACTAGTTGGGCCATCTCTGGGGTTCGGTCTCAATCCTGACCACAGAATCTGATGGCTTATTTTTTTACTCAGAACTACAGGTGTGTTCTGAATTTTAGGTTAACAACATGAGGATTTAGTAACAGCAGCAACTTCTTGTCAGACAATTTACATTTCTTTAACTTGAATGTCTGGGTTTTTGCCATATCAGGCACTGTCTAATCTCACTTACTTCGGGCTTACTAACTGACAGCGTAGGGAACTTTGTGGGGTGAGAAGTCGCTGAATGATTGCCTCTTTAGCAAGTCACTGAGAAACTCACCCTGTCGTTGAAGAGGGCGCCCTGTCCTCCACAGTGCTCCAGTAACCAGGCCCACATTCCAGAACGTCCTGGGAAGTAATGAAATTGTATTCTTCTGAAAACATAACCAAGACTAGTGGTTTTCAAAGTTGTATGTCTTTTAAGTTTTACTCTGATTCATAAATGGGAACAAGGTATTAATAATAATGGGCTTCCCTGGTGGCTCAAACAGAAAACCTGGGTTCAATTCCTGGGTTGGGAACATTCCCTGGAGGAGGTTATGGCTGCCTTCTCCATTATTCTTGCCTGGAGAATAACCAGGAACAGAGGAGCCTGGTGGGTTACAGTCCGTGGGGTCCCAAAGAGTCGGGCACGACTGAGCGACTTTCACTTTCCATTAATGATAGGAGTATGCTGTTTTAGAATGATAAGTTTGTATGCTGTTTTAGAAGAATGAATTTGTGTTTTTCAGATATGAAACATCAACACGTCATAGAAACTTTGATCGGCAAAAAGCAACAGATCTCTCTTGCAACACAAATGGTTAGAATGATTTTGAAGATTGATGACATCCGTAAGCCTGGAGAATCTGAAGAGTAAAGAGAGAATTTAGAGTAAAATGAGGAGCAAGATCCACTACTGTGACTAAATAAATGGGTGTCTTGTGCTGCATCTACAGCTATTTATTGCTCCGTCCCGTATCAGGCACTGTAGTAGCTGCTGTGACAGCCGTAGCTGTTTGGTGACCATAGTTTCACGTGTGCAGACATGAGGGTGTAGAGGTATGATCTCACAAGGTTTTGTATGTGTTATACTAAAGGGAACTCTAAACAGCCTTTATATTCTGCTATTTAAGTTAAACATTCACTATAACATTCATCAAATGCCTTAATTGAAGGGGTTTGAGTTGAATTTTTTTTTTTAATGTAGGACCTGTTTTTAACAGTTTTAAACGTTTGGTTTGTTCTCAAGATTTACTTTAACATTGAGGAATATGGACTTGGTCCTATTAAATTTATTTAAGTGCTGCATCTGTCTAAATGGGTGAATCTTTGTGGAGACCCTTCAGAGATGAGTATCCAGCACACGACTGGGGGCTGTCTTCTGTGCTGTTCGGTTATACTGACTGGGGTGTTCCCACAGTGCTGAGTAGACCAGCATTAATGGTGTGATCTTCACACTGCCCCCTGGCATTATCCTGGCCTGGCTCCACCCAGAGCCCTCGCCAGCGTCATGCAGAGAAGGCCCGGGTGGGCACAGACTGGCGCCCCCTCAGGTGCTTAGAAGGTCATTCAGAAGCCAGTTGGGGTTTTCTCCAGGGAACAAAACAAGTGAAGGTTAGAGTGAAACAGAAAAAAAGGGTCGAGTGGAAGGAAACACCTTGCAGTTACCATGTGTGTAGGTTGGTATTGAATTAGTTGTACTCACTGTGGGTTGATCCCTGGATCTGGGAGATCCCCTGGAGGAGGAAATGGCAACCCACTCCATTCTCGCCTGGAGAATCCCATGGACAGAGGAGTCTGGCGGGCCACGGTCCATGGAGTCAAGAAGCAAATTGACGTGACTTGGCACCTAAACAGTACTGGCTCACAGTGGCATAGCCCTTGGCAGAGGCCAGGCTGTGTTCCGAGCACTTCACCTGTTACCACCCTGTGATGGAGAAAGGCTTCTTACTGTTCACATCTTACAAATGGCCTCGCTGGCCAGCGTCTTCCGGCCAGCAGTCAGTGAAGTGGGGTCAGACCCTGGCCGACTTCTCTGGGGTCCCCTCTCCCCGTGCTTTTCTGCCCCCTGCTGGCTTGTGTTTGCTTTTCTAAAAGCATGCTGCTTAGAAGATGTGATGATGAAGTGCACTCTTGTGCCACCAGGGGAGAGGGTTTGGAGCCGTCACTTTCTCCTGGGAACTTGGACCTGGCCAGTCTTAACTGTTGGGTTGTTGTGTTTGCTCCATGTTAATGCGTTGGTGGTTTCGTTAGGAAACTTAGCAGGGAGCGCTAACATCATTCTTCCTGGTGAACATACAACCTAGTACGTATTTCATCGTGAAATGGCCTCTGAAGTGGCTCGATTGTAATTTACTACCTATTGGGTGCAGCGTCAGAATGCACCGATTTCAAGTTTGGTTTCAGTGCCGACACAGACCCAGTCTGTCTTGACCTAGTCGTCTGGATGAGTTGATTTACAAGGGCGGATTTCAGCCTGTGAAAAACATCCAGCAGCTTGCTTTGAACCAGAGTCTCTTATGTGAAAGTGGTTTGTGGTTGAATGAAGACTAAACCACTCCTCAAAAGGGAACCACGGACGTTCTGGAGGGTTTTGGTTGAAAGAAAGTACATGGTTGATGAACAAACTCTTAGATGTGTTCCTCACATGCTTCTGATTCTTTCCAGGAAAAGCACCTCTTCTAGGTACCACACTGCCCTTTATCTTCCAGTTCCAAATGGCTTGTTTACATCCCTTGTGCTTTGACTGACCCCCATCTCATGCCTGGAGAAGGAGATGGCAACCCACTGCAATATTCTTGCCTGGAGAATTCCGTGGACAGAGGAGCCTGGTGGGCTGCTGTCCATGGGGTCGCACAGTGAGACACGACTAAAGTGACGTAGCATGCATGCATGCATAGGAGAAGGAGACGGCAACCCACTCCAGTGTTCTTGCCTGGAGAATCCCAGGGACAGAGGAGCCTAGTGGCTGCCATCTATGGGATCACACAGAGTTGGACACGACTCAAGCAACTTAGCAGCAGCAGCAGCAGCATCTCATCCACTAAAGCCCTTGACCCTGAGGCCACATCCCCACACAGGACCCAACGCTGTCCTGTTGGCTCCCAGTTGTGCATTTCCAGCTTCATTCAGTGTCTCAGGGGTTGGAGGTGAGTTCGTTATTGTTTTCTGGCCATGCCGCTCAGCTTCTGGGATCTTAGTTCCCTGGCCAGGGATGGAGCCTGGGCCCCTGGCAGTGAAAGCAGAGTTCTAACCACCGGACCACCAAGGAAGTCCCTATTTGATGTTGGTTGAATGGCTCGATCTTTAACTACAAGCAATCACACAGAAATGGAGCTTCCCAGGAGACTCTGGTAAAGAAACTGCCTGCCAGTGCCGAAGACGTGGTTTTGATCCCTGGGTCAGGAAGATCTCCTGGAGAAGGAAATGGCCACCCACTCCAGTATTCTTGCCTGGAGAATCCCATGGACAGAGGAGCCTGGGGGTCTACAGTCCATGGAGTCACAAAGAGTTGGACACGACTGAGGGACTGAGCACATGTTAGAAGCAGATAGGAGAACTTACTGTCTGTCCTCTGTAAAGAGAGACATTGAGGTTTGCAAAAGTGGAAAATAATGCTGCTACTCACTTTTTCATTTTGGAAAATATAAAATTATATTAACACATTGAATGCCAGTCAGTGTAACTGGCGTAAACAAACGGCGGGGATTAGGGCATTGCGCAGGTCTTGACTTCCAGCTTCCGTGCTCCCACCTAGTCTCAACCACCCACCCCCCTCCCTGTGGTAGGCAGGATTCTACACCAGGGTTCAGCCTGGTGGTGCAGTCAGACACTAATCCAGGTGCTGCTGCGAAGGGACTTTGCAAATGGAGTGAAGTACTAGCCGGCAGACCTTAGAAAGCTGATGTGGCTGGGCCCCATGCAACCACAGCAGAAGGTGGGGGCAGGTAGGTGCGAAGGACTGGAGCCCACCTGCTGGCCCTGAGATGCAGAGGCCACGTGCAGGCCCTGAAGGCGTCTAGGTCCTGAGGAAGGAAACGAGAGCTCGGTCCTAAGCCGCAAGGAACAGCTGGCCCTTGAACAGCACAGGTTGGGGCACTGACCATCTATGCCATTGAAAATGGAAAAAATTACAGGCTGTCCACCATGGGCTGGGTTCTGCATCTGAGCATTCAGCCAACATCAAACATGTAGTGTTGGGTTTACTATTGAGAAATCTCATTTGCAAAATCTGCAAGAGGACCCATGCAGTTCAAGCCTGTTGGAAGAGTCAACTGTACTGGAAGCGGATCCTCCCCAGCCTGGCCAGCTAGCACCTGCACTTGGACCTCATGAGACCCAGAGTGGAGAAACCAACTGAGCCAACCTGGGCTGCCAGTCCATAGAACCATAGGGTCATACATTTGTCCTTAAGCCACAGAGTTTGTGCTCGTCTGTCACACCAGCACTTTCTGGGCACCCGACAGGGTCACACTTTAGGGATTCTTGTGGCCAGTGGGCCATGTAAGCAGCTCGGGCCCATGAACAGAAAGAAGCATCGTTCCCAGGTCAAAGCACTGGCTCGCCACTCGGCCCTGTGGGGCGCTTTCCTCTGGGCACAGCCAGGGCCTTGCTCCAGGGTGGCCTCCAGCCTGGCCCCTGGAGGTGACAGTGACAGGAGTTCTGCCAGCAGCCATGGGCACAGAGCAGGAGCGAGCTGCCCTAGGGTAGGTGTAGAACCTCTTCTCTGCATCCTCACCCTGCCCCCTTGAAAGTGAAAGAGAAGTCACTCGGTCGTGTCCAACTCTGCGACCCCATGGACTGCAGCACGCCAGGCCTCCCTTTCCATCACCAACTCCCAGAGCTTACTCAGACTCATGTCCATGGAGTTGGTGATGCCATCCAACCATCTCATCCTCTGTCGTCCCCTTCTCCTCCTGCCCTCAATCTTTCCTAGCATCAGGGTCTTTTCCAATGAGTCAGCTCTTCGCATCAGGTGGCAAAAGTATTGGAGTTTGAGCTTCAGCATCAATCCTTCCAATGAATATTCAGGACTGATTTCCTTTAGGATGGACTGGTTGGGTCTCCTTGCAGTCCAAGGGACTCAAGAGTCTTCTCCAACTCCACAGTTCAAAAGCATCACTTCTTCGGTGCTCAGCTTTCTTTATGGTCCAACTCTTACATCCATACGTGACCACTGGAAAAACCATAGCTCTGACTAGATGGACCTTTGTTGGCAAAATAATGTCTCTGCTTTTTAATATGCTGTCTAGGTTGGTCAGCTTTTCTTCCAAGGAGCAAGCGTCTTTTAATTTCATGGCTGCAGTCACTATGGGGGGATGGTACCCAAAAAATAGTCTCTCACCATTTCACCTCACAAAACAGAGCAAAGCCCTCTGGGTCCTGAGCGTGGGCTCCGCCGCCCTTCTCCTCTGCAGCACGCGTGAAGGCAGGTTGACACGTACAGTCAGAAGCAACCACAGCTCAGCCCCCTGACCAGCACCTGATGACACGCCCACACGAGACTGGGTTTATTCTGCCCATCTGCAAAATAATGTCATTTTCTTCATTTTGTAGATTTCCCGTTGAGAAGAACGAGAGGGTGTGGGTGGTCAAGAATCCGCCTGCCAGCGCAGGAGGTGTAACACACAGGTTTGATCCCTGGGTCGGGAAGATCCCCTAGAGGAGGAAATGGCAACCTACTCCAGTAGTCTTGCCTGCGAAATGCCATGGACAGAGGAGCCTATTGAGCTACAGTCCATGGGGTCACAAAGAGTTAGATGACTGAGCAACTAAACCACCACCACCAGAGGTCAGAGCATTAGGGCAAGTTTCCCAAAGCCACAGAGGAGCTTGCACACTGGGGCCTGGATACTGGGACCCCTCCCCACCCACCTCACTCTCATCCTGCTCCACACCTGCCTCTGCCCACATGGGCACGGCCACCTGGCAGTTGGTTCCCAAATCCCAAGGTCCACGTGGGGCTCCTCTCCTGCCCACCCACCAGGAGGCCTCCACTGGGCCCGGCCCTGGGGTGCACCAGGGACCAACCAATCCTAACCATGGACCCCCTTCATTTCTTGCTCACTCAGCCTCCTTCATGATGGGAAGACAACTGGGGGGAGGAGGGGCTGGATTCTGAGAGAGCTCCCTCCTAACAGAAATTGACAGGATTTCCCTCCCTCCCCACGAGGCCTGGAGGAGAGAGGCCCAGAGCAGCAGGCACCTACCACAACCTGACATCAGGAAGGCCCTGAACCACTCCTGGGTCCATTTAAGGGTGTCTGGGGGAGACCTCACCACCACTCTCTTTACTGTTCAGAGTCACTCAGTCGTATCCGACTCTGCAACCTCATGGACTACAGCACACCTGGCCTCCCTGTCCCTCACCAACTCCCAGAGTTTATTCAAACTCATGTCCCTTGAGTTGGTGATGCCATCCAACCATCTCATCCTCTGTCGTCCCCTTCTCCTCCCGCCTTCAATCTTTCCCAGCATCAGGGTCTTTTCAACTGAGTCCTCTCTGCATCAGGTGGCCAAAGTATTGGAGTTTTAGCTTCAACATCAGTCCTTCCAATGAATATTCAGGACTGACTGCCATAAGGATGGACTGGTTTGATCTCCTTGCTGTTCAAGGGACTCTCAAGAGTCTTCTCCAGCACCACAGTTCAGAAGCATCAATTCTTTGGTGCTCAGCCTTCCTTATGGTCCAGCTCTCGCACCCGTACGTGACCACTGGGAACACCGTAGCTCTGACTGTCTGAGCCACTGTTTGTTAGAGGGCCTTTCTGTTATTTGCAGCCCAAGAAAACCTGATATTCCAGGCTGAACCAAAACCAAACTCTGCTCCCCACAGCCCCACTTGACCCTGAAGTGACCCTCTGTCCTCCCAGCTCCCTTCCTAATGCTCTAGAGCCCCCCTTCCCCTCCCCGCCCCCACAGGGCCAGGCGGGCACCTCTGCTCCCTGGCCCCCTCGCTCTCCAGAGGGGCCGGCCCTCCAGCCCTCCAGCCCTGGCCCCTCGGGTGCCCCTCCAGGAAGAGCTTCAATCAGCCGCCACCCCTTCCCTGGGCCCCTGCAGGCCCAGAAGAGAGGTTCCCTGGGGCTGAAGGGATCGTCTCACTCCCCGTCTTCTAAAAGAAAAGGGCCCCGATTCTCCCCCACCCCAAAACCCTAGCCCTGACAAGAAATGGTCATGCACCTTGGGCCGAAAGCCCACCTGCAGCTCAGGACCCAAGCAAGCCCCCTTCCCCCAGCTGGTGAGGAGCACCCCTGCAGGGCCCAGGCCCCCAGGGGGACACAAGCAGCCTTCAGTGTCTGCAGACCCCAGGGGCAGTGGGAGGGAAAGTTGAGGACGAGGCCGGGTGGAGAGTCACCGGGTTGCAGCCGAGAAGGACAGCTGCAATTCTCACGGCATCAGCAGGGTGCAGCCACGGGATGTGGGAAAAGCCAGATGCAAAAACTCAGAAGCTGTGGCCACCCACAGCTACTGAGGCTTGACTCGGGGGGCGGCTCTTGAGGAGCCAGGGCTTGGCTTTGATTTTTTTTAAAAAATGGGAATCATTTTTTAAAGCCCTTTATTAAATGTGTTATCATATTGCTTCTGTTTCATGTTCTGATTTGGGGGCCACAAGGCATGTGGGAATCTCAGCTCCCCAACCAGGGATTGAATCCACACCCCTCTGGGTGGAGAGATGAATTCTTAACCGCTGGACCACCAGGGAAGTCCCTTAGCTTTGATTTCATTTTAATGAATTTCAGTGTTAACACTGAAGCTTCACCCCTGACACCGCCAGCCTCTTGGTTGAACACAGAAGCGGTTTTTGATGCAGCTCCAACCCCGGGGGCCCAAAAACGGCCGTGTTTGAAAAACCACAAGACAGCCAGATGGCAACTCTCATCCACCATTTATTAGATTTTAGAAAAAGCCACAGGTTCAAAAACCCAAAAAATCAAGTTTATAAGCTTTATATAATTAGTTCAATGGAACACTACTTTAATCTCAATATGTATATGATCATGACACATTCATTCCTGTAAAGTCAGAGATAAAAGTACAGTGAAGGTGGGCTTTTGCTCTACCTGAGTTTACATTTCATGCTTTTCATGGTTTCGCCAATTTAGTTGTTCTGGAGAATGTGCTCAATTCAAGGCCAGGAAGGCCAAACCTAGTCACGTGTCCCTTGGGGACCTCTAGGTTTTTTGCTAATAGTTAGGATTATTCTATCGCCCAAATTCTTCAGGTATTGACCTGTTGTTAAAAATCTTATTTTGGGCACATGTTAAAAATGAAAGTATTTCATACATTAACTTTTCCTTCTGAATTTGTGTTTCAAATGACACAATGAATTTCAGGATTCCTTGATTTATTTTCTGTAAAGTGAAAGTAAAATGATCTAAGCATGTCAAAGCACATTTCCGAATGAGAGCTATTTGGAGAAAGTTTGCCCTCGGCCGTGGCTACACGTACTTGTTCAGCCACTCGAGTAAGTTCCTCCTCGCCTCATCAATGTACGGCTTGTCTTCAGGAGAACAGTCTTCTCTCTTGCGATGCACAAAACCATGCGTTTGCCCGGAAAACGTTTTAATTTGATATTCCACTTTGCAGTGCTCTTTCAGCTTCTGAGTCAGCAAAGAGACCTGGTTGGCAAAAGATGTCATGAAGACAGGATATTAACCCTCCAGCAATATGTTCCAGTCTCCACTCCTTCCCTGAATGCTCATCACAGAGCTTTAACGTCCATGCTTTAAGCGCCAGAGCTAGAATGAAGCTTTCACTTTTAATTTTATAACTGACACCATCCTAACCTCTGGCAAAAAGAATTCAGAGCAGTATGTTGATAAAAATGATACATCCACTATTGTGAAGTTATATTAATATATTCACATATTACTCAAAATATCAATCTATTTGACCACATAATATTCAGTGGATTCAATCTGTACTTCAGTAGATTCAAATATAAGTTGTTTGAAATGTATATTCAACATTAATATAATGCATTGGTTGTAATATGATGTATTGTATTTGGATGGCATCACCAATTCAATAGATATAACTTGGGCAAAGTCCAGGAGATGGTGATGGACAGGGAGGCCTGGCGTGCTGCTGTCCATGGGGTCCCAAAGAGTCGGACACGACTTGGTGACTGAACAACAAGGGTTGTGAATAACCACAGTAATTTCCAAACAACTGCTTTGAACCACAGTT
The DNA here is from genome assembly GCF_019923935.1 of Bubalus bubalis. Taxonomy (NCBI): domain Eukaryota; kingdom Metazoa; phylum Chordata; class Mammalia; order Artiodactyla; family Bovidae; genus Bubalus; species Bubalus bubalis. Next base: position 62,831,707 of record NC_059175.1, on the reverse strand, counting down.
CCCTTCTGCCTTTTCCTTATCAACATACTGGATTTAACAAAGCCATGTCTTCAAGGGCAGAGAACTTATGGTAATTGGTCGGTTACACACGGGGGACAGGGAGGCAGGGCCATGCCAGCAGCTCTCTAGGGTTACAATCCGTCCCAAAGAAAACCCACTTTTAAAATTTCAATGTTGAAAACTATCTGGAGCAACACACAAGTCCTTTGGGATGTCTTCCCCGAATGTCAAGTCATCCTCTTAAACAAGATGCCAGCTTACCTGCTCGAGAGGAACCACAGCATCGTTTTCAGCAAAAATGAACAGTGTGGGATTCTTCAGAACGTACACGTCTTCAGCGTCTTTGATGATGCCTGGAGAAGGGGCAGACACGAGGGTGTGATTCCCGTTCACGAGCCACAGAAAATGACGTGAGTTTGATTTTCCAAAGGAACACATGTGCTTTGGGGGTTTTATCTCTCTTATTTTTTAGCAGCTCCACAGAAGTGGCCTAGCCCATACAACTGGGCTCAAAGAGAAGGCTGTTGAGTCAGCTCTCCCTTCTCTCCACCTCACTCACCAGGAATTAGGTCATTAAATGATGACTGTAGACCTTGCCAGCTGCCTGGCTGGTAAAGATGCGGCGGAGCAGCCTGAAAAATGCTCCTTCCTGGAGTGTGCCTTCATTTACTAAGAACTGATAACTTTCTAACCTGGACCATCTGACCAGGGCTGTTCTGGAAGTTTCTCGCAGTCTACTCAAGCCCGGAGGTTCTGACTTCAGTGTTTGATGGGGTATTTGTGCTCAAATGAGACCAAGCGTATGAAGTCCCCGGGGACTTAGGGGACTTAGGGCACAGGGCCCTAGCGAGTCACTTATAATAATTAGCTTTTATCCTTCTAAAGGTGCCTTCAGAAATTTAGAGATCATTTAGTCAAAATCCTCACTGATTCAGACAACTGTGGGTGTGCTCAGTCCTATAGGAAAATCTGTAAAAGTTTTGCCATCCATTGATATTTTGAAATAAGAGAAGTTCTAAGTGAAAGTCGCTCAGTCATGTCTGACTTTGCAACCCCATGAACTATACAGTCCATGGAATTCTCCAGGCCAGAATACTGGAGTTGGTAGCCTTTCCCTTCTTCAGGGGCTCTTCCTGACCCAGGGATTGAACCGGGGTCTCCCATAATGCAGGTGGATTCTTTATCAGCTGAGCTGTCAGGGAAGCTCAAGAGGAGCTTTAAGGAAAGATTATTCTGGCACCTATTAAACATGATATGGATGATTTTATTTAATGAGAATTTGCCGTGGGGGAGGGAGAACAGACTCAACCACACCGTAAGGACAAAAGGGATTTACTGACAATAAAGCAGGGTGAGGACTGGTGGATGGAAAGTCACAAGGGACCAAGCGGAAAGGGAATTCTGGTCAGATAGCATTTGACAAAGCCTTCGCTGGAGACAGGGCTTCGTCTGGTGGCACAGACGGTAAAGAATCCGCCTGCAGTGCCGGAGACCTGGGTTCGATCCCTGGGTCAGGAAGATCCCCTGGAGAAGGGAAAGGCTACCCACTCCAGTATTCTGGCCTGGAGAATCCCATGGACAGAGGTACAGTCCATGGAGAGTCCTTGGGGTCACAAAGAGTCGAACAGGACTGAGCAACTAACACTTTCTCCCTGCTGGAGGCAGGCCAGGGTGACAAGACATCGAGGGTGGGACATGAGGAGTCTGATCACGTATCAAGGGTGGAGGATTCTTGCTAAACTGACCCAGTGGGCCAAGGACAGAGCCCAAGGTCGGGACTTAGGCAGACAGAGGACTCACAGAGGAGCCTGACTCGAGGGTGGTCATGGGGAATCCTGGTTAGGAGGGAGGAGATAAAATGTCCCCATTTTCTGTAACAAAGTTAGGTAACCCGGAGAGCCTCCCTTTAGCTGAAATTCTTCTCTAGAAGGTCAGGAGCCATGGGAAAGAAGGCCATGCTTTCTGCACTATCCTGTTAAGGCCAGGCTGGGTGGCTGGACCCCCGTTTGAGACTCCAGGGCTCTAAGACCAGCTCGGCTCCGCAGTTGGCACTTCGCAGAAGCGGCCACGAGGGGGCGTCGGCGAGCAGTCAACGCCGTCAACGGCGAGCAGTCAACGGTGGCCAGCCCCATTGCGTACAGCAACTAGCTACTTACTAACACCTTTGTGTAAGTTAACAGGTAAAGGGCTTTTTAAATGCTAAAAGTAAGTGAAAATACCACAGTGAGGAACCATTAAGCGAAATAAGAATCTCTAGCATAACTGTGGAATATACGACTATGAAAAAAAGCCAAAATCAAACGTTTCACATCCTAACTTAATAGTGTTTCTGTACACAGATGCTGAAGCTGAAACTTCAATACTTTGGCCACCTGATGCGAAGAGCTGACTCATGTGAAAAGACCCTGATGCTGGGAAAGATTGAGGGCAGGAGGAGAAGGGGACGACAGAGGATGAGATGGTTGGATGGCATCACCGACTCGATGCACATGGGTTTGGGTGGACTCTGGGAGTTGGTGATGGACAGGGAGGCCTGGAGTGCTGCAGTTCATGGGATCACAAAGAGTCGACTGAGAGACTGAACTGACTGACACAGATAACAACGTTCTTATGTCACTGCTGTGATACTTTTGGTCTATCTGGATGAAATGTTTATGTTGCTATTTACATTTTAGAGTGGGTTTTCCCTTTCTTCATGTATGTGTGTTCAGCTGCTCAGTCGTGTCCAACTCTTTGCGACCCCATGGACTAAACAGTCCACCAGACTCCTCTGTCCATGGGGACTCTCCAGGCAAGAATACTGGCGTAGGCTGCCATTTCCTCCTCCAGGGGATCTTCCCAAGCCAGGGATCAAACTGCATCTCTCGCGTCTCCTGCATTCGCAGGAGGATTCTTTACCACTAGCGCCACCTGGGAAACCTGTGTGTGTGTGTTTGTGTGTGTGTGTGTGTGTGTGTGTGTGTGTGTGCAGGAGGGCACACATGTGTGAGTAGTTGAGAATTCATATCTTAGAAAAAAAATATTTTCAAAGCTGTGACTAACGCTATTGTTTGATATTAACCGTTATCGTGGAAAGAAACATTATCCCCTCCATCCTAAGTGAAAAAAATTGAGCCCTTGGGTTAGGGGGCTTCCCCAAAGTCATGCTGTCGGGCCCTTGTTTCCTCTGGTCAGCTAGAACACACATCCGCCTCTAGCTTCAGATTTTTAAAACCGTTTCCTGAAGATCAGCACAACATCTCTACACAACCGGGTTTTGTGTTACATTCGGGACCCTCAGCTGGGGAAGAGGCTTGCGGCCATTGTCACTCAACACATCCTCCGGTTTTCACTGTGTAAAAACACACAAGGCTGATTTACCATAGATGGACACCCCTGCCCTGAGTTCTGGGTATTTCAACATCAGGTGATGAACGGCAATTCCACCCCAGCAGAATCCCACAACGCCGATTCTCTTGGCGTGACACTGTTGCTTCAGATACTTCAAGACTGCATCGAACTCTCTAAGAAACAGAAAGGAAAGTCATTCAAGGGGAATAACCGGGTGGTTCAGTGGTTACAACTCAGCACCTCCACTGCCAGGGCCCAGGTTCAATCGCTGGTCAGGGAACTAAGATCCAGCAAGTTGCACGGCACGACCCCCCACCCCCCACCCCCGCCAAAAAAAAAAAAAGGTGGAGGCCCCCTGAAAGCGAGCCGGGCAGCAAATGCCAATGGTTACAGGGCTTTGTCAGCAGCTGTTCCGGGAGGCTCTGAGATCCCTACCTTCAGAGCCGTGCCCTCCTGCCCAGCTGATGAGTAACCAGTGCCCTATCCCCCGGGAAGTCTCCCTGCCAAGCCCAGCCTCTTCCAACCACCCGACAGGGCGGCACAAACAGGACGAGCCTGAGCAACAGCCTCCCACAGCCTCGGAACCAAAGCCAACGACGCAGCTCAATCCAAGTCCTGCCCCGGAAAGCACCCTCCAGCTCCTCTCTCTCCTCCCCAGGAGGGCCCAGCCGCAACAGGAGGCAGCTCCCCAGCCCTGTCTGACCGGGCACCTTTGTGCTCCCTGACCAACACTTTAATTCTGCCTCACCTCTTTCCTCTGGTGCCCAGGAGCCCAGCGGTGTCGGGAAAGCCACAAGGACAAGGCAAGCCCGAGGGGACCCGGGACAGCGGCCCTCCTCTAGCAAATGGCTCATTTGCAAATTGGTCGTTTGGAACTCATACAGCTTTTTTTTTTAGACGCAAGATGCCAAAATGGAGGTAGGGCTGCAAGCCATGCCCAGAAAGTTCTGCTTGTTCTGATAAGAAAGAAATGCTGTCTGTTTGCAATTAAGGATAAAGAACGGGAGAGAGAAAACAATTCTCTTGCACTTGTTTTCTCCTTTAATCATGAGATATCTTGGAACATATTTAAACGTTTGTATCATACCATTCTGGGTGCAAGTAGTTTTCACAATGTTAGAAGAGCAGTAACTGAGTAATTCTGCAAAATGAAATGGAATAAGCCATTGTTTGTGTCCTTTTGGTTTTTCTCAAACGCAAGAATAAGTGCCTTAATTGGAGGGGACAAGAAGGAAGAGGGCATTTCTGTAAAAATTCTTCAACCGACTCGAGTGACCCTTTCTTTGCTCTTGTTGCTGCGAATATTCCCCACTTTCCCGGGAACACCAGGATTTAGCTTTAGGAGAATCTCTCTTGGTCCATATACCTTGGGGGCCTTGGTTCCAGGAGTGTAATATGTGACTCAGGCCTGGCCAGTCAGAGCATAAGCGATCTCTGGCCACAATAATTGGTTCAAGGATGGACTTGTGACCCAGTCATAACCATCAGGACAAAATGGGAATTTTGCTGGGTTGCCAGAAAAAAAGTCAACAGGAGGCTGGGGCTGTTGCAGCCATCTTGTCATCCAGAGGCAAACGCCGCCCGAGAATGGAGCCAGCATCAGACAAGGGTGTGGAGGTCGAATCCCGAGGATACCTTCCAAGCTACGGATCAGCCTCTGCTCAGAGCCAGAAACTCCCTCTTTTCGGTTCTGTCAGCCAATAAATCCCATGACTGCTTAAGCAGTAAGTTCAAGATGGCTTTTCTTTCAAACAAAAGACCTGACCAGGCACAAGGACTTCAGTCTACTTTCCAAATTAGTGCTTGCATTTTATGTCTCATTTTGATTGAAAAGGTGTGGTTCTCCTTATCCCCTGAGAAGGGTTTCCTCTGGGCTGCTCTGATGCCTGCCAGAAAGGACCACCCAGATCTGAGCTCACAAACACGAGGCAGCCCCATGGGCTCTTCCTCAAAACGTCCTAACTAGTTTCTCCAGCCCACCCCACACGCAAAGCTGTTTCACAGTCATGTCCCAGGCTCTTGGGTTTTCTTTTTCTTGTGTTTCGACTTCTAATTTACTCTTAACTCTGCTTATTTTGTTTTTCTTCGGCTTGCAGCTTGAACCCCTGGGAGGGAGGCCTGGAAATGGATAAATGTGTGGGAGCTTGGGTCCCCAGTGATCTCAGGGTCCACCCTGGGGAAGGGAGAAAGCAGGATGGGGACAGAAAGTGGGGAGTGGCACAGTCTCTACAAAAGCCTCAACTGGCTCCTCGGGGAGCTTGGAGCTGGGGTGACCTCTGAGGGTCCCCCAGCTTGGGGTGAAGGAGCCGGGCCTCTGTACCCCTGCAGTGAGATTCCCCAGGATGGGACGCAAGACAAGGTTCTTCACACCCTAGAGGCAATTCCAAAGGGAGCCGCTGGCCCTGGTCTCCCCCGCAGTGAGACTCTGAGGTTGTTACTACTTACTGATATGCTCCAGCAAGAGGGAAGCTCCCAGGGCAGCCTGCAGCATTTCCCCAGACTGATGGACTGTGTAGGGGCCCGAGGGAGACCCTGGCCTAAGCCATAGAGCGGCACAGCTGCTCCACACAGGCACCCAGAGTGGGGGTGACCAGAACAGAACCCCGGGGAGCATGGGGAGTGAGGCGGGGTCGAGGAGCTGCAGCGGACAGCAGATAGATAGGCTGGGGAGGTATCTTCTGACTCTGAGCAAAGGCTGATCCAGAGCTCAGAAGGTATCCCCGAGATGCCCATCTCCACACATTTGTCTGATGCCAGCTCCATTCTCGGGCCCCTGGGGGCTGGGGGCAGGGGTCAGCGTGGGGTCCCCCGGGTCGGGGGATGGAGGGGCCTGCAGCCCGGGGTCAGCTCTAGAGGAGCAGAGAGTCCGGGGACCAGGCAGCCACAGGCAGGGAGCCTTGTTATTGCACTTGCCCCAGCCTGGGCTTGGGGGCAACTTATCAAACACGAGGCTCACGTGTGTAGCGGGACAAAGTCCAGTGATGGGAGACGAGGCCTAGGGATGGTGGAGTAGTTTGCCTGGGACTCAGGTCTCTAACTCAGGAGGAGCTTGGTCCTGGAGAACATCCTGCCTCTTCCCCCGGCTCCATTCTTCACCCTCCAGACAGAGAAGGGATCCGAGTGGCAGCTGAGCACTCTGGTCCTTGCTTCTGGACTGGCTGGAGCCAATTCAATGAAAGGCTGCAATCTGGGAGATTTCCCGCCCCCCACTTTTCTTCCCACTGTTCCCTGGACCCTGGCAAGACAGCAGCCCTGGTCTGGCGAGTCTGGTCTAAAGACCCGCAGTTTCCCCAGGGAGGTGGGGAGGATCGCTGGGGGAGGACAACAGCACTCAAGGCTTCGTTTCCCATCCGCTGAGCAGAAACGGCCTGAGGTTTCCTCAAGTCTCTCTTCTTCTCTGCCTGTTGTTTCAAGCGGTTCTGCAGCCCGAGGGGGAGGAAGGCGTGTTGATATATGGCCCCCAAGAGCCCAAGGGAGAGGGCACCCCAGGGACTTCAAGAAAGCTCCCTCAGCATCCTCACCATGAAGAATTTCCCAGAAGGCAAAGCAAGTGAGCTTGCCGGCGGCAGGGTGCCTGTGGGGTTCTACCCCTCCACTGCATAGACCTTGTCTTCCTGCCTCAGGAAGGACTCGGTGAGCAGTGGCCTCTAAGGTCCTACATGATGGAGAAGCCAGACCCTCCCCTCCCTCCAGCCTCTTGCTTCCTGGGTCCCTGGGGGCTCCACCAAGACTGCCATGCCGGCTGGTGACACACTCGTAAACTTACTTATCAATCTTTCTGGCATTTCTTGTCTTCAACCACTCCGGGAAGGTGGACCAGTCCCCCGAGGGGTGCCATGGCTCCTGCCCGACAAAGAAGTCTGGAACAATAGTTCTGTAAAATAGGAGAGCCGCCCGTCTTAGTGTCGGAGCTGCTGGGACTCGGTCTCTGTTTACCTTCCTTACGAAACCTGGCGTGCTGGCGGTCCTGGACCACGGGAAAAGAAAAAGCAGTGGCCACCGGGCAGACTGTGATCATGGCAAACAGGCCAGCTGGCCCCAGGCCACAGCATCTCGGATTTCACGACCCAAGGTGCACAGGCCGCCAGCAGCCTGATCAGAGCCCAACCCCCCCGAAACGCCTGCCTCAGCACAATGCCCATGAGGTGTGACACCGGGGACAAAGGTTCTGGGTGGCACCTACCCCTGGGGAGCCGCACCTCTCGGCAGGCCTTTTGAGTTAGCCTCAGGCCAACGGGCACACCTCTGAGTGGGCCAGTCACCATGACCAAGCAATTTCTCAGCCTCCTCTCAAGAGGCCAACGGGGCACAATCTCCCGCCTGGAGGGTCTGGTCTTGGGCAGGCTCTAAAAGGGCTGAGGAGTGGACAAGATGGCTTGTGGGGTCCACGTCAGCCTTCCATGGTCATTTCAGGCATGTCAACCTTCCACGAGCATCAGCCCAGAGACTGGGCAACGTGGCTCCAGCCAGAGACCCAGTTCCTAAAGTAAAGGTCACGGCCATGGACAGAGGAACACAGCTCCTCCTCCTGCGGGGGTAGGGGGTGGGGTGGGAGGAAGAACACTGAAATCGGGTCAGAAGAATCTAAGTTCAGGTCCCAGTACTGCCCCGTTCTGCCCTGAAACCTTATGTTGTTGTGAAGTCATGTCCAACTTTTTCCCTTTTGGCAACCCCATGGACTGTAGCCCGCCAGGCTCCTCTGTCCATGGAACTCCCCAGGCAAGAATACTGGAGTGGGTTGCCATTTCCTCCTCCACGGGATCTTCCCAACCCAGGGATCAAACCCTCATCTCCTACATCGGCAGGTGGACTCTACCACTGAGCCACCAAGGAAGCCCCCCTGGAACCTTAAGAAGTCACTTAATCACTTTCAGCTTTTTTCTTGATCCGACAGAGATGCCGTCAAGCACCACCCAACCTCAGAAAACTATTCTGAAGGGAAAACAGACAAGTATGAAGGGCTTTGTAAGCCACAGGTGTCTTTACCCAATTTTTATGTTCCATCTCCAGCTAATGGACCCACCTGAACCAGTCCATCCTAAAGGAAATCAGTCCTGAATACTCATTGGAAGGACTGATGCTGAAGCTGAAACTCCAATGCTTTGGCCACCTGATGCGAAGAACTGACTCAGTAGAAAAGACCCTGATGCTGGGAAAGATTGAGGGCAGGAGGAGAAGGGGATGACAGAGCATCAGGTGGTTGGATGGCACCACCGACTCGATGGACATGAGTTTGAGCGAGCTCCGGGAGTTGCTGATGGACAGATAAGCCTGGCATGCTGCTGTCCATGGGGTCACAGATTCAGACACGACTGAGCGACTGACCTGAACGGAACTGAGACAATAGAAGCCTCCATAATATCCAGCCTCCTGGTCACAGCAGGTGACCTAGGGCCCCCAAGTCCTCTGCCTTCATGCCCCAGTTTTCTGACCAGCAAAATGAGAACTGCAACAGCCCCGCCTCGGCAGAGTTGTTGGGAGGATGAAAGGCAATTGCCCAGGACCTCACCCTAGCCCACGGTCTGGCTGAGCCAGAAGGCAACCAGGATTGGCTGTTGTTTTTATACTGGGGTAGCCCCTGGAGAGTTAAGCTGCTTCATCTTCAAGAGGCTTCCCTGGTGACTCAGCTGGTAAGGAATCTGCCTGCAATGTGGGAGATCTGGGTTCCATCCCTGGGTTGGGAAGATCCCCTGGAGGAGGGCATGGCAACCCACTCCAGTATTCTTGCCTGGACAGAGGAGCACAGCAGGTTATAGTTCATGGGATCGCAAAGAGTCAGACATGACCGAGCGACTAAGCACACATCTTCAAAAAGAAACCTGAGGGCACGAAAACGGGAAAAGTCAAATGAAGACCCTCTCTCCAGTCAACAGTAAATCCACATCACGCGTCAGTGGGCATGCACCCTTTAAATGGGTTCTCCTTGTAGGAAAACCAGGCAGGGGCTCCCTTTGCTTTGCAGCTTCTCTTCTTGAGAAAACAAAGGGAATCAGAGCACACCACACTCAGGGCTTGCTGGGCATTACACTTAGCGAAGCTGGACAGAAGGAAGGGTCCCTCCCCTCTCTCCTGCAAGCTTTATTGAAAAGAAAGTGAAAGTCACTCAGTCGTGTCCAACTCTTTGCAACCCCATGGACTATACAGTCCATGGAATTCTCCAGGCCAGAATACTCGTGTGGGTAGCCTTTCCCTTCTCCAGGGGATCTTCCCAACCCAGGGATCGAACCCAGGTCTCCTGCATTGCGGGCGGATTCTTTACCAGCTGAGCCACCAGGGAAGCCCAAGAACACTCTAGTGGGAAGCCTATCCCTTCTCCAGTGGATCTTGCCGACCCAGGAACCAAACCGGGGTCTCCTGCACTGCAGGCAGATTCTTTGCCAGTTGAGCTCTCAGGGAAGCTTTACTGAAGCTACTCCTAACACCAGGGCGGTGAGGAGCACACAGATGACAGCATTCACCAAAGGTGGTCATGGCCACGCAATGTGACCAAGAGATGACCTTCGGGAGGTGAGGGAGGTCTCACTCTGACATGATAGTTTGCGTTTAGACCAGGATAACCATGGGCGCCCTGTGTGTGAAAGCTGACCCCAGGTAGAGATGCTTCAGGAGCCAAGTAATGGGTCTGTTTCGGAGTTGCTGACTTCTGTCCCAGCTGTCCTGCACTAGCGTCTATGTGGGGCCCCACATGGGGAAATAACTCTCTCAGCATCCGGCAGGTCTACACGGCCAGCCAACCAAAGAGGATCTGAAGGCCAGAGATTGAGTTGGGAGCAGTTGGCTTCCATTGGATATTGGCTATCATATGACATTCTCCATTTTAAGGGCTTCCCTGGTGGCTCAGACGGTAAAGCATCTGCCTGCAATGCAGGAGACCCGGGTTCGATCCCTGGGTCGGAAAGATCCCCTTGGAGAAGGAAATGGCAACCCACTCCAGTACTCTTGCCTGGAAAATTCCTTGGAGAGAAGACCCTGGTAGGCTACAGTCCATGGGGTCACAAAGAGTTGGACATGACTGAGTGACTTCACTTCCTTTTTTCTTTTCAGTGAGATAAGAAAATAGATAATGTATGTCAGAACACAGTCAGGGGTTTTTGGTTTTGTTTCCTTTGAAGGAAACAAAATACAGAAATTTACATGAATTTAAGCCAAAAAAAAAAAAAAAAAACACAATTTCATACGTACGTGTATCCATTTCCTGCAATCATGTCAGCCATATATCTGGTGTTGGGCAACTGCCAGCCAAATATATCCTGAATGACAACCACAGCTTTGCCAGCGTCCACGGGGGATTTGGTGAGATAAGCCTTGATGTGCTCCACTTGAACTTCATGCCCCAGCCCTCCATACTCTATTCTATGGCCAATGTCACACGGACAAGGATAAGCTTCGTTAGCCATTGGAGGTACTCAGGTTGGGCTACAGGGAGAGAACAGGCATTATACTCTGAGTGGTGCAAAGCCAAAGCTTATGAACAATGAGTAAACGGAATCAAGAGTACAGGGGAAATTAATTTTAACTATGTTGTTGTTTAGTTGCTCAGTTGTGTCCGACTCTTTGCCACCCCATGGACTACAGCCTGCCAGGCTCCTCTGTTCATGGCATTCTCCAGGCAAGAATACTGGAGTGGGTTGCCATTTCCTTCTCCAGGGAACCTTCCTGACCCAGGGATCAAACCCACATCTCCTGCACTGGCAGGCAGATTCTTTACCACGGAGCCACCAGTGAAGTGTATTCAGGCACGAAGTCAATGATCACTTCTAGTTCTGAGTAATAAGATCAAGGCTGATCAGAATCCACTCCCATTACAAACACTAGAAGCACAAGAGTATGTGCATGCATGCTCAGTCATGTACAACTCTGCAACCCAACTCCATGAACTGCAGCACACCAGGCTCCTCTGTCCATAGGAAAGATTTCCCAGGCAAGAATACTGGGGTAGGTACCCAGCCCCTACTCCAAAGGATCTTCCTGATCCAGAGACTGAACCCGCATCTCCAGCATTGGCAGACAGATTCCTTACTGCTGAGCCACTAGGGAAGCCCCTATGACATTCCAGGAAGGTAAAGTAATAGAGAAAGAAATTAAATCACTATTGCCAGAGGCTGGGAGTGGAAGAAGACTGACTGACTGCGAAGGGACCGGGAACTTATTGGGGTGATGGACATGTTCTATATCTTGGTTTTGGTGGTGGCTACCTAGTTCAATACTTCAGCATCAATCAAACTGTACACTTTAAAGGAGTGAATATATCATACTTCAATAAACTTTCCTTTTTAAAAAATGGCAGATTAACAGGAGAGAGAGCATACATGTTATTAATGTTTTTAATGAGTACACAGGGGCTTTGCAGAAAAGAAGTGAAAGCCCAAGAAGGAGACACATGGCTTATATACCATTTTAACAAAGGGTGATAAATTGTGGAGATGTGACCAGGAAAGACATGGGGAATTGATAAAAAGAAAAGGATCTTTGAGCCCAGTGCGTTAATTCAGACTCGTCTCAGTGACAGCTTTTCATCTCTGGTGAAAAGAGTTGCTCCTCTCATTGGGCAGGGGTGGGGGAGGGGTAGTTATGGCCTAATTTTAGGCAGAAAAGCAGAAAGTGGGGGTGAAAAACAACTCTTTTTTCATCTGCTGTTTCTCAGTTGCCTTCAGCTCAAAATAATCAATATGCCCAAATGCCATATTTAAGGATGGCATTCTCTGATCCTCTTCAAGTATATGTAATTGACAAGAGGAAAGAACAGAAATAAGCTAAGAATCCAATTCATGAAGTGAGAGAAGGGACTTCCCTGGTAGTCCAGTGGTTAGGACTCCAAGCTTCCACTGCAGGGGGCCTGGGTTCAATGCCTGGTCAGGGAACTAAGATACCTTAAAGCTCAGCTTAAAAAAAAAAAAAAGTGAGGGGAAAAAAAAACAGAATAAACCCCAAAGAAGAAAATAATGAGATGAAAATAAACAATGAAGAAAACAGAAAATGATTAAAATCTGAGTTTTTTTGAAGTTATAAAACAGGTATATCTCCAGGAAACCAGATCAGTAAAAAGGACAGAATGACAAAGACACATAACAACAACATAACAGCACAAGGAATGAAAAATGTACATATTTTTCCTATTAAAACTCAGATAGTATGAACACCTTCATGCTATTAAATTTGGACACAGAAAAAAAACTGACAAATATACAGAACACAAGAGAGGGAAACATTCCTAACTTTAGAAATCAATGGAAAAGAAAAAATAAAGGATGAGGCAGCAGGAGATTAAAAGAGATTAAAGAGAAATAAAACCAAATGCACTGTGTGAGTCTTGACTACATCTTGGTTCCAAATTATGAACAGTTACAGGGTTTCCCTGGTGACTCTGGTAAAGAATCCGCCTGCCCATGCAGGAGACGTGGCTTCAATCCCCGATCCAGGATGATCCCACATGGCTCGGTGCAGCTAAGCCCGTGCATCACAACAGAGCCTGCGCTCTAGAGCTGGGGAGCCACAGCCACTGAGCCCGTGCACCTCGACTCCTGAAGCCCGCGATCCCTAGGCCCGTGCTCCACAGCAAGGGAAGCCGCTGCAAGGAGAAGCCTGCACATCGTTACAAAGAGCTGCTGCCACTCCCCACAACTAGAGAAAAGCCTGAGCAGCAACGAAGACCCAGCAGAAATAAATAAAATACATAAAATTATAAACAAGTAAAATATATAAATAAATGAAATAAAATTATTTTTAAATGAAGATCTATAACAGACATTTGGGGAATAATCAAGGAAATGAATATGGATGATAGTTGATATTATGAATTAATATTAAGTTTCTTCAGTGTGATAGTTATGCAGGTGAACATTCTTAATTTTAGAAGATGTATGTTCAAGAAGGGGATGAAGTATCAACATCTGAAGTTTACCCTCAAATCATTCATCAAACAGACATGTACAGACACACATATAGACACATAAAGCAGTTATGGCAAGCTGCAAACACTTACTGAATCTAGGTGATCAGTATACAAGTTGGCTTGCTTTCTGTGTGTGTGTGTGTGTGTGTGTGTGTGTGTGTTTGGCTGTGCTGGGTCTTCACTGCTGCACGGGCTTTTCTCTACGTGCAGTGTGCGGGCTTCTCCTGTGACCACAGGCTCTAGGACATGTGGGCTTCAGGAGTCACCGCACATGGGCTCGGTAGTTGTGGCTTCTGGGCTCCAGAGCACAGACCCAATAGTTGTGGCACACGGCTTAGTTGCTTCGTGGTATGTGGGATGTTTCCGGATCAGGGATCAAACCCGTGTCTCCTGCATCAGCAGGCGGATTCTTTACCACTGAGCCACCCGGGGCGTCCTTTCTTTCAGTTTTTGAAGAACAACAAGGAACAGTGTAACTGGAACAGAAAGATCAGGGAGGGCGGTGGGGAATATTCCACTTCCCAGCATCCTCCAAAAGCTCCCATCTAATATGGAGGAAAAGCCAAATTATTTCTGCAAGAGGGGCAATGGAGAAAAGAGGGAGAACAGTCAGGGGCTGAGTAGATTTTTCAGGTGCAGCCAACTGGTTTTGTTGACAGATGGCATGGGTAGGGTCCTTGACCAAAAAGAGTCAGGGGTGACTAGGTCTTTTGCTTGAGCAACTGGGAAAGGACAGAAGGTCTCAACGGGAAGGGGAGAGTGAGACAGAGCAGGTTTGAGACCAGGACTTCAGTCTGGGGCGTGAGAGTTTGAAATGGCTCTGAGACACCCTGAGCGGACAGTTGGATGACAAGTTCAGGGCCAGGGCTAGGCTGAAGACATGCATTTGAGAGTGATCAGCACACACAGTCGAACCTCATGATCTGCAGATTCTATATTCATGAACTTGCCTACTTGCTACATTTACTCAGAAGGCCAAAATCAATACTTTCAGGGCTTTTGCATCATCTGCAGGTCTGTGTAGAGCTGTGAAAAATCTGAGCCACTGAGACGTGCGTTCCCAGCCAAGGTTGAACAAGGCTGCGCTCTCACTTCCTGTTTCAGCTCTCATGCTGTGAACAAGTGTCCTTCTCGTGGTCTATTTAGAGCCACGTCTTTTGTAATTCTGTGCTTTTTGCTGGTGGTTTCATGGGAAGTGCTGAAGTGCTGTCTACTGTTCTAAGTGCAAGAAGGTGCTGATGTAACCAAGTCTAAAAAAACACTTAATGAGAAAACTGGGGGGACTCCCTTGGTGGTCCAGTGGCTAAGACTCCGAAGTCCCAATGCAGGAAGCCTGGGTTCAACCCCTTGATCAGGAAACTGGATCCCACATGCTGCAACTAAGACCCGGCACAGCCAAGTAAGTAAATAAATACTTGGAAAAGATTGGAGAAAATCAACAGACTGTGTATTTTTGGTGATATTGAGAATCATTTTAATGGTGGGGGTGGGGAGAGGGAAAGAGGAATGGTATTATATCAGCAAAAGTTTCGGTTTAATGAGTCCTAGCTTTTATAGCAACATGCTAACACATATACTGATAAAATGACCAAAAGTCTGGGGCTCTCCCAGTAGGGCCATGACGGTGGCAGAGAGTGTCCAAGTTCTGACAGTGCTGGACGTGAGGGGTTCAGGAGGGTCCGTTGTACTAGTCTCTGGACTTCCATACACACTTTAGATGTTCCACAACAAAAAGCTTTCAAACTCTCATTAAAATTTTAAACACTGTAAGATAAAAGGTTCCATTAAAAAAAGTGAGGAAAAAAGATACAGACTAAATGAAGTTACTCTTTTCAAAGCAGGGGCTGTTGTATCCAGATAAAATACATGAGGAATTGTTAGAAATTAACAAGAAAAAGACAACTCCAATAGAAAATGCTCCAAAGGTATGAATAGGCAATTCATAACAGGATATACCTGAATGGTCCGTAAACGTATGAAAATATACTCAACCTCAATGGTATTTAAGGAAATTATACTAAGAACAACACAAGATACCATTTTACCTCTTGCAGATCAGCAAGAAGTCTTTTAGCACCAAGATATGATGTCCGTGTAGGGAGGAGGAAGGGAGTAAAAACTGCTACACACTTTGGGAAGCAGGTCAGCAAAGGCAACAATGCAACCCAGAAATCCCCCACTGGGTGTACTCCCTGGAGAAATTCATGCATATGTGTGTATGTGCTCACCCGCGCACACCCGCAGAGGATGTGGAAGACTGTTCTTGCCATCAAGATGTAGCAACAATTTCAAGCAACCTATGCAAACAATCTAAGGACCATCAGGAGAAGAATAGGATACACTGTCATTTACTCACGGGTTAAATCATGGGTTAAATCATGTCCTCCTCCAAAGATACTGTTCAAGTCTGAACCCACAGAACCTATGAAAGTGGCCTTATTTGGAAATAAGTTCTTTGCAAAGGTAACCAGGTTACGAAGAGGAACTAAAGAATCTCTTGATGAAGGTGAAAGAGGAGAGTGGAAAAGCTGACTTAAAACTCAACATTCAAAAAATCAAGATCATGGCATCTGGTCCCATCACTTCATGGCAAATAGATAGGGAAAAATGGAAACAGTGAAGGACTTTATTTTCTTGGGCTCCAAAATCACTGCAGATGGTGACTGCAACCATGAAATTAAAAGACGCTTGCTCCCTGGAACAAAAGCTATGACCAACCTAGACAGCATATTAAAAAGCAGAGACATTACTTTGCCAACAAAGGTTCATATAGTCAAAGCTATGGTGTTTCCAATAGTCATGTACAGAGATGAGAGCTGGACCATAAAGAGGGCTGAGTGCCAGAAAAGTGATGCTTTCGAATTGCGGTGCTGGAGAAGACTCCTGAGAGTCCCTTGGACAGCAAGGAAGTCAATTCTAAAGGAAATCAGCCCTGAATATTCATTGGAAGGACTGATACTGAAGCTGAAGCTCCAATACTTTGGCCACCTGATGGGAAGAGTCAACTCATTGGAAAAGACCCTAATGCTGGGAAAGATTGACGGCAGGAGGAGAAAGGAACAACAGGGGATGAGATGGTTGGATGGCATCACCGACTCAACGGACATGATTGAGCCAACTCCAGGAGATAGTGAAGGACAGGGAAGCCTGGCATGCTGCAGTCCATGGGGTCATAAAATGTCAGACATGACTGAGAGACCGAACAACAACATCCTGGAGGAGGGTGGGTGTTAATACAATTAATGACTGGTGTCCTTAGAAGCGGAGAAGCCAATGGCAACCCACTCCGGTACTCTTGCCTGGAAAATCCCATGGACGGAGGAGCCTGCTAGGCTACAATCCATGGGGTCGCGAAGAGTCGGACACGACTGAGCGACTTCACTTTCACTTCTCACTTTCATGCATTGGAGAAGGAGATGGCAGCCCACTCCAGTGTTCTTGCCTGGAGAATCCCAGGGACGGGGGAGCCTGGTGGGTTGCCGTCTATGGGGTCGCACAGAGTCGGACACAACTGAAGCGACTTAGCAGCAGCAGCAGTCCTTAGAAGAGAAATAAATTTGGGTACAGATATAGGCACACACAGAGAAGGCAATGGCACCCCACTCCAATACTCCTGCCTGGAAAATCCCCTGAATGGAGGAGCCTGGTAGGCTGCAGTCCATGGGGTCGCTGAAGGTCGGACACGACTGAGCGACTTCACTTTCACTTTTCACTTTCATGCATTGGAGAAGGAAATGGCAACCCACTCCAGTGTTCTTGCCTGGAGAATCCCAGGGACGGGGAGCCTGGTGGGCTGCCATCTGTGGGTCGCACAGAGTCGGACACGACTGAAGCGACTTAGTAGTAGTAGTATAGGCACACAGGAAGGACAGTCACGGGACAACAGGCGGAGGCTGGAGTGAGGCATCTACACGCCAAGGAACGCCAAAGACCGCAGCCACCACCAGAAGCCAGGAGAGAGACAAGGAAAAACTCTCCTTTACAGGTGTCAGGAACAGCATGGCCCTGCCAACATCTTCATTTCAGATTTCTGGCCTCCGGACAATGAGAGAGTAAGTTTCTGTTGTCTTAAATCACCCAGTTCGTGGTGATTTGTTACAGCAGCTGTAGGAAGCTAATCCATTCTTATAAAGGACACTGCAAGTTCAGTGAACAAACTCCATACATATGTACCAAAATGTTCAATCTCGAAATCTAATGCTTTATAAAAAGACAATGGCTTTTTGATGCTAAACAAATACTAAGACCTCCAAATAATAATACTCCATTAAACACTGTAGGAAAAGTGTAACACATGGGAATAAAACACACCACACATTACACAGTGGTTATTGTCAGGAGGTAAGGGATGGAGACTGTTGGTTTTAACTGTATTTGCTACATCTTATTTCCTTAAAAAGCTTTGATTTGGGGCTTCCCTGGTGGCTCAGGGGTAAACAATCTGCCTGAAAATGCAGGAGACACAGGTTCAATCCTTGATCCAGGAAGATCCCACATGCAGCGGAGCAACTAAGCCCATGCACCAGAACAACTAAACCTGTGCTGTAGAGCCCACGGACTGCAACTTCTGAGCCCATGGACTGCAATACTGAAACCCAAGCACCCTCGAGCCTGCGCTCCGCAGCAAGAAGCCATCTCAGTGACAAGCCCTCCCAGTGCAACTGGAGAGGAGCCCACACTCGCGGCACCTAGAGAAAATCATGTGCAGCAACGAAGATGCAGCACAGCCAAAATCAAATAAATAAATAAATTTTTTTTTTAAGTTTTGGTTTCAAGTACATAGGACAAAATATTCATATCTTAAATCTGTGTCATGTAACTATAGGTGGCTGTTACATGATATCCTGTACTTTCTACCAGATTCTAAATGTTCATAACTAGCAATAAATATATTTTAAGGAAAGAGAAATTAAGAGTTAGTCATTTGACGACCTCCCTGGTGGCTTTGTAGGAAAGAATCTACCTGCCAATGCAGGAGACTCGGGTTTGATCCCTGGGTCGAGAAGATCCCCTGGAGAAAGGAACGGCAGCCCACACCAGTATTCTTGCCTGGGAAATCCCACGGACAGAGCTGGCGAGTTACAGTCCACAGGGTTGCAAAGAGTCGGACTAAAAACAACAACAACAACAAGACTGCCTGCTAAGCAGAGCTCTGGAAACCAGAAAAAATACAAACAGAGTGGGCCATTGGATCGTAGAAAAATCTGACTGTACCTTCACGGCTTTGCTTCCGTAAACGACATTATAGAACGAGGATTAGTAAGAGAAATCAGAGCAATAGTATCAGTGAATTTCATGTGCCACTGCACACGGTTCCTTGAAGAGCAATTCCTCCAGCTAATTTCTTACCTGGGCAGTCCAATGAGGATGCAAGACAGCAGAAAAGTAGCAACCTCGAATCAGAATCTTTTTCCTTGACTTTCCACCGCTATCCACTTTCCAAAAGGAATGTTTACAGCCAAGAGAGCCGCTCTCTGGGCTGATCCCGAAAGGTCTTTCTCCCGCAGAAAGGGCTGGTGGCCAGGGAAGGCTTGGCCATGCCACACACGAAGGCTGGACTCCTGCCAGAGCCTTCACGTGGCACAGCAGCCCAGCCCAGCCTGTGTGCCCCAGCCCAAGGCCACGGCGAGCAGGGCAGACAGTTTCTCTGTGAGCCAGAGCCTTGGGAAACGTGCCCTTGACGCTCGACTGACTGTACTAGACATAAATTTTCTGCACAGACAGTTTAAGATTTGGGCCCTTCCCTCAACCCACCCCCCAAGTACACACTTGTTACAACATAATTTTCAGGAAACAAAGTAAAACTATTATGACTCCCGAAGAGTTATCAAAAAGACTTCATGTTAAGGCTTGTGCATTACTCGTGTAATAAGAGGAAATAAAGCAGATGTAACGGGGCCTAAGGGGAAAAGGAAAGGGCACAGACGTCTACCCAGGAGAGGGGTCTGGAGATGAACTGTACGTGGAAACCAAACCAATTTTTCCACCATAGGGGAGGAAGCCAATTAGTTTATCACCAGACAGGACAGAATTTACAAACCTATCCGCAACCCCCAACATTCACAGAGCTGCAGAACAGCTCCAATACAGTGAACAGGGCTGGAACCATACAGCTCAGAGGGTGTGCTACAGTGACGGGTACTTTTCCACTGAAACACGGAGTTCCTCCAATGACATGACAAGGTCATGGTGAGTGATAAGGTTTCCTCCTGTAAGGGGATCGGACTGTGGGCTGACACCTATGGTGGGGGCCTCATAAAATGTACCAAGAAGGGCTTTTCTGGATCATGGCAGGTGGGCTTAGCCACACGTTCCAGCCATGCCGAGATCAGATCTGCGGTCTTCACTGCGGACGCCTCCAGAAGTCGGAGTCCTCTGTATGACACCAGGGGTGGCCAGGACAGACCCCAGCAGGGGAGGCCCCGAGGGGCACATTTTTTTTGGCAAGGCCACCCAAAATGCAGCAGCGAAGCCCACGATCCGCCCACCACATCCATGCAAGATCCCACACAACTGTGAATGACTGCAAGAGCCACCTTCTACAGACCGGTTTTCTCATCCCTCGACAAAGATGCTCTCCTTGATCCGACTCCAGTCAGGACCCTCTGAACTCTCTTCTCAGCCAGGCTCTGACTTTGGGCTTCATGCAGTGTTAGTAAGACTCTCGGCTAAGTCGGTTCAGCCCCCACTCTCCGTATCTGACTCAGTTCCTCTTCCTCCACCACCCCCCAGGGGATGTCTGCTCACCCTGGATCATCTTCTGTAAGAATCCTGTTAGGTCAGCTTAAGCCGGAATCCCCTTGTTTTCATCCACTGACCCCTACTCTGCTCTCTGGCTAGAAATTCCCACTTTTCCTGACATTTGGAGTTAAAGCCCTTTGCCTCTCTCCTACTGCAAAATCCTGCTGGAGTGGTCCCTACAGCTATCACAGTGGTCCTGAATAACTCTACCTTACCGTTTTTTAACAAGCATCACGAATGATTAATTTTTTTCTCTAACACCCTCCAGTCCTCCTTCACACAGCAAATGTCTCCACCAAATTACAAATCTAGACCCACAGAGGGAGAAGGCAATGGCAATCCACTCCAGTACTCTTGCCTGGAGAATCCCATGGATGGAGGAGCCTGGTAGGCTGCAGTCCATGGGGTCACAAAGAGTCAGACACGACTGAGCAACTTCCCTTTCACTTTTCACTTTCATGCATTGGAAAAGGAAATGGCAACCTGCTCCAGTGTCCTTGCCTGGAGAATCCCAGGGATGGAGGAGCCTGGTGGGCTGCTGTCTATGGGGTCGCACAGAGTCAGACACTGATGCGACTTAGCAGCAGCAGCAGACCCACAGAGATCCCTAGGGCGTGTTCCATCTGCAAAGTCAAGGGGCTGCTGTGTCCTCCCTCCTCCCCTAAGATGCACCTTCCGGAGGCATTCTTTTACTCCTTATGAATGTGTGCTTCTCGACTTCTTCTTTTGAAACAATGATAACACTTGCCTAGTTCCCTCATTAATGAATAAAACAGAATCTTTAGCATATGCTCATGTTTGTATTCAGTTCAGTTCACGATTTTGCCTTTCGCGGAAAAGTACCCTTTAACTGTGTAACTGAACACTCTCCTTTTCTCACTGGAGGGCAGAAGATGAGAGAAAGGGGTGGTAAAGCTAGTTCCTGCTTTCATACTCCCAAGGATTTAAATAACTCGGGAGTCACACTTCCCAAAGCAATGAAGATTCTCTAACAGAGACAGAGAAGCAGATCTCAATGAGAGAAGCCAATTGGCATCAAGGGAAATGTAACTAGCAAAGAAGTCAAGGAATAAAGTGCCAGCAGCCTCAGAGGTTTAGAGATGGAAACCCCTGCAAAGACATGGAAAGCAACACTGAGGAATGTTACAGGACCATGAAGGTGGCTGCCGGGAAAGCCTGGGGGGCTTCCTTTAAGGGTAAACATTGGAATTTGCAGGGCACTCGATCTCCAGTCTCTACCCTTAGAGATGGTCCTGTGAACATCAACTCCTCCAGTTATTTTTGTTTTTCAGTAAACATGGCTTTCCCTGGTGGCTCAAACAGTAAAGAATCAGCCAGGAATGCAGGAGACCTGAGTTCAATCCCTGGGTCTGGAAGATCCCCTGGAGAAGGGAATGGCAACCTACTCCAGTATTCTTGCCTGGAGAATTCCTCAGACAGAGGAGACCAGCGGGCTACACGGATACCACTGCATGACTGATGCACACACACAGTCAGGGCTGCGTTTTCCAGAGGGTACACAGTCTTGAGAACAGTAATTAGAAAACAAGATGGGATGAGGCTAGATTGGCCTGTGAACTTGGCAACCAGACGCCTGCCTTTGGCCTTTTCTTGGACTGTGGCGAGGCCCAGATGGCATTCCCACTGATACCCACAAGGCTCACTTCTGACCACCTTACTTTAAATGGGCTTTGAAAACAACAGGTGGCATTCCCATCAGCAAGAGGCCCTAAATCACAGGGCCCAGTGTCAGCAAGGCCTGGGCCTCACCTCCTGACACACGTGGCCCAGCGGGAACTGTACAGTCTCTGCTGGCAGGACCCAGCCAGCACCCAGGATGCCACGCTCCTAGACCAGACCCAGTCTCTTTTAACATCACACTAAGTTGCTTCGTGTCCAACTCTCTGCGGTCCCATGGACTGTAGCCCGCCAGGCTCCTCTCTGTCCATGGGATTTCCGAGGCAAGAATACTGGAGTAGGTTGTCACTCCCTTCTCCATCACCCGTTAATAAATGCTTCAAAGTGTGGAGAACGGACTGGACCCGGGTATGCTCATTTCCCTCCCGCACACTTTTACATTAGTAGGAAGAACTTTACAACCAAAATGTTCAATTGTAGGAACACAGGCACGAAGAGTATTTAATAGCATACAGGAAAGGATTGTGACATGGTGTTTCATGGGGAAAAAAAAGATTGCAAATTTATGCAGAGTATGAGTTCAACTTTCTTTTCAAAATGTACAGTGAAAATGTAGTACAGGAAAACACTCCAAAGCACGATGGCGGGGTGGTGGTCCTGCAAGGGACAATGTCCTGCTTTGCTGTAAGCAGGTGTTGAGAGTGAATTGGATAGGTTCATTCTCTGTGCACATATGCCAAAGACCTCCTTTGCCTCCTGCGGACGCACGCACGCAAGTCAGAACAGCGCCGACCTGCAGCACAGTCCTCAGGCCAGCAAAACACACTTACCTCCTCCAGCCGCCTGAAGACCGCTGTCCACCCCGCGAGAAGGAGGAGACCGGACAGGAGAGGGCAGCGCCGCAGCCCTGCGGGACCCAGGGGAGCCGGTCGGGGACCAGCCGAGGTGGGAGGCGCCTTCGGCCGAGACGGAAGTGGACGCGGTGACGAAGTGCGGCGGGATCCCGGCGGGCCAGTGGCCGTCCAGGATTCCAGCCTCCAGGAAGGCCGGAGACGGAGGGCGGGGCGGGGAGACCTGGAGGGAGGAGGAGGGAGGGAGGAGGAGGGAGGGAGGAGGAGGGAGGGAGGAGGAGGGAGGGAGGAGGAGGGAGGGAGGAGGAGGGAGGTCGACCAGGAGGATGAAGACCGCGAGCCCCTGGAATTTACATGTATGGTTGGTTCCGGAGGCCTGTGATTCCTTTGTTGTTGTTCAGTGGCTAAGTCGTATCTGACTCTTTGCGACCCCATGGACTGTGCAGCTCGCCAGATCTCCCTGCCCCTCACTATCCCCCTGCTGCTGCTGCTAAGTCGCTTCAGTCATGTCCGACTCTGTGCGACAGCAGCCCACCAGGCTCCTCTGTCCCTGGGATTCTCCAGGCAGGAATATGCCATTTCCTTCTCCAAGACATGCATGCATGCTAAGTCGCTTCAGTCGTGTCCGACTCTGTGCGACCCCACGGACAGCAGCCCACCAGGCTCCTCTGTCCACCGGATCCTCTAAGCAAGAATACTGGAGTGGGTTGCCATTTCCTTCTCCACACTATCCCTTGAGTTTGCCCAAGCTCACCTCCATTGGATCAGTGATGCCCTCCAACCATCTCATCCTGTGTCATCGTCCCTCTTCGCCTGTGGCTTCTTGACTATAAATCTAAGTTAGGCTGTTTTAAAAAGTAGGTGACTAGGTATTCACACCTGACCGCCCGCCTTCTGCCTCTACTCCGTAATTTGTCAGTTCACCTGATAACCAATGCAACTGGCCACAGAGGAAGGTTGAGAGAGAAACAGGAAGGAATAAGTGGCAGAGGGAAAAGGAACAGCAGTTTTTTTGACACCATAAGAATTTCATCCAAATTTCTGATAGCCAGAGAGGCCAGAGCCTTGCTAATTGAGATGCTTGTAATTGGAAAACTTGTGAATTCAGATTAAGGGTGACGTTTTTCATAAGACATTTTTTCCACAGAGGGATGATGAGTCAATAATATAAAAAGCCTGCAGCAATAAGGTTTGTGAAACTTAATCTGATTGTTAAAGAGTAATTTTCAAAAAATGGAAAACAATGCTCACACAGATATGAAAATGACATGTGTTGAAGATTTTACTTATTCATGAATTAATGAAAACACCAGGCACATGTTAAAACTAGTTCAAAAGAAAGTTTTGGGGAAGTCCACACGTATGTGGAGTAAAGGAATGTTGAAAATGCAGACGAAGGCAAAACCGGCTTTTTTCCCACAAGACAGAGGCAAAGGTCAGTTTGTTTATCTGTCATTTCCATACAACTTACTGAATTGTAAAACAGCTCCCAGACACTGAAAGACAAAAATCAGACAGCCTGAAGCGTGACCTCCACACAAGCATATGTTTCCATGGAAACACAAAATTGTTTCTATAAGACTATTTCTAAGCATCTTGTAAGTACCATTTACAAGGAAGTGTTAGATGTGACTGATTAGGCATCATTTTTCCTGTATTTGCTGAGTTTTGCTTTCCAAGCATCATTAGTGACTTCTTCTTTATTAACACTAGTTAACATGATGGATTTCATATTCAAAGCTCTATGCATGTCTTGCCAAAACTTACCAACCCAGTGCTAAATTGACACAGATACTTAAAAGTAGTTTTGTTTTCTTAAGTGTCCTCCAGATCAATGTGCACGTGCATGCTCGGTTAGCCTGCCAGGCTCCTCTATCCAGGGGATTTTCCAGGCAAGAATACTGGAGTGGGTTGCCATTTCCTGCTCCAGGGTAACTTCCTGACCCAGAGATCGAACACGTGCCTCCTGCATTGGCAGGCATATTCTTTATCACCTGGGAAACCTCCAGATCAGTCCCAACTAGCAAAGTTGTTTGGTGGATTCAGATTTTACAAGACAGCCTTATAATGTGAAATACACCTCTGCTCCTACCTAAGCTGAAGCTCCAACACTTTGGCCACCTTATGTGAAGAGCCAACTTGCTGGAAAAGACCCTGATGCTGGGAAAGATGGAGGGCAAGAGGAGAAGAGGGCAACAGAGAATGAGATGGTTAGATAGTATCACTGACTCAATGGATGTGAGTTTGAGCAAACCCCAGGAGAGAGTGAAGGACAGGGAAGCCTGGCATGCTGCAGTTCATGGGATCGGAAAGAAATGGGCACAACTGAGCAAATGAACAACAGCCACATTCAGAACGGTTTGTATCTACTGTTTTCCCACCTGTTTTCCTAAAATAATCTCCAAGATCCAGCCCACAAGCTTTCTCTTTGTCTTAACTTGCACCTTCCACTTGAGCCTGGCTGCAATTTTCCTTTCTCCACCTTTTCCTCCCTGTGGTTTTCCCACCTGGGGAATGAGCCGCCTTCTCTTTTTCCATTGGTGCAAATCTTTTCCAGCTTTTAAAATTCTTCTCCATGAAGCTTACCTTAGTGCTACAGCTCTTGATTTTTCCCTAATCAGTTCAGTTCAGTTCAGTTCAGTCACTCAGTCATGTCCGACTCTTTGCGACCCCATGAATCGCAGCACGCCAGGCCTCCCTGTCCATCACCAACTCCCGAGTTCACTCAAACTCACGTCCATCGAGTCAATAATGCCATCCAGCTGTCTCATCCTCTGTCGTCCCCTTTTCCTCCAGCCCTCAATCTTTCCCAGCATCAGGGTCTTTTCAAATGAGTCAGCTCTTCACATCAGATGGACAAAGTATTGGAGCTTCAGCTTCAGCATCAGTCCTTCCAATGAACACTCAGGACTGATTTCCTTTGGGATGGACTGGTTGGATCTCCTTGCAGTCCGAGGGACTCTCAAGAGTCTTCTCCAACACCACAGTTCAAAAGCATCAATTCTTCAGTGCTCAGCTTTCTTCACAGTCCAACTCTCGCATCCATACATGACCACTGGAAAAACCAGAGCCTTGACTAAATGGATATGCACTCCTAAACAACGATTCCTTTGGCATCTTGGACTACAAACTGGCTCATTGGATCGTGTATTATATTCTAGTTGATGACAACTTTGCTTTCACAAGTGTAGTAACCTGAGGTTTCTCAAGACAAAGGCTGTGAGTATTCTCTCCTCAAAACACCTGAGTGCCATAAGAGGCTGCTTACTCTTCTCCTCTCCTTGTTGTTGTTGTTGTTCAGTCACAAAGTCGTGTCCAACTCTGCAGTTCCATCGACTGCACCACACCAGGCTTTCCTGGCCCCTATTTCCTGGAGTTTGCTCAAACTTATGTCCACTGAGTCGGTGATGCCATCCAACCATCTCATCCTCTGTTGTCCCCTTCTCCTCCTGCCCTCAATCTTTCCCAGCATCAGGCTCGTTTCAAATGAGTCAGCTCTTCACATCAGATGGACAAAGTACTGTAGCTTCAGCTTCAGCATCAGTCCTTCCAATGAACACTCAGGACTGATTTCCTTTGGGATGGACTGGTTGGATCTCCTTGCAGTCCGAGGGACTCTCAAGAGTCTTCTCCAGCATCACAGTTCAAAAGCATCAATTCTTTTTTTTTTTTTTTAAAGCATCAGTTCTTCAGCACTCAGCTTTCTTTATGGTCTAACTCTCACATCCATACATGACTACTGGAAAAACTATAACTTTGACTCTATGGACCTTCCTGAGCGTAGTGATGTCTCTGCTTTTTAATACGTTGTCTGGGTTTGTCATAGCTTTTCTTCCAAGGAGCAAGTATGTTTTAATTTCATGGCTGCAGTCACCATCTGCAATGATTTTGGAGCCCAAGAAAATAAACTTCTGTCACTGCTTCCAAAAAATGGAAAGAGTGGCTTGTCTCCTTATATTAAGCCAAAGATGTGTCCCTCTCTTTAGACTCAGTTTCATTGACTGTGAAATGAGAGATTAAACTCGATTTGGTTCTCAAATTTTATCATGCATCAGAATCCCCAGGAGGGTTTGTTAAACCACAGAGTGCCAGGCCCCCAAACACAGGCCTCTGATTCAGAAGGTCTGTGGGGTTGGGAGGTGGTGCAGAAATCTGTGTGTCCAAAACAAGATTTTAGGTAATGATGCTAGTACTCCTGGTCCAAAGACCACACTTTGAAAATTGCAATGACCAGCAAACCCACTTAGCTGACCATTCTAACCACCTAAGGACTTCCTAAAATTCAGATGTCCTGAGCTCAGATTTCCTGACCTGGAATCTTCCAGGGTGGTACTAGGGAAACCATATTTCAAAAAATACTTCCCAGATGAGTCTTATGATGGACCAACTTTAGGATCCAAGTGAACAAGGTAATCTGTACAGGCCATGCCAGTGTCAACCTTCCATGATTTTATGTTTGGCAAGGAAAGCCTGGCTGGAGGAAGGCAGGTGCAACTCTCAGGATAAAATATCTCTTATAGCTCAATTAGAGATCATTCCCAGGTGGCGCTAATGGTAAAGAACACGCCTGCCAGTGCAGGAGACATAAGAGACGTGGGTTCGATCCCTGGGACAGGAAGATTCCCTTGGAGAAGGGAACAGCAACGCACTCCAGTATTCTTGCCTGGAAAATCCTATGGACAGAGGAGCCTTGTGGGCTACAGTCTTCAGGGTCACAAAGAGTCAAACACAACTGCATGACTCAATAGCGCAATCAAACTGGAAACATACAAGAAAAGGAATCCTGGGAAATATAGCTGAGCTGGCAAACCATCACCCTGTGGCTGGTTCCCTTCTGATCCTCCCCACTGCAAAGGTGTCCTGCTAGAGATACACCAGTTTAACATTAAACAGAACCCCTCACATGCCAATCTGAAACATCTGCAATTGAATTATTTCCAACTGCCTCAAGATTTCTCCAAAATAATGTGTAGGCATTTTTTTAAATATCTGAATAAGTAAAAGAAGTCACCAAAGTATTATCACCCAGGACAAATTGAAGGTCAACTCTAAACATAAATGTTTGCTTCTGTCTTAAAATGTACAAACTGCTCGCAATACCCCAAAGGGCAGTTTTTCACCTTCACCAGTTTCAGTTTCAAACTCCTCTGGAAAACTGATCACAAGTTAATATTTAACTCTAAAAAGAATTTCTTTTGTAATTCTATTCTTACAGAAACTCTTACTGAACACTGGGATTTCACAGAGTTCCTTAATAAATTAGAGTTGTGACTCAACAGTCACAGCTGGTTATCCCTCCAAAGTTGTTTTATTATTATGAAATCAGGACCGAAATTCCAGGAACTAAGTGAACCCAAGCTGAATTAACAAACAGGGCAAAGGCAAAGTTAAACAAGACCGCTGACTCTGCTAAAGCCCCGGGATCAACACTGACCTTGAAGGCAAGGTCAGGAAAAGTATTCCGTGTAACTGCTCCTCTAAAGAAATTTAGGAGCGAAATCAGAAAAAGTGCTGGTGTGTTTGAGAACGTCTCCCAGGAATACCTGGGGGAGAGCGTCTTGCGGTTCACCTGCTCCTATTTCTGGGCCGTGTTGCTGACTCAGCGCCCCCCCAACCCCCCCCCCTTTGTGTGCAGCTGCAGGTAGCCAGCTGGGAAGGCATTGAGTCCTCTGTGCAGCGCAGGCTTTGCTGCTGAATGTCGGAAGGCTGGGGAGAAAGGAAAGCTGGTTTCTAGATGATACTTGAACAGTAAGCCATCTGGTCACCCCCACGCAGAAAACCTAAATTGGAGTTTTTTCTTTCTCGTTTTTTACTATGAAAATATGCAAATATGTAGAAAAGTAGAAAGAAAAGCTCAGTAAAGTCCCATAGATTTAGATATAATTCCAGGAAGTTCCCTGGGGCTTCCCAGGTGGTGCGAGTGGTAAAGAACTCGCCTGTCAATGCAGGAGATGCAGGTTGGATCCCTGGATTGGGAAGATCTCCTGGGGGAGGGCATGGCAACCCACTCCAGTATTCTTACCTGGGGAATCCCATGGACAGAGGAGCCTGGTGATCTACACCGATAGGATCACAAAGGGTCACATACAGTAACGCCTCTACGAACCAAGAATGTCCATTCCGAGAACACGTTAGCAAGTGAAATCTGTTCACAAGTCCCAAGCGTTAGCCGTAGGTACCTGACTAACACCATCGGCTGTATAGTCCTGTACTATTAACAGGAGCTTCCAGGTGGCGCCAGTGGTAAAGAATCCACCGGCAATGCAGGAAGTGTAAGAGACTCAGGTTTGATCCCTGGGTTGGGAAGATCCCCTGAAGGAGGGCATGGCAACCCACTCCAGTATTCTTGCCTGGAGAATCCCATGGACAGAGCAGCCTGGTGGGCTACAGTCCGTAGGGCTGCAAAAAGCCAGACATGACTGAAGTGACTGAGCAGGCACATAATCGGTTTATAATATTTTCACACTAATAATACGTAGAAAACAAACACAAAAAATAAAGAAAATGTTTTAAATCTTACCATACTGTATCTTCAAAGTCCAGTGGTGCAGTACAATAGCTGGCACACGGGCTGGCATCAAGAGAACAGGCAAGAAGGGGGTACTGATTGGAGGAGGGAGAAGAGGTGGGAGATGGCAGAGCTGAAGAATTACCAGCAATAGGAGACAGAGGGCCAGCTGTGACTTCACTCACACCCAGTCACCAAGCTACATCGCCGCTGCTTTTATGCTTGCTTCTTAACATCCTGGGCCTGAAATAAAGATACCGCACTGCTGTACCCTACATAGTACTGTGCAGTAAAGTACACAAAAGCCCAACCACTTGCAGAGGGTGCATGCATATGACAGCCCGAAATTCCAGGAGCTGAGTGAACCCAATGTACATCAGACACGTGAACCAGCTAACATGTTTGGGCATGTGAATGCACGTTCACATCTTTGAAGTTTACAACTGGAATGTTCATATGAAGGGGCTTAACTGTATTGTTACTAAGTTTGCTTCTTTTTTTGTGTGTGTGGAAGTATGTAAGTTATTGACAGCATGACATTTCGCCCCTAAATAATTATGTGATCATCAGCCTCCAAAATGACCCATAATGCTCCGTGCTCCTGGGATTTCACATCCTTTCACATGGTATGGGGATGGTCCAGTAGAACACAGAAATCGTGATGCCGGTCTCGTCTAGAATTAAGTTACAACAGACACGTGGCTACTTCCATCTTGTCTTCACTCCCTCCCCTCCCATCACTTGCTCTAGGGGCAGTCAGCTGCCAAGTCACTAGTGGCCCCATGGAGAGGCCCTCATAGCAAAGAAAGCCTCATGGGCATAGATGCTGCAGATCCAGTAAAGTGTCAGATGACCGCAACACCCACCAACGTCTGGACAGGAGCTTCCTGGGAGACCCTGCATGGGAACCACTGGCTAAGCCACTCAGATACCTGAGCCTCAGAAACTGCAAGGTAATCATTTCCACTGCTTCAAGCTGCACAGTTCGGGACTAAGTTGGTAGCATAGAGAGTACCCATTTGTAGACAGGGTCCTATGATGGGAACTCAAAATGTGAGAATGGCTTTGGCACCTGGCAGTGGGCTTTGTTGAGAGTATTGGTGAAAGCCTGGAGCCCCTTGAAGAAGCTGTGAATAAGAGAGTCAAGGTCTTGAGACTTCCCTGGTGGTCCAGTGGCTGAAGCAAAAGTGAAAGTCACTCACTTTTGTCCGACTCTTTGCAACCCCATGGACTATACAGTCCATGGAATTCTCCAGGCCAGAATACTCGAGTTGGTAGCCTTTCCCTTCTCCAGGGGACCTTCCCAACCCAGGGATCAAACCCAGGTCTCCCACATTGCAGGTGGACTCTTTACCAGCTGAGGCACAAGGGAAGGTCCAGTGGCTAAGACTCTGCATTCCTAACACAGAAGGTCTGGGTTCAATCCCTGGTCAGGGAACTAGATCCCACATGCCGCAATTAATTGTTCTCATGCCTCAGCTAAAGGAGCCTGCATGCCACAAGGAAGATCAAAGTTGCTGCCACTAAGACCCGGCACAGCCAAATAAATAAATGCATAGTTTTGGAAATAATTTTATGTATTTTTACTTTTGGCTGTGCTGGGTCTTTGCTGCTGCATGGGTTTTTTTTTCTCTGATTTCATCGATTGGGGGCTACTCTTCGCTATGTGCAACAGTTTCTTATTGCAGTGGTTTCTCTTGTTTCAGAACACGGGCTCTAGAGTGCTCGGGCCTCAGTAGTAGCAGTACATGGGCTCATTAACTGTGGCGCCCGGGCTTAGTTGGTCCAGGGCATGTGGAATCTTCCTGGCCCGGGGATCAAACCCGTGTCTCCTGCATTGGCTGGCGGATTCTTTACCACTGAGCCACCAAGGAAGCCCTCTAAATATTTTTTTAAGGCAAGCATTTTTAAAAAGTAATTTTTTTTTTTTTTTAAAGAGCCAAGGCCTTTAAAGACTCAGGTGAGAGCTGGCAGGAAAGTGAGGGAAGTGTTGTCGGAAACTGGAGAAAGGAGATGCTGGTGATGCCACTGCCTGCAGCCACGTGGACAGAGGGAAACGCACCCGGCGGGCTCGTGATCTAGTCAAGGAGATTCGGAGCCAGGGCTGCCTGGTTTCCACTAGTTACTCATAATAAGTCAGGGGGAGAGAGAAATGAACAGAAAGACCATTAAGCTGAAAGGAGCTCGGACTGGATGGTTTTCAGCTCGGCCAGAAGACAAGTTATGCTAGAATCAAGGAATGGCTTCCAAGCAAAAGGTCAAATTCAAAGCCCTGCCAGAAAAACTGTGGTCCAGTGATAGACCCTAGACTGCGCCTATAAATCATTTTGAAGGGTTTCAGAAAGACATAAAGCCCTACCACCAGAGCACTTTTGTCGGACAAAAAGCCCTCTAACAAGATTAAAAGCGCCTGACTGCTGTGGCCTGAATGCTCCTATCTCCCCCAGATTCCTACGTTGTAATCCCAACCCCCCAACATGATGGCATTAGGAGGTGGGGCGTTTGGAAGGTGCTTAGGTCAACTTAAAAAATGCACGTGAGAGTTTCAAGTTAAGTTTTATCTGGGGCAAAATGAGGACTGCAGTCTGGGAGATAGCACCTCAGCTAGCTCTGAGAAACTGCTCCAAAGAAGCAGGGGGGAAGGTCAGTATATGTGTGATTTGGGTGAAAGCAGAAGACTCTTGAGAGTCCCTTGGACTGCAAGGAGATCCAACCAGTCCATCCTAAAGGAGGTCAGTCCTGACTGTTCATTGGAAGGACTGATGCCGAAGCTGAAACTCCAATACTTTGGCCACCTGACACGAAGAGCTGACTCATTTGAAAAGACTCTGAGGCTGGGAAAGATTGAAGGCGAAAGGAGAAGGGGACGACAGAAGATGAAATGGTTGGATGGCATCACCGACTCGATGGACATGAATTTGAGTAAACTCCAGGAGTTGGTGATGGACAGGGAGGCCTGGTGTGCTGCAGTCCATGGGGTCGCAAAGAGTCAGACACGACTGAGCAACTGAACTGAACTGAACTGAGAATACATGCAATCAAGCCTGTTTACTTTTTAGAACATTTCTACTGGTCTCATGAAGCTTCTGCTAGTCATGAGAAACAGTCATCGCCATGATGGATTTTAGTCCTTTTCTAGATATGAGGAGATACAAGAATTGGGCTCATAATGTCAGCTCCTGAGAATATCTGATTATCTGAAAACCCATCCTGCCAGTTTTCCGGGAGCACAGAGTGCCTCATTTCTGCTCTCCACCCTGAACCCCTTTAGGGGGTGTTAGAGGTCAGCAGCTACAGTGGTACATGACCTAATCCTTGAGGAGGTAGATGGCAAGCACCATGAAAGTGAAAGGCGCTCAGTCGTGTCCGACTCTTTGTGACCCCTTGGAATTCTCCAGGCCAGAATACTGGAGTGGGTAGTTTTTTCCTTCTCCAGTGGATCTTCCTGACCCAGGAATCAAACCAAGGTCTCCTGCATTGCAGATGGATTCTTTACTAGCTGAGCTATGAGGGAAGTCCATCAAGCAGCATGCCCAGTGTCAATTTGTGGTTGACAGGGTGGAGCCCCCTGAATGGGATTAGCATTCTTATAAAACAGACCCCACCGAGCTCGCTAGCCCTTTTCACCATGTGAGGGCACAAGGAGACATCTGCAACCTGGAGGAGGGCCCTCACCAGAACCCAACCAAGCCGGTACCCTGGACTCAACCCTTCCAGCCTCCAGAACTGTGCGAATAGATATCTGTTGTTCATCAATTACCCAGTCCGTGGTGTTGTGTTACTGCAGCCCCAATGATCTGAGACACTCACAGACCCTCAAAATAAAAGGATGGTGCTCCTTGGCACTTCCCTGCTGGTTAAGATTCTGAGCTTCTGCTGCAGGGGGCACAGGTTCAATCCCTGGTTGGGAAACTAAAATCCTGCATGTCAAATGGTGCAGCCAAAAAATTACCTAGTGCTCCCAGAAGCGTCAGCCCATTGCCCCTCAGCTGTCTTCAGAAGCCCTATCTTTGTGGAGAAAATCTCATCTCAAAGAGATTTGGGCGTGTTGTCTTTGTCTAATGGAGGAGATCCGTGGAGATTAGCAGAAAATCCATAAAGTTTTTGTGAGAATTACTTGCACAGAATCATTACTGATTTGGACTGAAAGGGACAGAGGTAGTACAAGAAAAAAGGAGGTCTTTGGATCCTCAAATTTCTACTGACAAGAAGCAGGCTGAGAATATTCCCCAGCTGCTAACACATGATACCTTCATGAAAAAGGAAGGATGAGTCACAGGGAAGGACCAAGAGCCCAGAGGGCAGTCAGGAGCCTTGGAGTATGGTTTCCAAGCCCTGAGACATGATTAAAGAGCTTATGACATTTGCCTGGCTTGGAATCTTCATGGACCAGCAACTGCTTCATACTCTTGTCTTCTCCCTTTTTTAAAAAAACTTTTTATTTTGTATTGGAGTATGGTCTCTGGTGGCTCAGATGGTAAAGAATCTGACTGCGAATGCAGGAGACCCAGGTTCAATCTCTGGATCACAAAGATTCCCTGGAGAAGTGAGTGGCTACCCACTCCAGTATTCTTGCCTGGAGAATTCCAAGGACAGAGGAGCCTGGGGGCTACAGTCCAGGGGGTTGCAAAGAGTCGGACACAACTGAGCAATTAACACACATACATAGCTGATTAGCCAATTAACAATGTTGTGATGTTTTCAGCTGAACAGCAAAGGGACTCAGCTATATGTATACCAGAGCCTTGTAGTGTGGTTCCCAAACCCTGAGACATAAATTAAGGAATTTAACAACAGTTGCTTGGCTTGGAACCTGTATGGACCAGCAACTGCTCCATGCTCTCATCTTCTCCCTTTTTGAGGAGGATTGTCTAGAGTGGTTATTCTGTGTCTGTCCCACTGTATGTTCAGTAGGGCAGGGTGTATAAACTGAATATCCATGGCCCATTAAAGTTCATTATGAAGCCCTAACTCCCAATGTGATGGCATTTGGAGGTGGAGATTTTGGAGGTAATTAGGTTTAGATGAGACCACAAGGGTGGGGTTCTAGTGATAAGATTGTAAAGAGACCAGAGAACTAGTTCTGTCTCTCTCTCTCTGTCTTCCATGTGAGGATACAGTAAAAAGGCCATCAAAAAAAAAAAAAAAAAACCCAGCTCTAAGCCAGGAGGAGAGTCCTGATCAGATCTTAACCGCACTGGTACCCTGATCTTGGACTTCCAGCTTCCAGATGTGTGAGACATAAATGTCTGTTGTTTAAGGCCCCCAATCTGCGGGATTTTGCTACAGTAGACTGAGATGACTAATACACAGAGGGTTGGGGTGGAGCAGATAATTTAGCAAGAAGAACTGGAATGGAGCAATTGGATTTAAGGAACTATGATAACATCCAGACCTGATGTGCACTGTGAGATTGCCGACATTGAGCAGATGCTATTGCAGGGTGAGATTCCTGGGGACTCTGGGAGGAGCTGACTGTGTTCTGCACGTGGGAAGGATACAAATCTCTGGTGGGCCATGGTGGTCTGCAGTTGGCACATGGAGATCCCGCCTGCCTGGGATTCATATCCTGTCCAGCCCTTTCCCTCACAATGATTAGTCTGACCAACTAACCATTGTGATGGTACGTCACTTCTGATATTAACTGATCTTTGCGCCTCATCTCTTTCACCATCAGATCGCTTGCCCTGGGAGAAGCCAGTAGCCCTCTGAAGAGGCCCATGTGGTGAAGAACCAAGGCTGCTGGCCAAAGTCAGCAAGGAATGGAGGCTTTCTTCCAGCAGAGAAAACAAGATGCCTGGGCCATCTTGGATGCAGATCCTCCGGCTCCATCCAGTTTCAGATGACCGCGGTCTGGCCAGCATCTGGATGGTAACCTAGAGACCCTGAGCCAGAGCCACCCAGATAAGCCACTCCCAGATTCCTGACTCTCACACTAAAATTTTTAAAGTCACTATGTGTATTAACCATTTGTATTAAGATGTTTTGATTTTCAGGGGCTCCAAAATCACTGCAGATGGTGACTACAGTCATGAAATTAAAAGACGCTTGCTTCTTGGAAGGATAACTATGAACAACCTAGACAGCATATTAAAAAGCAGAAGCATTACTTTGCCAACAAAGGTCTGTCTAGTCAAAGCTATGGTTTTTCCAGTAGTCGTGTATGGATGTGAGAGTTGGACTATAAAGAAAGCTGAGTGCGGAAGAATTGATGGTATTGAACTGTGGTGTTGGAGACGACTCTTGAGAGTCCCTTGGACTGCAAGGAGATCTAACCAGTCCATCCTAAAGGACATCAGTCCTGGGTGTTCATTGGAAGGACTGATACTGAAGCTGAAACTCCAATCCTTTGGCCACCTGATGCAAAGAGCTGACTCGTTGGAAAAGACCCTGATGCTGGGAAAGATAGAGGGCAGAAGGCAAAGGGGACGACAGAGGATGAGATGGTTGGATGGCATCACTGACTCAATGGACATGAGTTTGAGCAAACTCTAGGAGTTGGTGATGGACAGGGAAGCCTGGAGTGCTGCAGTCCATGGGGTCCCAAAGAGTCGGACACAACTGAGTGACTGAACGGAACTGAACTGATCTCTGGGGCCTGGAAAGACTGCCCCTCCCAGGGCTAGCCAATTACGGGGGATAGAACTTGGCTTTCACAGGCCCGTGTGAAAAGATGCTCAATATCATTAATCATCAGGGAAATGCAAATCAAAACCACAATGAGATATCATTTCACAGATGTCAGAACCACTATCATCAAAAAGACCACAAACAACGGATGTCGGCTAAGATGTGGAGAAAAGGGAACCCTCACATGCTGTTGATGGGAATGTTAATTGGTGCTGCCACTGTGGAATATAGTATGGAGATTTCTCAAAAAGTCAAAAATAGAGTTACCATATGACCCAGCCATTCCACTCCTAGATATAGATACCCAAAAAAGCAAAAACACTAATTTGAAAAGGTACATGCACCCCAATGTTTATAGCAGTGCTATTCACAATTGCCAAGACATGGAAGCACCTTAACTGACCATCAACAGATGAATGAATAAAGAAGATGTGCTGCATATACAATGAAATACTACTCAGCCATAAATTTTGCTATTTCCAGCAACATGGATGGCTTTGGAGGGCATTGTGCGAAGTGAAATAAGTCGGACAGAGAAAGACAAATATTATATGATATTACTTATATGTGGAATCTAAAAAAGTACAACAAGCTAATAAAGGGAATCAGGCTCACAGATAGAGAGAACAGACTGGTGGTTACCAGCAGAGAGGGGAGGAGGGGCAATATAGGAACAGAGGATGGGGGATTGCAGCCATTGGGTATAAGATCAGATTAGATCAGATCAGTTGCTCAGTCATGTCTGACTCTTTGCGACCCCATGAATAGCAGCACGCCAGGCCTCCCTGTCCGTCACCAACTCCCGGAGTTCACTCAAACTCACGTCCATTGAGTCAGGGATGCCATCCAGCCATCTCATCCTCTGTTGTCCCCTTCTCCTGCCCCCAATCCCTCCCAGCATCAGGGTCTTTTCCAATGAGTCAACTCCTCGAATGAGGTGGCCAAAGTACTGGAGTTTCAGCTTTAGCATCATTCCTTCCAAAGAAATCCCAGGGCTGATCTCCTTCAGAATGGACTTATTGGATCTCCTTGCAGTCCAAGGGACTCTAAAGAGTCTTCTCCAACACCACAGTTCAGAAGCATCAATTCTTCGGCGCTCAGCCTTCTTCACAGTCCAACTCTCACATCCATATATGACCACAGGAAAAACCATAGCCTTGACTAGACGAACCTTTATTGGCAAAGTAATGTCTCTGCTTTTGAATATGCTATCTAGGTTGGTCATAACTTTCCTTCCAAGGAGTAAGCGTCTTTTAATTTCATGGCTGCAGTCACCATCTGTAGTGATTTTGGAGCCCCCCAAAATAAAGTCTGACACTGTTTCCACTGTTTCCCCATCTATTTGCCATGAAGTGGTGGGACCGGATGCCATGATCTTCATTTTCTGAATGTTGAGCTTTAAGCCAACTTTTTCACTCTCCACTTTCACTTTCATCAAGAGGCTTCTGAGTTCCTCTTCACTTTCTGCCATAAGGATGGTGTCATCTGCATATCTGAGGTTATTGATATTTCTCCTGGCAATCTTGATTCCAGCTTGTGTTTCTTCTAGTCCAGTGTTTCTCATGATGTACTCTGCATAGAAGTTAAATAAACAGGGTGACAATATACAGCCTTGACGGACTCCTTTTCCTATTTGGAACCAGTCTGTTGTTCCATGTCCAGTTCTAACTGTTGCTTCCTGACCTGCATACAGATTTCTCAAGAGGCAGATCAGGTGGTCTGGTATTCCCATCTCTTTCAGAATTTTCCACAGTTTATTGTGATCCACACAGTCAAAGGCTTTGGCATAGTCAATAAAGCAGAAATAGATGTTTTTCTGGAACTCTCTTGCTTTTTCTATGATCCAGCGGATGTTGGCAATTTGATCTCTGGTTCCTCTGCCTTTTCTAAAACCAGCTTGAACATAAGGAAGTTCACGGTTCACATATTGCTGAAGCCTGGCTTGGAGAATTTTGAGCATTACTTTACTAGCGTGTGAGATGAGTGCAATTGTGCAGTAGTTTGAGCATTCTTTGGCATTGCCTTTCTTTGGGATTGGAATGAAAACTGACCTCTTCCAGTCCTGTGGCCACTGCTAAGTTTTCCAAATTTGCTGGCATATTGAGTGCAGCACTTTCACAGCATCATCTTTCAGGATTTGAAAGAGCTCAACTGGAATTCCATCACCTCCACTAGCTTTGTTCGTAGTGATGCTTTCTAAGGCCCACTTTACTTCACATTCCAGGATGTCTGGCTCTAGGTCAGTGATCACACCATCATGATTATCTGGGTCGTGAAGATCTTTTTTGTACAGTTCTTCTGTGTATTCTTGCCATCTCTTCTTGATATCTTTTGCTTCTGTTAGTCCATACCATTTCTGTCCTTTATCGAGCTCATCTGTGCATGAAATGTTCCTTTGGTATCTCTGATAGGAAGCCCCATAAAGTGTTAGTCATTCAGTTGTGTCCTACTCTTTGCAACCCCATAGACTGTAGCCCACCAGGCTCCTCTGTCCATGGGACTCTCCAGGCAAGAATACTGGAGTGGGTTGCCATTCCCTTCTCCAGGAGATCTTCTTGACCCAGGGATCAAACCCGGGTTCTCCTGCATTGCAGGCAGATTCTTTACCATCTGAACCACCAGGGAAGCCCTTAAGATAGGCTACAAGGACCTTTTGTACAACATAGGGAATATAGTCAGTATTTTTTAATAATGTAAATGAAGCTTACCCTTCAATTCAGTTCAGTTCAGTTCAGTTCAGTCACTCAGTGGTGTCCAGCTCTTTTCGACCCCATGGACTGCAGCACGCCAGGCTTTGCTGTCCTTCACTATCTCCTGGAGTTTGCCTAAACTCATGTCCATTAAGTTGGTGATGCCATCCAACCATCTCATCCTCTGTCGTCTCCTCCTCCTGCCTTCAATTTTTCTCAGCATCAGGGTCTTTTCCAATTCATTGGTTTTTCGTATCAGGTGGCCAAAGTATTGGAGCTTCATCTTCAGCATCAGTCCTTCCAATAAATAGTCAGGGGTGATTTCCTTTAGGACTGACTGGTTGGATCTCCTTGCAGTCCAAGGGACTCTCAAGAGTCTTCTCCAATACTACAGTTCAAAAGCATCAAATATTTGGCACTCAGCCTTCTTTATGGTCCAACTCTCACATCCATACATGACTACCGGAAAAAACGTAGCTTTGTCTATATGGACCTTTGTCGGCAAAGTGATGTCTCTGCTTTTTAATACACTGTCTAAACTTGTCATAGCTTTTCCTCCTAGGAGCAAGTGTCTTTTAACTTTGTGGCTGCAGTCACCATCCTCACTGATTCACTTTTAATAAATGGAATATGGCAGAAGTGACGGCTTGTGCCGTCTGAGACTAGGTCATGTGAGACATTGTGACTTTCTCCTTGTCTTCTCTTGGACCACTGTGTGCAATACCGTTCATTGTTGCAGACTACTTTTTTTTTGCCCCGCTGTGCAGCATGTGGAATCTTAGTTCTCTGATTAGGGGTCGAAGCCACGTCCCCTGCCTTGGAAGTGTGGAATCTTAACCACTGAACTACCAGGGAAATCCCTGTTCATTGTTGTTAAGTAGCTCAGGTGGGGTATTTAGTTACTCAGCAATAGTTAACCAAGCCAGTGTACATTTAACTACCCTCCCCTCTATTTTCTGTAAACTGTAGGGTAAGTTTAGAGGGTTGATGAAGTTCAGGTTAAACATTTTTGGCAAGAGTCTTCATAGGTTGTTTGAAGAATTTCATGTTCTAGGATAGCAGGGGGAACATAATGGTAGATGCCCCATGGTGAGTCATTTTAAGTTTAATCACTTGTTTCCTTTACTAAATATCTTGTACCATGTGGTAGAACTAAGCGTGAACCAGGTAGGCTATGGTCCATAGGGTCACAAAGAGTTGGGCACGACTGAAGCAACTTAGTGGCAGCAGCATTATATAGACTTGATCTTTACCTTGGGTTGTCATAATCTGTGGGGGCATAGTAAGTCATAAAGATGTCGCTCAGTCACGTCCAACTCTTTGTGACCCTGTGGGCTGTAACCAGCCAGGCTCCTCTGTCCATGGAATTCTCCAGGCAAGAACACTGGAGTGGGGAGCCATTCCCTTCTCCAGGGGCTCTTCCTGACCCAAGGATCGAACCTGGGTCTCCTGCATTGCAGGCAGATTCTTTACCATCTGAGCCACCAGGGAAGCCCATAGTAAGTCATAGTAGTTATTTAGTAAACTATTATATATTTATTTAATAAAAGTGAATGCTAAAGAAATGTTAATTAACCCCCCAAATTACTAGAATAAACACTTCAAATAAAATTAACTATCATAAACTACAGTTTCAAATTTCTGCAGATAAAGTCATTTTGAAATAAGTAGCATTACAGTTAATGAATCTAAGTTAAGAAACATTTACAGCAGCTCAACTCATAATTGCCCCAAGCTGGTAACAATACAAATACCTTTCAATGAGTGAACAGATAAACAAACAATGGTACTTTTTGGCTTGGGAATACTACTCATTAAAAAAGAACATATTATTTACACATCTTGCAAAGGGTTCCCGGACCCAGTCCCAATGTGTGTGTTCACATCTGTGTGTGGATGCCTCCCCATATCAATGAGCAATTCTTGGGTGCCTGTAGAGTGTCCAAGAATTCTACTCAGTCTACCTGGAGATCGAAGCAGATTCCATAGGTAAAGGGCTGTCCTACCAGACCACTCTCCACCTTAGACTTCAGTGGAAACCTGTGCTTCAGATCAACGGGCTACAAACTGGAGGTTCCAATGACCTTTCTAATTCAGGATGCCAATTCCAAGTCCAGGTTGTATCCTGTACCTCTGAACAACTGACTATAAATCACCCCTTCCTTGGGTTCCATTAATTTTCTAGAGCAGCTCACAGGACTCAGCAAAACCCAGCTACTTACAAGATTACTGGCATATTAGGAATCAACAGTCAGAAGAAGAGATACACAGGGCAAGGCATGGGGACAGGCAATGAACTTCCAAGCTCCAGGCACTCTCTCCAACCCCCACATGTCCACCAACCCCAAATCCTCTGAATCCTGTCCTTTCAGATTTATATAGAGGCTTCATTCCATATGAATGGGTGAAAGAAGCCGGTCTCAAAAAGTTACACAGGACATGATCCCACGCTATGCATTCTGGAAAAGCAAGACCATAGGAAGAGAGAACAAGTCAGTAGCTGCCAGAGGCTGGGGCCTGGGAGAGGGTTTGACAACGGAATGGCACCCAAAGGGATTTTCTGGGGTGCTGGAAATGTTTTCTATCCTGATTGTGGTGGATACACATGTGGTGGATGTACATATGATACAATGCATGCAGCTGTGTACCAAAAGCAAATGTGCACTTTACAGTATGTATATTTAAAATAATTTAAAATGTATAAGGAGACAAATATAAAAATATGGCAAATATAAAAACTATAGCAGTAATTCCTTACCTGGATATTTTTCTCTAAGTATTTGTTGCCCAGTATTCTGGTGAACAAGGGAATACATCCTGTTAACAAAGTCCTTAATTTAAAGAGAATCCCATGAAAGGCATATAATCATCATGTGTTTCTTTTTCAGTAAAAGAGCAAAGAGGTCCTTTCTGAAATCCTTCAACTATAACTTGTTTAATAAGTAACATTCTGTACCTGTCTTCACTGACATAGCTCACTTTTATTGTTCTTATAAACTGTGCTTCCCCTAAGCTCCATGTCGCTTAGACATTGTATCACAAGATTGCTTTAACAGTCCCTTTAGATGACAACTCCAACCCATGGTGTCGCTATGGTTCAGTTCAGTTCAGTTCAGTTCAGTCGCTCAGTCGTGTCCGACTCTTTGCGACCCCATGAATTGCAGCATGCCAGGCCTCCCTGTCCATCACCTACTCCCGGAGTTCACTCAAACTCATGTCCATCGTGTCAGCGATTCCATCCAGCCATCTCATCCTCTGTCGTCCCCTTCTCCTCCTGCCCCCAATCCCTCCAAGCATCAGGGTCTTTTCCAATGAGTCAACTCTTCACATGAGGTGGCCAAAGTACTGGAGTTTCAGCTTTAGCATCAGTCCTTCCAATGAACACCCAGGACTGATCTCCCTTAGAATGGACTGGTTGGATCTCCTTGCAGTCCAAGGGACTCTCAAGAGTCTTCTCCAACACCACAGTTCAGAAGCATCAATTCTTTGGCGCTCAGCCTTCTTCACAGTCCAACTCTCACATCCATACATGACTACTGGAAAAATCATAGCCTTCCCTAGATGGACCTTTGTTGGCAAAGTAATGTCTCTGCTTTTCAGTATGCTATCTAGGTTGGTCATAACTTTTCTTCCAAGAAGTAAGCATCTTTTAATTTCATGGCTTCAATCACCATCTGCAGTGATTTTGGAGCCCAGAAAAATAAAGTCTGACACTGTTTCCACTGTTTCCCCATCTATTTTCCATGAAGTAATGGGACCGGATGCCATGATCTTCGTTTTCTGAATGTTGAGCTTTAGGCCAACTTTTTCACTCTCTTCTTTCACTTTCATCATGAGGCTTTTGAGTTCCTCTTCACTTTCTGCCATAAGGGTGGTGTCATCTGCATATCTGAGGTTATTGATATTTCTCCCGGCAGTCTTGATTCCAGCTTGTGCTTCTTCCAGTCCAGTGTTTCTCATGATGTACTCTGCATAGAACTTAAATAAGCAGGGTGACAATATACAGCCTTGATGTACTCCTTTTCCTACTTGGAACCAGTCTCTTGTTCCATGTCCAATTCTAACTGTTGCTTCCTGACCTGCATATAGGTTTCTCAAGAGGCAGGTCAGGTGGTCTGGTATTCTCATCTCTTTCAGAATTTTCCACAGTTGATTGTGATCCACACAGTCAAAGGCTTTGGCATAGTCAATAAAGCAGAAATAGATGTTTTTCTGGAACTCTCTTGCTTTTTCCATGATCCAGCGGATGTTGGCAATTTGATCTCTGGTTCCTCTGCCTTTTCTAAAACCAGCTTGAATATCTGGAAGTTCATGGTTCACATATTGCTGAAGCCTGGCTTGGAGAATTTTGAGCATTACTTTACTAGCGTGTGAGATGATTGCAATTGTGCAGTAGTTTGAGTATTCTTTGGCATTGCCTTTCTTTGGGATTGGAATGAAAACTGACCTTTTCCAGTCCTGTGGCCACTGCTAAGTTTTCCAAATTTGCTGGCATACTGAGTGTAGCACTTTCACAGCATCATCTTTCAGGATTTGAAAGAGCTCAACTGGAATTCCATCACCTCCACTAGCTTTGTTTGTAGTGATGCTTTCTAAGGCCCACTTAACTTCACATTCCAGGATGTCTGGCTCTAGGTCAGTGATCACACCATCATGATTATCTGGGTCGTGAAGGTCTTTTCTGTACAGTTCTTCTATATATTCTTGCCTGTACAGTTCTTCTATATATTCTTGCCACCTCTTCTTAATATCTTCTGCTTCTGTTAGGTCCATACCATTTCTGTCCTTTATCGAGCCCATCTTTGCATGAAATGTTCCCTTGGTATCTCTAATTTTCTTGAAGAGATCTCTAGTCTTTCCCATTCTGTTGTTTTCCTCTATATCTTTGCATTGATAGCTGAGGCTTTCTTATGTCTTCTTGCTATTCTTTGGAACTCTGCATTCAGATGCTTATATCTTTCCTTTTCTCCTTTGCTTTTCACTTCTCTTCTTTTCACAGCTATTTGTAAGGCCTCCCCAGACAGCCATTTTGCTTTTTTGCATTTCTTTTCCATGGGGATGGTCTTGATCCCTGTCTCCTGTACAATGTCACGAACCTCCTTCCATAGTTCATCAGACACTCTGTCTATCAGATCTAGGCCTGTAAATCTATTTCTCAGTTCCACTGTATAATCATAAGGGATTTGATTTAGGTCATACCTGAATGGCCTAGTGGTTTTCCCTACTTTCTTCAGTTTAAGTCTGAATTTGGCAATAAGGAGTTCATGGTCTGAGCCACAGTCGCTGTGGTAATGGGTGTTTAAGTTGTTTTTCAGGGATTGGACAGCTCTCCAAACTTGAATCAGTTAAGACTGGTCGGGACCACTAACCCTCCAATTGAGCCTTTGAGTCAGAAGTATGAACTTTTAAGGTTAGAGAGCCAAGAACTCCACCCTTAGGTCAGGCTAATACGTTTCCTGAATATGCATCCCATAAAGAAGTACCATAAAGAAGTACGTCGTAACTCGCACGTACATGTACAGTTACACCTGCATAGAATACCTATTACGTCATCTTTTTCTTGCCCCCAATCATCACTCCCCACACCTCAGGCCAGCCTCTTTCTTTTTCCCATAAAATCTCCAGCCCTTCGCCTTTGTGGGGAGCCGATTCAAGACTTGTTCTCCCCTCTCCTCGCCTGATTGCCTCGTGAACAAACCCTTTCTCTGCTGCAAACCCCTGCCTCTCAGCAGCCATGTTGTGCATCTATCTGGCCAGTGAACCAGGTATTGGGAGATGCATTTTAATTTAAATTCCTGCAAGTGAGAAAGGTCACAGTGTCAGGGTGAAGATGCGGTATCTACCAGCATGGTGTCAGTGTGGAAAGAGGGCAGAAAGGGACAGCCCAGTTCTGCTCATTCAAAGTCAGGTGCCAGGAGGGCAGGTTCCAAATCCTTCGAGTTGGAAGCCAGCAAAACACTGACCAGGCCATCTTGGGACCCATTTACCAATTTCCTTTTCTTTCTCCCTGTCTATTCCCTGGTGGCTCAGATGGTAAGAGACTCTACCTGCAATGCAGAAGACCCAGATTTGATCCCTGGGTTGGGAAGAGCCCCTGAAGAAGGAAATGGCAAACTGCTCCAATAGCCTTGCCTGGGAAATCCCACGGACAGAGGAGCCTGGCAGGCTACAGTCTGTGGGATCTCAAAGAGTCGGACATGACTGAGCGACTAACACTTTCACTTTCACTACAAAAATTAGTAGCTCTTGGTCTGAATAATAAATCTTAATTTTTTTAATGGATAAATATCATTATATTTTGGCATTCAAACTGGAAGGCACAGACCTTCTTGAATAACTATGCTTGCTAGCTTTCTTTCTTTCTTTCAAAGGTGAAAACGCTACTTTACCTTACAGGAAAGCAGGGAAATGTTTTAGGATTGAGGTGTATTTTTCTAGAAAAAGACTGCATTCTGACACCATTTAGGGTCCTAGTTGTATTTACTATCTCTTGGGTGTTACAAACATCCCTAAAATTTAATGGCTTAAAGCAACAAGGTATTGTTTGTCTAGTTTCTGCCTGCCTCCCTGGGGTCAGACTGCTGGTGGAGATGCTGAG
This sequence comes from Bubalus bubalis, assembly GCF_019923935.1. NCBI lineage: Eukaryota > Metazoa > Chordata > Mammalia > Artiodactyla > Bovidae > Bubalus > Bubalus bubalis. The sequence continues at coordinate 62,786,829 of NC_059175.1, read as the reverse complement.
GCTGGAATCAAAGGTGGCCTCAGATTCCAGGACCTTGTTTGGGCTGCAGGATAGGCTTCTCCCTCCACATGGTCTCTGGCTGTTCCTTGACACTGAACATGAAATTTACAATACCTCTGAAGGCCTAGCTCCAACATTGCACAAAGTCACTTCTGCTGTATTCTACTGGCCAGAGTAAACCAGGAGACCAGAGTCAGAGTCAGAGTCAAAGGGGTGGAGAAAGAGGTCTCCTCTCTTGATTTAGGGAAGATCAGCAACATCATACTGCAAAGGAGGGAGGCCTCAGGACCCCGTTCGTGGGCCCACGAGCGTCACAGTGCACCACGCTGTTGGAAGTAACATTTAAAGCTCATGTAAACATGAATTAAATTAGCTCTCAGGGCTGAAACTGTAACCTGGATGAAATCAGACTAAAGATCTATTTTGGATCAGAAGCTTGCATTCAGTCCAGCTTTGATGCAGTTGATCCTTATTTAAAACTATCAGAAACCTCTCATAGAAGAGCCAGAGAAATCTGACCCTGCAATTTTTATGGAGCGTTTAACCATCAACTGAGAGAAAAGTAATGCGAATCCATCAGCTATTTTTAAATGTACTATTATTATCTAATTGTATGTCAACTCCCTTAGGTTTCGTGATGTCTAAACATTTCACAATGTTGTAGAATAATGATGAGATCCCATTCCCTAGAGGATGCAAGCAAAGCTGAACATAAAAGTGAACTGGGACTGTGATGCTGGAAGGTCCCTGGAGCTGAAGGTACAGAGAAGGCTGGGATAATCTTTGTGTCCACCACTCAGACTAGGCACCTCATCACTGTGGGCTGCCAAATCTTGTCACACACTGGCACTAAGGAGGAATGCTTGGGTGAGGACCAGGGCTATACTGACATCTGACCCCCTCTACAGTCTGGGCTTCCCAGGTGGCGTTAGTGGTAAAGAATCTGCTGGCGAATGCAGGAGACGTAAGAGATGCAGGTCGATCCCTGGGTCGGGAAGATCCCCAGGAGAGGGGAATGTCAAACCCACTCCAGTATTCTTGCCTGGAGAATCCCATGGATAGAGGAGACTGGCAGGCTACAGTCCATGGGGTTGCAAAGAATCAGACATGACTGAAGCGACCTAGCACGAATTAGTGCTTTGGAATTAGTTTGGGCTAATTCCAAAAATTCCCTGGGAAGAAAGCACCATGCAAAAATATCAAAGTTGGGAACTGTCCCCACACCTGCCCCGTTACTCACCCTCACCAAGTTCATCATGCTCCCCTCCTCCACTGCAAAGCCTTTTCACTAGCAGTCCTTTCTGACCTCGAAGTTGACCCACAAGGGTAGGTAATGCAGCATACCTCTAACCTTAGCAAGAGCTTCGGCATCCTGGGAAGTGCTTTGCCTTGCTCCTCTGTTGCCTCCAGCCCAGATTTTCTGCCTTCATCTATCCTTAGGGAATGTTTTTTTTTCTTTGATCCCTTGAGTCAGGGGTCCTTTCTGCAGCCCCTGACCTATGCCTAAACCTTAGTGCTGGAGAAGAAATACAGCGCCCTGGGAACAGGTACTGCAGAGATACTGGGCAGCTGGACCTCTGAGTGCTTGCAGACAAACAGGGGAGCAGAGAGGAGAGGTGCAGAAACAGATGAATGTGGAAAGAAGGAAGAAAATGTGTGTTTCTGGAGACAAGTATTTTTTCACATTTCTGGGGATCCAAAGATGACCCTTAAATAGTTGTCCAGTAGGAGCCTGGAAGGGTTTTGCAAATGTGAGGATGGACGTGGGTTTAGGGTGTTGTATGTGCCACAGAAGAGGGTGCCCCATGTAATGGGCACTCCCACCCCCCTCGACACAGATGGATAGTGAAGACTTTGTCCCAAACCAGAAGAATCAGTTTTCATCCGAAGCTGTTTTCTTATTGTAGCTCAGTTGGAAGACATAAACGTGTGTGCGTGTGCTCAGTCGTGCCCAACTCCACGCACCCCATGGACTGTAGCCCACCAGGCTCGTTTGAAGTGGAATTTTCCAGGCAAGAATACTGGAGTGGGTTGCCATCTCCTCCTCCAGGGATCCTCCCAAACCAGGGACTGAACCCACGTCTCTTGTGTCTCCTGCACTGGCAGGCAGGTTCTTTGCCACTAGCACCACCTGGGCTGTATGTGCCCTGGGCACTGCCAATGTTCAGCCATTCTCTCTCCCTGGGAAATAAACGACTAAACCTTTATGACTTCAGGTGTCTCTCCGTCCCCCCTAGCTGTGTCAGTCCCCATCTGCCTCCTTGTCCCTTTCCCCACCTTCCCTCTCAGGTCTTTGCCCCTGTGGTTTCCTGCCCTCTGTCCTGATGGCAACACCCCTGCCCTCTTCTCCTCCCAAGGCTGGGGTCCAGGTCACGGGCTGACCACCCTGTCCAGCTCCAAGTCCTGGGGTGGCTCCCGGGAAGATTCAAGTTCAAACTCCTGAAAAAACCTGAAGTTCAAAAACCTGAAGATTCAAGTTCCGACTCCCTAGTGTGGCATCCGAGTCAGGTCTCAGTCTGCCCTCCGGGACTCTCTCCCTGTCCCCATCCCCTGGCCCGTCTCCCCCACTCCAGTCCTCCTTTTCTCACGGCCAAGTGCATCAAGCACTCTCCCACGGCTGGGCTTTCACCCATGCTGAGCCCCTGTCCTGCTCCAAAGTCTCCTGGAGGTGGAGGCAAATATTATTTCAGCTTTCAGCTTGCTTTCCCCATGCCCTCACCAGAACCCCCCTCTCCAACCAGCTACTGCCGAGCATTCCTGTGGATTTCTGCCCTCTGTGTGTAAAAGGGTGACAGCTGAAAGTTGGAGTGTCTGCCTCCCTCTAACACCGGGAGGAGGATGCCCACACTGGACAGGGTCCTCCCTGACCTGGGTCTTATTCCTCTCAGTATAGTGAGCTATTCCTCTTGTAGGTCCCCGTAGAGTAGGCTTTCTGTCCAGGAGGCTCTCTGTCAACACCTGGGCGGTCATTTATTCTGTGCTGTTGCAGGTCTATTCATCTGCTTTTTGACCTTGCCTCACCTCCATCTTCCCCAGATATCTAGAATTAGGTCTTTGATGGTTACTTGAAATGTCAGAGTTACCACAGAGCCCAGCAATTCCACTCCCGGGAATATAGCCAAGAGAACTGAAAACACATGTCCATACATAAATGTTTGTAACAGCATCATTCACAATATCCAAAAAGTGGAAACTATCCAAATGTGTATCAACTAATGAATGGAGAAAAATAAAAGATTCTGTATCCATACAGTGGAATATTCTGTGTGTGTTAGTCATTCAGTCATGTCTGACTCTTTGCAGCCCCATGGACTGTAGCTCACCAGGCTCCTCTGTCCATGGGATTCTCCAGGCAAGAATACTGGAGTGGGTTGCCATTCCCTTCTGAAGGGGATCTTCCTGACCAGGGATCAAACGCTGGTCTCCTGCATTGTAGGGACATTCTTTACCTTCTGCGTCACCAGGAAAGATTATTTGCTGATAGGAAGGAAGTGCTGTTCCATGCTACAGCATCGATGGACCTTGATAACATTGTGCTCAGGGACAGGAGGCAGCCACGAAGGATCACGTGTTTTATGATCTCTTTTAAGTAAAAGGTCAGGAGGAGAAGGGGGTGACAGAGGGTGAGACGGTTGGATGGCATCACTGACTCAATGGACATGAGTTCAAGCAAACTCCGGGAGGTGCTGAAGGACAGGGAAACCTGGTGTGCAGCAGTCCATGGGGTCGCAGAGAGTCGGACACGACTGAGAGACTGAACAACAAGTCAAATCTATAGACACAGAAAGTAGACTAGAGGTTGCCAGGGGCTGGGGGGAAAGGAGGAATGGGAAGCCACTGCTAATGGGTATAGATTTCTTTTCATGGGAAGGAAAATCCTATAAAATTGATGGTGATGGTGAGGGCACAACTCTGTGAAGGTATAAACCACTGAAGTGGACACTTGGGTGGATGAATGGCATGGTTATGTGAGTAATGTCTCAGGAAAGAGGTTAAACATAATTGAGCACTGAAGATGGGTATTCTGGTCCTTGGAGGGATGTACATGGTCTAACAGTTCTAAGTGCAAGAAAATCGCCTTAGAAACAGCCTCCTGCTGTTGGTCACCTTTTCTGCAAGGCTCCCTTTTCCCTTTTCTCTCTTCCCTCACATGGGTTGGGGTGGGGTGGGGTTGGGGGCGGCAGAGGGTGGGTGAGGAGCCTCTAGCCGCGTCCCCTGGGGGGCAGGATGCCCGGTACAGGGGGGCCCTTCCCCCTTGCCAAGCCCCAAGTGCTGCGGTCCGCGGGGGGGACAGCGACACTAACGACGGCGTTTGACCCCAGGCGCAATCCCAGCCGTGCCGGTAGACCCCCGGAACCAGCCGTAACCGGACCCCCAATCCAGAAAGAGCTTCTCGAGGGCTCAGGTGGCGGCGGCAACCCCTGGATCGGGTCCCTGCGGGGTGGCTGCCGATCTCCGGCTGCGGGAGAAAGGAGACCCGCGGGCGCCTTGGGGCCGAGGAGGGTGGTGTCCTCGGGTGGGTGCGATGCCCCCCCGAGGGCCGCCCGGGAGTGGGGGAGGGCCGCAGGGAAAGGGGCGCAGAGTCAGCGGAACCCTCCCGACTCTTCCAGCCGGACCAGCTCAAATCAAAGGGGCAGCCGGAGGGCGGGAGGTTCACGGAAAGACAATGTTTGTTTGAGGGAGAAAAGCAAACAGCAGCGTTCGGAGCACTACGGATTGGGGGTCGCGGAGAAAGCAGCAGCGAGGCGGACTGGAGCTAGAGTGGGGGGCTGTTGGGGACCCCGGGATCATGTGGGACCCCAGCCGGGCCGGGTGGGCCCAGGAGAGCCAGCCGAGGGGTTGCGTAGGGAGACAGCAGTGTAGACAACTGTAGACGCCTTGTGCACGGAGTGCACCGGTACAGGTTAAACTCCACCACTGTGCGCTGGCAACCCAGTCACTCAGATAGAAACCCAGTCCCAGGCGCCCCACAGGGTCCTGAGTTTGCCTCTAAAATGCTCGCCAGCCATGAATCTGAGACAGGAGAAGAGGCAGCCACTGGTGAGCTGGGGGTTGAAAGGAGAGCCTCTCCAGGTCTGAGGTCATTCAGCCTGGCGGTGACCCTGGGGCTTTGCCTCTGAGGCCGGCTCGGGCCCCTTTGTCACAAGCTGTCACAAGTTGCCCTCTCTGCTGCCCTCCAAGTGGCTGGATGCTTCAGGAGATGGTGGCAGATTCATCAAGACTTGGAGGAGCAAGCAGGTAGCTGTCTCTTTGGTCTTTCTTTCTTATAACTGTTTTATCACCACAATAATTTGTGCTCATTATTTATTAATAACAATACATAAAATACACGAAATAGAACAATGGGCCTCCAAAGATGCCTGTACATTTGCTAAAGGCCCCGCCAACCCTACCCGACCCCCAACCCCTCCGGCAAACCAAAAAATGAAGAGCCTTTGCAGATGTGATTGGGTTAAGGATTTTGAGATGGGTGGTTACCCTGTACCATCCAGGGGGAGACAGAGCAACCGCTGTGGTGCTGAGCAGGGGGAAGCAGGAGAGTCAGAGTCAGAGGAAATGAGAGGACAGAGCAGAGGCCAGAGTGACGGAGTGATGCGGTTGCCAGCTCGGAGGATGGGGGACAGAGATGGGGGACAGAGCCATTTGCAAATGGCTGCTGCTGCTGCTGCTGCTGCTAAGACGCTTCAGTCGTGTCTGACTCTTTGTGACCCCATAGACAGCAGCCCACCGGGCTCCTCTGTCCTTGTGATTCTCCAGGCAAGAATACTGGAGCGGGTTGCCATTTCCTTCTTCAAGGCATGCGTGCATGGTAAGTCGCTTCAGTCGTGTCCAACTCTGTGCGACCCTATGGACAGCAGCCCACCAGGCTCCTCTGTCCACAGGATCCTCCAGGCAAGAATACTGGAGTGGGTTGCCATTTCCTTCTCCAGCAAATGGCTTCTAGAAGGTGGAAAAGACAAGGAAAGTTTCTCCCCTAGAGCTTACAAAGGAAACCTAGGCCTGTAGAAATCTTCGACTGCAGGCCAGGAAACCCATTCATACTTCCCATCTCCACGACTAGAAGATCACAAATGTGTGTCATTTTAAGCCACTGAGTTTGTGGCAATTTGTTACAGCAGCAACAGGACATAAATATAGGAATGTTTTGTTTTGTTTCATCACTCGCTAAGTTGTGTCCGACTCTTTGTGACCCCATGGACAGTTGGCTGACAGATTCCTCTGTCCATGGGATTTTCCAAGCAAGAATACTGGAGTAGGTTTCCATGTCCTTCTCCAGGGGATCTTCCCGACCCAGGAGTAGAATCCATGTCTCCTGCAATGGCAGGTGTATTCTTTTCCACTGAGCCACCTGGGAAGCCTGAAAACACGAATACATATACCTTAAAAATGAAGAAAATCAGGGACTTCCCTGGCAGTCCAGTGGTTAAGACCTCGCAATTCCAGTGCAGGAGGCATGGGTTCAATCCTGATCAGGGAAGTGAGATCCCACATGCCCTGTGGCCAAAGAGAAAAAGAGAATCAGTCGTCTATAGTCCACCTCCTAGAACGAACTCATGATTTTTAATATCTGTAGCTCAGCAGTCAACTGAGGACCAGAACTGTGAGAAGTCATCTGTAAAAGCTAAGTGTCATATAGCTAATGCTGGCATCTCCCATTCTACCCACTAAGAGGGACTTGAAGCTTCAGTTCAGTTCAGTTCAGTTGCTCAGTACCTAGTGCCCAAATCTGGTGGTTCCGAATACTGTGCTCCATTAAAAGGAATCAGAACTCCATAGCGAAATGGCGGGTTTCAAGGTTCAGGCAGAAAAGGTACAAGACGTGCCCCCCAAGTATTATTCCTCCAGACAGTGAGGAAGTGCCAAAGAATCTGAGGAACTATTAGAAGGATAAATGCTTGGACAGCTCCCATTGGAAAATCTGAGATAATGATATTATTAAATTATAACTATTCTTCCTTGATTCTATTATAAGCATAACAAAGTAAGAATCCACAAGTGCATACGGATATAATTATGTAAATAAAAATAAATATATAGGGAAAAGGGAACGTGCTTCCTTATGGTAGAATGTTGACTAATGAAGGGATAATAGGATTAGACAATGCTATTCGGAGCTACCATAGTAACAATCCTGTCAGGAAGAATCAGTAATGTATGCTACAATGGGAGGTGAAAATTTAATGAGAAACAGGATTTGTAGATGGTCTCAAGTTCTTTCCCCACAGGATACTATAAAAGGGAAAACTATAACTTGCCAGTGGAGAAACCTGGCCACCATCTTAACCGAGTGATCACAGTTAACGTGACCAGTGACGAGACAAACTGGCAACAGGTGGCTGTGATACGATTGCGACACAAGGGCACAGCATGCCCGCAACACATAACCGGAGCCTCATCGTGAAGAAACACCGAACAAATCACAGTGAGAGACGCTTCACAAAGCAACTGGCCTGCACCCTCCAGAAGCGTCTACACTGTGAACAACAAAGAAAGACGAAGTTGTTCCTTATTCAAGGGCACTAAAGAGGCCTGACAGCTGAATGCAAGATGAATTCTGGATTGAATCCCGGACCAGGAAAAAACATTTTTTCCTCCTTTCTTTATAAAGGACATTAGTCATGCCACAGCATGGATGAACCTCGAGGATATTATGCTTAATGAAATAATCCAGCCAAAAAATGACAAATATTGTGTGATTCCACTTATATGAAGTATTTACTTAGAAGAGTCAGATTCATAGAGGCAGCATAGACAGTGGTTACCAGGGGTGGCGGGAGGGTGTGTGTGTGGAGGTGGGGGCAGGGATGGGGAGTCATGGTTCAGTCAGTAGAGAGTTTCAGTTCAGAATGATGAGCAAATACTAGAAATGGATTGGTGGTGTTCTTTCGTGTCTGACTCTTTGTGACCCCATGGACTGCAGCACGCCAAGCCTCCCTATCCATCAGTTCAGTTCAGTCACTCAGTCGTGTCCGACTCTTTGTGACCCCATGAATTGCAGCACGCCAAGCCTCCCTGTCCATCACCAACTCCCAGAGTTCACCCAGACTCAGGTCCATCGAGTTGGTGATGCCATCCAGCCATCTCATCCTCTGTCGTCCCCTTGTCCTCCTGCCCCCCAATCCCTCCCAGCATCAGGGTCTTTTCCAATGAGTCAACTCTTCGCATGAGGTGGCCAAAGTACTGGAGTTTCAGCTCTAGCATCATTCCTTCCAAAGAACACCCAGGGCTAATCTCCTTTAGAATGGACTGGTTGGATCTCCTTGCAGTCCAAGGGACTCTCAAGAGTCTTCTCCAACTCCCCAGTTCAAAAGCATCAATTCTTCGGCACTCAGCTTTCTTCACAGTCCAACTCTCACATCCATACAAGACTACTGCAAAAACCGTAGCCTTCACTAGACTGACTTTTGTTGGCAAAGTAATGTCTCTGCTTCTCAATATGCTCTCTAGGTTGGTCATAACTTTCCTTCCAAGGAGTAAGTGTCTTTTAATTTCATGGCTGCAGTCACCATCTGCAGTGATTCTGGAGCCCAAAAAAATAAAGTCTGACACTGTTTCCACTGTTTCCCCATCTATTTCCCATGAAGTGATGGGACCAGATGCCATGATCTTCGTTTTCTGAATGTTGAGCTTTAGGCCAACTTTTTCACTCTACTCTTTCACTTTCATCAAGAGGCTTTTTAGTTCCTCTTCACTTTCCGCCATAAAGGTGGTGTCATCTGCATATCTTAGGTTATTGATATTTCTCCCAGCAATCTTGATTCCAGCTTGTGCTTCTTCCAGCCCAGCGTTTCTCATGATGTACTCTGCATAGAAGTTAAATAAGCAGAGTGACAATATACAGCCTTGACGTGCTCCTTTTCCTATTTGGAACCAGTCTGTTGTTCCATGTCCAGTTCTAACTGTTGCTTCCTGACCTGCATACAGGTTTCTCAAGAGGCAGGTCAGGTGGTCTGGTATTCCCATCTCTTTCAGAATTTTCCACAGTTTATTGTGATCCACACAGTCAAAGGCTTTGGCATAGTCAATAAAGCAGAAATAGATGTTTTTCTGGAACTCTCTTGCTTTTTCCATGATCCAGCGGATGTTGGCAATTTGATCTCTGGTTCCTCTGCCTTTTCTAAAACCAGCTTGAATATCTGGAAGTTCACGGTTCATGTATTGCTGAAGCCTGGCTTGGAGAATTTTGAGCATTACTTTACTAGCGTGTGAGATGAGTGCTATTGTGCGGTAGTTTGAACATTCTTTGGGATTCACATCCATCAAGTTGTTGATACCAACCATCTCATCCTCTGTCGCCCCCTTCTCCTCTTGCGTTCAATCTTTCCCAACATCAGAGTCTTTTCCAATGAGTCAGCTCTTCAGATCAAGTGGTCAAAGTATTGGAGACCTGAGAAGTATCTAATATTGCAGTGTGTCACTATCGGACACAGTGAGAAGACGGCAGCCTGTGAAACAGAAAGCAGGTTCACCAGCTCCTTGGTCAGTGACTTCCAGCTTCTAGATCTGTGAGGAATAGATTTCTGTTTCTAGCCACCCAGCCGGGCTGTGGTATTTGTATTTTTATTTTTATTGTAGCATTCCACATGGACTAAGACAGTGGTGATGGTTGCATAACATAAGAAATGTACTTAATGCCACAAATTGTACACTTAAAAATGGCTAAAATGGTAAAATGTAATATATTTTACCATAATAAAAATAATTTTTTAAAATGGCAACTTAGTAAAAGGATATTCTTAATGGCAAAATGTGTATAAGGTCTGTAGATTATACAACAATGGTGTACCAATGTTAATTTTTTCTTTTTGATAAGTGTTCTGTGCTTATGTAGAAAGTGTCCTTTTAAAAAAAAGGAAACATATAGTGAAGTATTTAGGGGTAAAGAAGCAACATGTCTACAATCTACTTTCAAATGGTTTATATTATACATATTAAAAAGTATATATTAATGTATACACTTATATACAAATTATCCATGTCTGGATAGAGAGACTGGCAAAGCCAGCATTAACATTTGGGGAACGTGGGTGTAATGTATATGAGAATTTGTACAATTACCCAGACTTTTCTGTAATGTCTAAAATTATTTCAAAATAAGTTGTTTTTTAAATTAGAAGAGGGAAATGATTGGAAAGAAATGAAGCACCGTCTGGGGAAAACACTTCTAATGTCTGCGGTCGAGATGCAGTGAGCTGTCTGGGCCCCCCTGGCCCTGAGATGCCCTAACTCTCAGGCCCAGAAGTGACTGGTGGGGAAAAAATAAGGCAGATGGAGAAAGACAAATACTTATATGTGGAATCTTAAAAACAAACAAACAAGCAAAATAAAATCCAGCTCACAGATACAGAAATCAGATTAGCAGTAACCAGAGGGGAAGTGGGTTGGGAGTGAGCAAAATGGGTAAAATGGGGTCAACTGTACAGTGGCTGATGGTAACTATCATAATGGTGATCACCTTGCAGTGCATAGGGCTTCCCTTGCGGCTCAGCTGGTAAAGAATCTGCCTGCAGTGCGGGAGGCCTGGGTTCCATCCCTGGGTGGGAAAGATCCCCTGGAGAAGGGAAAGGCTATCCACTCCAGTGTTCTGACCTGGAGAATTCCATGGACTGTATAGTCCATGGGGACGCAAAGAGTCGGACTCGACTGAGCGATTTTCACTTCACTGTAGAGTATAAAAATTATAAAACGTCGAATTGCAATGCTGTACACCTGAAATATATAGTAATAATAATAGACAGGCAGAACAAATGGATGGTGATGGAAATCCCACCCATGTGCGGGGCAGTGGGCATTGATTGGGAAGGCAGGAGTGAATTCTGAGCGGTCCTGGAAATGTTCTGTGTCTTGATCTGGGTGCCCAAGTTACAAGTTTCCAAGACGTTGTAATTAAGCTCTGCGCACTTTTTACCCTGTTGCGTGTATGCTCCATTTGAAAAGGTTTAGACCGCCCCCATCCCCACCTCGACCTGCGCGCTGAGATTGCGTCCAAGTAAACAAGGCATTCGCTCAGACTCGATGGAGATTCGATTTACGTTGTTTGTTATTTCGTTGCTAAGCAACACAGTCTAAACGGCACAACCAAGCGACGCCTACCTTTGATAGCCAACCTAGGGGATGTTGCTAAGCCAAGGATCCTAGAGTGCTCAGCACGAACAATCCCCACCCCCAGCCCCTTTGTGCTCTGTGGTAGGGGGCTGGGAGGAGGTGAGGACCCCGGGGTGGACCAGCTCGGTCGCCCCGGCGGAAGTGGGCTGGCTGCAGCGAGCCGCCATCCCGCCTGCCTGCTGCATCTATCGCTATGGCAACTGCTCGCTGGGTTCTGGGGCTAAAATGAGGCTCCGTGGGTGTCAGTCCGTGATTGGTGGTCTCACCTGCCTGCGGAATCGTGTGGCCTCAGGAGGGAATTGATGAGTCACTGCACGAAAATTGATGAGACGCTTCTTAGACTGGGTCACTCATGCAGAAACGGGACAGATTTGAGACTGGGGGGACCCAGGCCTCAGAGAATGTGGTGAAGGTTATCTGAAGGCCAGGGGTTGTCAGGGCATCAACAGAAGGAGGTGAGGGCCAGCTAAAACCGAAAAGAGGTGGACATAAGCAAAGATCACCCAAACAAGAAAAACAAAGGCTGCTTATTCAGAGCTTGCTGATGGAGCATTCAGCCACCCTCCTGTGTTTGGCAGAGGCTCAAAGACACGGGGAGGAGTGGCCGAGCGCTAAAAAAGAAAATGGGAAGCCTGCAGGTGTGCCCTGATCCGAGGCTGTTGTCATGGGGAAGCTGGAGGCTGCCTAAGGGGGTGGGGGTGGGGGGTGTCATCCTGTGTGATTGGCCAGGATTGCTTATTTGGCGTTCTCTGATTGGTCCTGCACTGGAAACAGGGCCAAAAATTAGGGATGCTGACCGTTCTGGGTTGCTTGCTGCAGAGGTTGTGGTTTGGCTTCCCCAGGTTGTTTGCAGCAGGTTGTGGTTAGAGTTCTATTGTCATATACGGCCTGGCTGTTGTCAGTTTGAATATTCAGAGTTTCAATGAATACCTAGATAGGAGATAGTCAGGAGAGGAGTCCTTGCGGTCCTGTTAAGGAGGGAGTGAGGTTCTGTGCAGTGTAGGGGGGGCACCTCTGAGGCCCACCCCAGGAGAAGTCGGACTGAAGCATCACAGGTTAAACACCCATCTGAACTCAGAGATACAGTGTGTAGGGCACCTCTGATGGGGACTCACAGAGTCTCTTGTGAGACAGGAACTCACAGGTTGTTACTGACACAGGTTCTAAACGCCATGTGAGGCCACTTCGCTGAGTAACTCACTGGACCTGAGTGTTCCCTTCAGACTGTGGAGAATTGAATGAGTTAGTGTGGGTCAAGTTCACTGGACTGTGCCTGGCATTTGGCAAGTGATTGGTCAATGTTACATTTTTTTTTAATATTATTTTAGAGTTTCTGAATAATTGGTGAAAAAATGAAATTAAGTGTACCATTAGGATCCATGTCAGTAGAAGTGTCTGACATCTAACCACAGACTAGGGTGAAGAAGGGTGGTGATGAGTGGATTGAAGGGGCCAGCAATGGAAACACGTCATTCGTGGGCACCAGGAGGATATATGTTTGGTTCAGCCTAGACTGCATGCCTTCCCCAGGGGCAGAGGAGAAAGTGGGGCATAGGCCAGTGGGGAGCCTGGCAGGTCCCCTAAAACTCTGAGTTTAGAGTGAAGAAGGAGCCATTCTCTGAAAGAGAGGCAGATCTTGTTGCTAGGAGAAGGGGGGATGAAGAGCTTTACACACACAGATAACACGTCTGTGTGCTCATATGCTTAAAGTCTGTGCAAAAAGAAGACTTAAACCTAAGAAATCTAGAAATTTAGAACCTAAGAAATGTAGAAATTCTAGTTAGACCCCAGAGTTACATCTAAGCAGTCAGAATACTAATCATGACATGGGTTTCCAGAGTGAGGTTGTAAAAAGTTTTTTTTTCCCCAGTAATGCTAGATGTGTGTGTGTGTGCACACTAAGTCGCTCAACTGTGTCCTACTCTTTGCAACCCCACAGACTGTAATCCACCATGCTCCTCTGTCCACAGAATTTTCCAGGCAAGAGTCCTGGAGTGGGTTGCCATTCCCTTCTCCAGGGCATCTTCCCGATTAAGGGATTGAACCCTGGTCTCCTGCTTTGCAGGCAGATTCTTTACTGTATGAGCCACCAGGGATGTCCTTAAAACTAGGTAGTCATACTAATTCAGTGATAACCTTTGAGCACAGGAATCAGGTCTTAGACATACCAGACGGGCTTATCTTCTGGGTTTAAAAACATATTTCACAAAATAAATGATCAGTAAATGTTTAATGATAATGAACATTTGTAAGGGGAGGCCTTACAAATAGCTGTGAAAAGAAGAGAAGCAAAAAGCAAAGGAGAAAAGGAAAGATAAACATCTGAATGCAGAGTTCCAAAGAATAGCAAGAAGAGATAAGAAAGCCTTCTTCAGCGATCAATGCAAAGAAATAGAGGAAAACAACAGAATGGGAAAGACTAGAGATCTCTTCAAGAAAATTAGAGATACCAAGGGAACATTTCATGCACAGATGGGCTCAATAAAGGACAGAAATGGTATGGACCTAACAGAAGCAGAAGATATTAAGAAGAGGTGGCAAGAATACACAGAAGAACTGTACAAAAAAGAGCTTCATGACCCAGATAATCACGATGGTGTGATCACTGACCTAGAGCCAGACATCCTGGAATGTGAAGTCAAGTGGGCCTTAGAAAGCATCACTACAAACAAAGCTAGTGGAGGTGATGGAATTCCAGTTGAGCTATTTCAAATCCTGAAAGATGATGCTGTGAAAGTGCTACACTCAATATGCCAGCAAATTTGGAAAACTCAGCAGTGGCCACAGGACTGGAAGAGGTCAATTTTCATTCCAATCCCAAAGAAAGGCAATGCCAAAGAATGCTCAAACTATCGCACAATTGTACTCATCTCACACGCTAGTAAAGTAATGCTCAAAATTCTCCAAGCCAGGCTTCAGCAATATGTGAACCGTGAACTTCCTGATATTCAAGCTGGTTTTAGAAAAGGCAGAGGAACCAGAGATCAAATTGCCAACATCTGCTGGATCACGGAAAAAGCAAGAGAGTTCCAGAAAAACATCTATTTCTGTTTTATTGGCTATGCCAAAGCCTTTGACTGTGTGGATCACAATAAACTGTGGAAAATTCTGAAGAGATGGGAATACCAGACCACCTGATCTGCCTCTTGAGAAATCTGTATGCAGGTCAGGAAGCAACAGTTAGAACTGGACATGGAACAACAGACTGGTTCCAAATAGGAAAAGGAGTATGTCAAGGCTGTATATTGTCACTCTGCTTATTTAACTTCTATGCAGAGTACATCATGAGAAATGCTGAGCTGGAAGAAACACAAGCTGGAATCAAGATTGCCAGGAGAAATATCAATAACCTCAGATATGCAGATGACACCACCTTTATGGCAGAAAGTGAAGAGGAACTAAAAAGCCTCTTGATGAAAATGAAAGAGTAGAGTGAAAAAGTTGGCTTAAAGCTCAACATTCAGAAAACGAAGATCATGGCATCTGGTCCTATCACTTCATGGGAAATAGATGGGGAAACAGTGGAAACAGTGTCAGACTTTATTTTTTTGAGCTCCAAAATCACTGCAGATGGTGATGGCAGCCATGAAATTAAAAGACGCTTACTCCTTGGAAGGAAAGTTATGACCAACTAGATAGCATATTCAAAAGCAGAGACATTACTTTGCCAACAAAGGTCCGTCTAGTCAAGGCTATGGTTTTTCCTGTGGTCATATATGGATGTGAGAGTTGGACTGTGAAGAAGGCTGAGCACCAAAGAATTGATGCTTTTGAACTGTGGTGTTGGAGAAGACTCTTGAGAGTCGCTTGGACTGCAAGGAGATCCAACCAGTCCATTCTGAAGGAGATCAGCCCTGGGATTTCTTTGGAAGGAATGATGCTAAAGCTGAAACTCCAGTACTTTAGCCACCTCATTCGAGGAGTTGACTCATTGAAAAAGACCCTGATGCTGGGAGGGATTGGGGGCAGGAGGAGAAGGGGACGACAGAGGATGAGATGGCTGGATGGCATCACTGACTCGATGGATGTGAGTTTGAGTGAACTCTGGGAGTTGGTGATGGGCAGGGAGGCCTGGCGTGCTGCGATTCATGGGGTCACAAAGAGTCGGACACGACTGAGCAACTGAACTGAACTGAACTGAATGATAATGAAGGCATACAAGAGGACAACACGAGATTCAGCTTAAGAGCATAATGGTGTCCATAAATACAGGAGTGAGGGGTGCCAGGTAACCCCTGAAGTTTCCTTTGGGCTCCACACTACCTAAGATAAAAATTTCTGGGAAGAACTTCGCTTTAGGGCAACTACACAATTTCAGATTAGAAGCCAAAGTATCAGAGAAAAATGCATATTTCAACAGACTCATCGATTAAAGAGACCACCGTCCGCTGGGGCCCCGAGAGCTGCCTCTGGAGGCTGCATGTAACCACACGTGGCAGAGCGGTTGACCCTGGAGATTTGGTTGCAGCCCCTGGAGCCAGTGAGTCAACACTGAGGTTCAGATGCGTGGTGAGGCATGCATGTTAGTTTCCTGCGGCCGCTGTAGCAAATTGCGGCAAACTGGGTGTCTTAAAACAATGGAAATTCATCTCTCACAGGTCTGGGGTTGAGCAGTCTGAGATTAAGGTGTTGGGAGGGCAATGTTTCTTACAGAGGCCCTGAGGAGCGTTCATTCCTTGTTTCCTTCAACTTCTAGTGGTTGCTGGTGTTCTTTGACCTGTGGCTGCACCATGCCAATCTCTGCTTTCATCTTCACGTGGCCCTCTTCTCTGTGTGTCTCAGATCTCCCTCTGCCTCATTCTAATAAGGACACCTGCCAGTGGATTCATGTTCCACCCGGATAATCTAGCTCAGATGGCAAAGAATCTTCCTGCATTGCAGGAGACCTGAGTTCGATCCCTGGATTAGGAAGATCCTCTGGAGAAAGTAATGGCTACCAACTCCAGTTTTCTTGTCTGGAGAATCCCATGGACAGAAGAGCCTGGTGGTCTATAGTCCATGAGGTTGCAAAGAGTTGGACATGACTGAGTGACTAACACTTTCACTAACACTTGGATAATCCAAGATGATCTCATCCCCAAATCCTTAATTACATCTGCAAAGACTTTTTCTAAATAAGGTGACACTCACAGGTTTCCAGGATGTGTTTTCGAGGGCTACCCTTTAGCCCATGACACTCATCTTCCCAAGGTGAGAACATTAAGACGTTCCGAGTTCACTCCTGAAAATGCTTGTTGCGTGCCATGGAGCTCCTGGAATGTTCTAGGGCTGAACCGATGAGCTCAAATGGAATAGCCCATCATCCATTCACCCCTGGAGATGGCATTCGTTGCCAGCCTGTGGTAATCTGACATAGCTGGGATATCCAACAGGGTTTCATGAAA
The DNA here is from genome assembly GCF_019923935.1 of Bubalus bubalis. Taxonomy (NCBI): domain Eukaryota; kingdom Metazoa; phylum Chordata; class Mammalia; order Artiodactyla; family Bovidae; genus Bubalus; species Bubalus bubalis. The sequence goes on along the minus strand of NC_059175.1, from coordinate 62,770,339 downwards.
TTCCTCGGCTAAAGGATCCTCTGGATATGGAAGTTTTCATGGCCAACATAGATGCTTTTCTACTCTCAAGGGTGGACATCTTGGTCCATTTATCCTTGGGGTCCCTGGGGCTTGTATGGTTCAGCATTTTGCAGAGTGCATGCCCAGGCACTCCAGCTGTATGAGATGGCCTCTGAGAAAAGAGTTCAGAGATCAAGGATGTGTGAACAACACTGGTGACTGTATCCCCCCTCTGTGGATCCTCAATACATTTAAATAGATTAAAGGCACTCAGAAATCCTATGGTGGAGAAGTGCAGTATTTACCCCTCAGAAATCATACTTGGCTTTGGAAGGGAGACCTATTGAAGAGGAAATGTACCCGCAGGTGTTTGCACTGTGTCTTCTGTGTTGGCAGAATGAGGGAATGTCAGATTCCGCCTCCTTCCTGGCTTTATTTGCAACTTGTGCCAACTGCTGACTGTAGTGGACTCTGGTCTCTGTTAGCCACCAGCTTGCCTGCTGACACTCTGCTTTATCCCAGGGTTCAGCCGTGTTTGCCCAGGACTTACTGACTTGTTTGAAGTTACAGCAGAGAGTACAGAATCCTTTGTTGTGCACGTCCTCTGTGGTCCTCCTCACATTCTGCTCTTTTACAATCATCGAGGGGCATGTGGGTGAGCTTTTGTGGCCATGGTACCAAATAGAGCATCTCCTTTAGCTGCTTCATTGAGTAATAAGGTCAGATGTGGTAACTCAATTTAAATTTGTGGGACTTACACTCAACTTCTCTTTTTCTACCATGGGTCTCTTCAGAAGGAACTTTCAAGGCCCAGTTACATCACATGGACAGTCAGGATGCTGTCCCTTGGGAAGACCTGTAGGAGTCAACAGTGATTTGCCTTTCTTTTTCTCTCTCTCCTTCCTTCCTTTCCCTTTCTTTCTTTTTTTCTCTTCTTTTCCTTTCTTCACTCTTTCTTTGCAAGGATTAGGAGATGGACACAAATAGAACAAGGTTGTCTTTCATTGGGAAAATTACAGGAGAAGTTTTTAATAAAGAGCTTAAGAGATTTTGTAAAAATACACTTGTCATTGTGAATATCAAGAATGTTTTTAATGGTAGCATGTGCTTTCAAATGAAAGAATAATTTAAAAATTTGGTTGTCCTACTCGTGAAAAAGATAAAAGTGAAGGACTGTAGCTTTCATGTTTTACTCCACAGATTTTGTTTTTACTTAAAAAAATATATTTTGAGGGCTTCCCTGGTGGATCAGTGGTAAAGAATTTGCCTGCCAAAATGCAGGAGACATGGTTTCAATCCCTGGTCTGGTAAGATCCCATATGTCACAGAGCAACTAAGCCCGTGTGCCACAACTCTCGAGCCTGTGGTCTAGAGCCTCTGCTCTGCAACAAGAGAAGCCACCACAAAGAGAAATGCATGCTGCTACTGCTGCTAAGTCACTTCAGTCGTGTCCTAACCCCATAGACAGCAGCCCACCAGGCTCCCCCATCCCTGGGATTCTCCAGGCAAGAACACTGGAGTGGGTTGCCATTTCCTTCTCCAATGCATGAAAGTGAAAAGTGAAAGTTAAGTCGCTCAGTCGTGTCTGACTCTTAGCGACCCCATGGACTACAGCCCACCAGGCTCCTCCATCCATGGGATTTTCCAGGCAAGAATACTGGAGTGGGGTGCCATTGTCTTCTCCAGGGGAACCCATACATCAAGCTAAAGAGTACCCCTTGATAGCCACAAGCAGAGACAAGCCTACACAGCAAGGAAGACCCAGCACAGCCTAAATAATAATAAGAAGAATATATTTTTGGTTGTGCCACAGGCATGTGGGATCTTAGCTCCATGACTGGGGATCAAACCCAAGTCCCCTGCATTGGAAGCACAGAGTCCTAACCACTGCCAGGAGGGAAGTCCCTACTCCACTGATTATTAATGAACGATGAGACTCAGTAACTATTACTTCAACCAACGGATCAACTCAGTAACAGTAATCATGGTCCAACCTGACATTCTGACTTCCTGATGTGCTACCATATGAAAAACACATCATCTATGAAATATTCTTGACAGTGAAAGTCACTCAGTCGTGTCTGACTCATTGCGACTCAATGGACAACACAGTCCATGGAATGCTCCAGACCAGAATACTAGGGTGGGAAGCCTTTCCCTTCTCCAGTGGATCTTCCCAACCCAGGGATCGAACCCAGGTCTCCCACATTGCAAGCAGATCCTTTACCAGCTGAGCCACAAGGGAAGCCCAAGAATACAGGAGTGGTAGCCTATCCCTTCTCCAGCGGATCTTCCTGACCCAGGAATTAAAACAGGGTCTCCTGCATTGCAGGCAGATTCTTAACTTGAGTTGCATCAAGCCTCTAGGCTAACTTACAGTTTATAGGAAATACAGAGGCTAAGGGAACAGTTAAGTGAAACCAGGACAAATCAATCAGACAAATCTAGAATGAAGAATATTGTATAAAACAACTGTCCTGTGATTTTCCAACAGGCATTGTCATCAGAAAATGAAAAGTACAAGGGCCATTTTAGATTAAGGGAGACTACATAGGCTTAAACCAGCAGCAATGCATGAAGGTCAGTTGGATACTTGTTCGAAAAAATCAAAACAAAACTATAAAAGACATTCTTGGGACAATTATAGAGACTTTAGGTTCTAGATATGATGGCTTTAAAGGACATGAACTGTAGGAGATACATGCTAAAGTGCTTAGGGAGAAAGTTGTTCACACACATTTTTTCAAATGACACAGAAAAACGCTATGATTAAAATACATGGCTCCAACTTCCCTGGTGGTCCAGTGGTTAAGAATCCACCTGCCAATACACAGAACATGGGTTCAATCCCTGGTCCGGGACGATTCCACATGCCGTGGGGCAACTAAGCCCGCTAGCCACAAGTACTGAGCCTGTGTAACCTAGAGCCTGTGCTCTGCAAAAAGAGAAACCACCGCAAGAAGAAGCCCACGCACTGCAACTGGAGAGTAGCCCTGGCTCGCCGTAGCGAGAGAAAGCCCACGGGCAGTCACGAAGACCCAGGGCAGCCAAAAATAAACAAACAAAAAATTATTTTAAAAAATCCAAATGACTAAATGTTAATAATTGTTTAACAATTAATTTAACATTAAAATAATTGTTTAATTCAATGTAAATAATTGAATTTAGGCTGAGAGCATATAGGTGTTCATTGCACTATTCCTTCAACTTTTCTGTACGTTTGGTTGGTGGTTTAGTTACTAAGTTGTGTCTGACTCTTGCGACCCCATGGACTGTAGCTTGCCAGGCTCCTCTGACCATGGGATTCTCCAGACAAGAATAGCGGAGTGGGTTGCCATTTCCTTCTCCAAGGTCTGTACGTTTGAAAATGTTCATAATAAAATGTGCAGGAAAAAAACTGGTCTTGAGTGCCTTCATCTCAGTAACACTTTGGCCTAAATTGCAAGTAATTTTTATGTGAATGTTGTATCTGAATGTGTTAGGGATAAGAAACACTTGGTACTTTGTTTTGATGATTTGATTTGATTCAATGTACCTCCTTGTTGAGACTGTCTGAAGCACTGAAATTGAATTCATTATTACTGAGAACAGATATAAAAGTACAGACATACAAACCTAATACATCATTGTTGCTCAGTTGATATTTCAGCTGCCATATAATTGAACCTCTTGCTAAGAAAGGCATTCATACACATGTTGCTATTTCAGCAACAAAAAGTATCTCCTGGAAAATTATGCTTTGCTTATTAAGCCAATATTTATTGACTTGCTGCTACATGCCACGCCTGTGTTGGCCTAAGGGAAATATCAATAAATGAAAGGTGGGTGGTTGGGGGTGGGTGGGTGGCTGAAGGCACTGCTGTTGAAGATCCAAGGCCACAGGCTTCCAAATGCACAAGGACAGAGGTAGCCTTATTTATGCTAAGTTCAGAATTCTCTAAAGATTTTGCTTGTGCAGACCTTAAAAAATTATTAACTTCATTTCTTGATAAATAAAGTTTCTCATTGTATGTTTAAATGGTAGCAAAGATATAATTCTGGAGTAAAACTCCTATTTTTAAACTGTCCCATCACTTTAAGAAACGATTCAAGTAAGTATGATTTCTTTATAGTCTTTTAAAAATTATTAATTGGAGGATATTTACTTTACAGTGTTGTATTGGTTTCTGCTGTATATCAAGATGAATCAGCCATAGGTATACATATGTCCCCTCCCACTTGAACCTCCCCCACTCCCCCAGGTTCTTTAAAATCTTTGTCTGGTAATCCCCATATCTGAAGTCCTTGTTGGATGGGTTCTGTTATCTGTTGTCTGTTCTTCTTCACACATATATTTGGTCATGTTTAATGTGCAGCTCAACTGCTTTGTAAGTCCATTTGTGAAAGTTCTTTGAAGGCTAGTGTTACGGACTGAGCTGGCTCTCTAAAATTAATTTGTTGAAGCCCTAGCCCTCAGTGTGATTGTATTTGGAGATGGAGACTTTAAGGAGGTAATTCAGGTTAAAGGAGGTCATAAGAGGAGGGCCCTCATCCAATAGAACTGATGTCCTTACAGGAAGAGAGACACCAGCCACGCATGAGCACAGAGCAAAGGTCATGTGAAGACACGCAGAGAAGGTCTCCATCTGCAAGTCCAGGAGCGAGGCCTCAGGAGAAGCTAACCTTCATGGCACCTTGGTCTTGGACTTCTAGCCTCCATAACTGTGAGAAACACATTTCTGTTGTTGAATCCCCCAGTGTGTAGTATTCTTTTAGGGCAGCCCTAGCAGACTAAGGCAGCGAGAAATCAAGTGCTTTCCTCTGGAGAGAATTTGTGTTTGCTTTTGCCAGATCCTTAGGGGTCCCAGCAGCACAAGATCATTTTCAATGACATTTGCTGCTTGAGATTATTTGGTCACTGGGGTGTCATGAGTTTGAGATGCAATCCATGCCAGGGCTGGTTCAAGGGTACAATTTTCAAAAGGCTCAGCAAAACCAACTTTTCCTAGAACTTTCAGAGAGGGGGCTTGACTTTTGGTTCACTAATCCTCTTGAGATAGCAGCTCTTTGGGCCTTGGGGGAGGATCCCCGGAGAAGGTCTTTTAACCGTTGTTTCCCCTTGGGCAGGCTCTGGGCTTTGATGTTATTCTTTCCCCTGGAATCTGTCGATACACAAGTTCAAAGTTTGCCTGTATCAGTAGAGCAAAAGTCACGGCTGTGTTCCGTTTACATCAGGACCTTAGATTCTGGCCTGTTCGTTTTTATTTTTTGTCGATGCGTCAGTGGTTTTACAAATATATTTTTTATATTTTGTCAAGTATTTTCAACTGTTGGTCTAAATAACCTGGCCTGCTATATTCTTAGAAAGAGGAAGTGAACATCATAATTTTTCTCAATACTTTAAGTGAGAAGTGTTGTGTTTTTTTCCCCCTCCAAACATATTTATTTTTAATGGAAGGAAAATTGCTTCACGATACTGTGTCGTCCTCTGCCATACATCCACATGAGTCAGCCACAGGGATATGTGTGTCCCCTCCCTCTTTAAACTCCCTCCCAGCTCCCACACCTTCCCATCCCTCTAGGTTGTTACAGAGCCCCGATTTGAGTTCCGAGTCACACGGCTAATTCCTGTTGGTTGTCTATTTTACGTATGGTGTATACGCTTCCATGTTACTCTCTCCATTCGTCCCATCCTCTTCTTCCCTCCCCCGCCCATGCTCACAAGTCTGTTCTCTGTTTGCATCTCCATTTTGCTTTGCAAATAGGTTCATCAGTACCATCTTTCTAGATTCCATACATATGCGTTAATATACATTGTTTTTCTCTTTGACTCACTTGACTCTGTATCACAGGCTCTAGGCTCATCCACCTCATTAGAACTGACTCAGATGCATTCCTTTTACAGCTGAGTAATATTCCATTGTATATATGTACCACAGTTTCTTTATCCATTCATCTGATGATGGACATCTAGGTTGCTTCCATGTTTTAGCTATTGTAAACAGTGCTGCGATGAACACTGGGGTACATGGGCCTTTTTCAATTTTGATTTCCTCAGGGTATATGCCAAGAAGTAGGACTGCTGGGTCATATGGTAGTTCTACTCCCAGTTTTTTGAGCAGTCTTCATACTGTCTTCCAGAGTGGCTGTATCCAATTACATTCCCACCAATAGTGCAAAAGTGTTCCCTTTTCTCCACAGCCTGTCCAGCATTTATTGTCTATGGATTTTTTGATTAAGGCCATTCTGACTGGTGTGAGGTGGTATCTCTCTGTAGTTTTGATTTGCATTTCTCTCATAATGAGCGATGCTGAGCGTCGTTTCATGTGTCTATTAGCCATTTGTATGTCTTCTTTGGAGAATTGTCTCTTTAGGTCTTTTGCCCACTTTTTGATTGGGTTGTTTGCTTTTGTGGTATCAGTTTTATGAGCTGCTTGCATAGTTCAGAAATTAATTCCTTTGTTAGTTGCTTCATTTGCTATTATTTTCTTCCATTCTGAGGACTGTCTTTTCACCTTGTTTATAGTTTCCTTTGCTGTGCAGAAGTTTGTAAGTTTAATTAGGCCTCCCTTATTTATTTTTGTTTTTATTTCCATTACTCTGACTGCTGGGTCATAGAAGATCTTTCTGTGATTTATGTCATCATTTTCTGTCTATGTTTTCCTCTAAGAGTTTTATAATTTCTGGTCTTACATTTAGGTCTTTAATTCATTTTGAGTTTATCTTTGTGTTTGGCATTAGGAAGTGTTTTAATTTCATTCTTTTGCACGTAACTGTCCAGTTTTCCCAGCACCATTTATTGAACAAACTATCTTTGCCCCACTGTATATTCTTGCCTCCTTTGTCAAAGATAAGGTGCCCATAGATGTGTGGATTTATAAGAAACTCTTTTAACCTGAGGTTTCCGCATAGACTTGAAGGCATCCATGAACTCTCAGAAAACTGTATGCAACATTTTGAGTTTATGCAATTTTTCTGGGAAAAAAGCCCACAGATTTTGTCAGATTGTCAGAGATGCTTATGACTGGGATTCCCCAAATTTGAGAATCACTACTTTACAGTTCTATCAGAACTTAGCAACTTTCATTTAAAAAATGATGTCAGAATAATTTCAGACTCACAGAAGAGTTGCAAGTACAGTCCAAAAAAGCTCCCATATTCCTTCACCCAGATTCACCAGCTTTTAACATTTCTCTCTCTTTCTCACACTTGCAAACACAAACACACATTTAGTCTTTTTCTGAACCATTTGACTACAAGCTTAAGACCTGATTCTACATCACCCCTAAATATCCTCATGTGCATTTCTCTAAGCAAGGACCCCTCAAGAGGTCGAGAAATCAACACTGATACAACGCTATCATTCAAAGAACCCATTCAAATTTCAGTTTTGCTACTTGTCTTGAAAATGTCTTTTCTGGTCTTCAGGTCCAGGATTTTCATACATTGTGTGATTAGTTGTCATGTTTCTTCTGCCTCCTCCAATCTGGAACTGCTCCTCAGTCATTCTGTCTATCATGTCCTTGAGAGTTTAAGGGAATACAGGCCTGTAGACTGGCACTCAACCCGATTCCATTGGATGTGTCCCTATTCTTAGACTTAGGCATGCATTCCTGATAAACTTTGATTTTCTCATTATGTCAGTCTTTCCCATAGCTGATGACTGTAACCTTGATCATCTAGTTATGTTGGTATAGTCACTGTAAAGCTATTTTTCTTTTTAATGATTGGGAAATGTTGCAGTAATATGCTAAAATGCTCTTTCTCATTGAAACTTTACCCATTCTTAACCTTTATTAACAACTCTTAACCTTTATTAACAACTGGTTTTTCTGTTTGTATCATTCCTTTTTACACTTACTGGGTGGCGTTATACTGCAGAGGAAGAAGTTTTTTCTCTCCCTACTGGTTTATATCACAATGAGCTCATGGATTCTTGTTTTATTCAATAGGCTATAATCTGTTACTGTAGTGCGTATTTTCATGTTCAAATTGTTCCCAGCATGGCAAGTGGGAGCCTCTTTGGGCCAGTTTCTATATCCTTTTAGCATAACCCTGTCAATTTTTGAGCATTTCCTTAGCTTTTTCACAATGTTCTAGGCTCATCTTTGGTTTTCTTGGTCTAGCCCTAAAATTTGACATTTCCGCAGAGTCTTGGTTCCTATTTTTTCCCCATATAAATCTTTTTTTGGAAAATTTTGAACTTTATTTTTTTTTAGAGCAGTTTAAGGTCCCAGGGTGCTCACGATGGTACCGACGGCTGAAACCTGCCTCTTTGTCTCCTTTTGGAAAGCGCGCAGCATCTAAGAGTGGCTTGTTGTGTGGCTGACTTTGTTTACAGTAATTTATTTTCTGAGTAGAGCATTTCCAGAGTGGGTTTCCAAGAAATGGCAACCCACTCCAGTATTCTTGCCTGGAGAATCCTGTGGACAGAGGAGCCTGGGGGGCTGCTGTCCATGCGGTCTCACAGAGCTGGACACGACTGAAGCAGCAGCAAGGTTCACAGAGAAAGGGAGAGGAAGGTACACAGATTTCCACGTGCCCATGCTTGTTGTTGTCCTTCTGTCACTAAGTTATGTTCAACTCTTTGTGACCCCATGAACTTTAGCACACCAGGCTTCCCTGTAGAGTTGCTGCCCCCCACCCCCACTATCAACATTCTCCCATGATATATTTGCTACATTTGCTAGAATTGACACATCATAATCACCTCAAGTCCATGACTTGCATCACACTTCACTCTATGGGTTTGAGCAAATGTATAATGACATATGTCTATCATTATGGTATTATACAGTCTTGGTTCCTTTTGGTGGAGCATGGTATTAGAGACCAAAGTCTGTATTTTCAGTGTGCTCATAGCTACTGGGGACATCATTGCATGGAAATCCTCTCAGGGGACAGACCTAAGAAATACATATAACATATATATAACATTATATAATATATATTTACCAGTATATGTACTTAATGTCTGATATGTATTACACGTTATATTTGTAGACATATATGCAGTTGAGCTTTGAACAACATGGCTTTGAACTGCATGGGTTCACTTGGACTTTTTCAATAAATATATACTATAGTATTATACGATCCGAGGTTGGTTGACTCCAAGGATGTGGGACCACAGATATGAAGGCTCACTCTAAAGTTATAGTCAGCTTTTGGACTGCGTGGAGCGGGTGTGTCCGTGCTTCTAACCCCCTACATTGTTCAGAGGTCAACTGTATATATTTTTATATCTGTTTATGTGTTTAAAAATGAGTTCCTAATGATACCTATAGTTCCAGTCCAAGACTCAGGGTTCTTCCTAGCCTTCTCCTTTTCCACGTTAGTATTTTCTCCAGCAATGGAAAATCTGATCGTCATTATTCAATGTAAAAAATTGTCCAACCCAACCAGTCTTCCCCTCTTTCTGCCACCTGCATGCCTCTCCTTTCAGCACCCATGTTCTTGCCCACATTACTGTTGTGTCTCATCACAGGAAAGGAAGAGAAATGGGATAGAAAAATGGAAGGCAAGATGAAATAAGAGGAAAAAGAGAACAGGAAGGAAGGAGAGTTTAATGTTAAGATAATGTCTTCAATAATTTGTAGATGTTAATAATGTTAAGCTTATAGCAAGGCATTTTGCTTAATTGCTGTATCAGCAGCAATTCTGTGCAACTGTTGCAAAGTCTTGGGTTCTCTATAAACATGGGCTAACAGTAAAAAGTTGAGAGTGTAATGGTAGTGTTAAGAGTATGGCTGTTAATGGGAAACTGCTAACTGCTAAGTCACTTCAGTTGTGTCCAACTCTGTGCGACCCCATGGACGGCAGCCCACCAGGCTCCCCCGTCTCTGGGATTCTCCAGGCAAGAACACTGGAGTGGGTTGCCATTTCCTTCTCCAATGCATGAAAGTGAAAAGTGAAAGTGAGGTTGCTCAGTTGTGTCCGACTGTTAGTGATCCCATGGACTGCAGCCTACCAGGCTCCTCCATCCATGGGACTTTCCAGGCAAGAGTACTGGAGTGGGGTGCCATCGCCTTCTCTGGGTTCCTCTTCTACATATGGCCAAAAGCAAGTTACTTACCAATTGTGAGTCTCAGTTTCCTCATCTATAAAATGGGTATAATATTTTCTTCACAAATTGCTACTAATGTTCATTCATAATAGGGATTAGGGTTAATTATTGTTATTGTTAGTGTGTTAGAGTTAGTGCTCAAAAATTTGTACTGTTGTCTTCCCACACAAGCTCTGTTGCTCATTTTATTGCTACATGGAAACCCAGAATTACTATAGTATTCTCATGGCAGAGTAACACAGACACACACATACACACGCACACACACACACACACTCAGGCTACAACCACATATATGCTATACCTTTAAGTGTCTCTTTTGACTAAAATAACTTTTCCCAGGGTAAAATTCTGTATGAATTCTAATTGGTTTCCTTGGATAAAAGTGTGGCAAATTAAAATATTTCTTTACAATCTTGGTGTACTTGTTTGAAAACAATGAGAATTCTAACTATAACGCCTCTCTATAGTTTTGGGCTCCCTTTTCTCCTGGGAAATGCTTTTTCTGCGCTTCAGCAACCGAGTTCAATGGCAGCGTACATATTCTTACAGACCCTCATCATTGGGTTTAGGGATGTGCACCTCGCTGGACCGATTAACTGTCCTTCCCTGAGAATTACTTGGGGCTGGAGAGCGTCACCCTCAGCCTGTCTGATGGAGAAGCTGAAGATATGGCCTTGAGAGCTATCAGTCCCCAGCCACGTGGAGGAAGCTGGTCTGACCGCAAGAAGCTGATGTACAGAACGAAGCAGAGCTGAGGGGTGTGGGCAGAGAGAAGACTCTAGTTCCAGCAGTTCCGGAGGCCCACTGGACCACTACACTAGTCACAGTTTGTTCACCTCAACAGTACACTCCTCCCTTTTGTCTACGGGCTTAGTTGGGTTCCTGTCAACGGTTAACTGCATCCGATGTCTGAGTGACTTTATTTCCAAGGCCCTGTTGTAAGGACCACTGCCTGACACATAGTAAGGACTCAGCAGATGTTGGTTGATTACTCTTATCTTTAAACTCCAAGGGCTGAATGAAAAAACATTGGGGCAGTGCTTAATTCTTGAAGTAACTTTCCTTAGAGCACCACAGAAAGACGTAAAGACAAAGGCAGGGAGCCCTCCACCCACACCACATACATTCCTCCAATTCTAACCCTGTTCTACTGCCCGGAGGTTCACATACCTGCTCTGACAGACCGCTAGCACGTCCCTCAGTAAATCTCAAAGTCTACCTCTCAGAATCCTCCCCCCTTTTGCTTTATGACACCTGAGACTGGGTCTGAACTGGTGGTGGGGAACCGTGCCCCTGGTCTGAGCTGAGTGAGATGCGCCCTGCCACAGGCCTTAGAGCAGACGTGCCTGCTCCACACGTTGGGTGGGAGGGTGGGGACTGAGGTATGAGCCTCCTTCAGATACAATTTCTTGGGAGACAATATAGTCCAAACATATTTAAGGAAAAGTTTAAATATGTTCAAGTCTCAAGGTCAGCCCTTGAAATTAGTGGGCCTCCATTATTGCGTCAAGAATTTCAATTCTTTCCCACCGTGGGCAACATGAGTGACTGGAAAAATCAATGGCATTAGTCTTCAAAGGCTTCTGTTTTTCTGGAAGTCCTCCATTATCTTTAATCTAAGTCTCATTCTGATTGATGAGGCTTACAGGAAGCGGGAATCTTCCCAACTCCTTCACTCTCACAGATAGAAAAAGTATTGCTAGCATTCTTATTTTTGCAATTCATTTACATAGTCTTTAAAATATATTTTCTTAGGATTACCGATATCTCTAGTTCTACTCAGGCAATTCAAAGATGGTGACATAACTTGTATTTTCTAAATAGGTTTTTTTTTTCTTTTAAATTGGAATATGGTTGATTTACAATGTTGTGTGACAGTTCTTCCTTTAGAGTAAAAAGCAAGAATTACAGTGAGGAAAGGTGTGTGCTGATCCAGGCAGGGCTGTCTTTCATCAGGCAGAAGCAATTCACCTCTGGCCAGGTAAACATCCATCCACAGCTCAATGTATCAAGCCCTGTGTACAACGTGTCAACTAAAAGGATGTAATCACAACCTGAAAATAGTTACTTGGTGGAAATGTTTAGAACTCGACAAAACTGCTCCAAGGAGGCAGGTGGGGTAGTCAGGCTATATACAAGTTTACAACCAAGGGATCACGCGGTCTGAACATCAAAGATCAGGTTATCAAGTTAAGGAATTCAGCATTCCAGGTATGGGAAGATGCAACCCTCTGGGCTCACTGAATTCATTCCTTTCACATGCACCTCAGCTATGGGGGGCGGGGGGTTCAACTCCGTTTCCTTATTCACCTTGCATTTCCCCCAGCTCCTGAGCAATCAAAGGCGGGGTTGGGGTAGCAACATCCAGTGGATTGCAGTTTGGGATTCGTATTTGGAGGTCAGAAATTGCTGCTGGCTTTGACACTTAATAACAAAGTGAGTGAAGTCGCTCAGTCGTGTCCGACTCTTTGCGACCCCATAGACTGTAGCCCACCAGGCTCCTCTGTCCATGGAATTTTCCAGGCAAGAGTATTGGAGTGGGTTGCCATTTCCTTCTGCAGGGTATATTCCCGACCCAGGGATCAAACCCATGTCTCCTGCATTGCAGGCAGACGCTATACCATCTGAGCCACCATGGAAGCCCCCTTAATAACAAATTTTCACTTCACAGTTTGAACCAATTTCCTTAGAGGCGGATGTTACAGCCTCCAGCCTAAGCAGTTTATTGAAGCGGTCCTTCCAGTCAAATGAAGAAGTCTCCTGGGGGAGGGATGTCGGTAAAGTTAGGACTTGCCTTTCTCATACTAATGACATTTTAGCACTTCCTCAAAACGTGCATCAGAACTGCCCACAGGTGCGGAACAAAAGTGCCTATTCCTGGACCGACGGAGTATCGGGCAGGAAGAGGGGAGTGGAGCCGGGCGCAGAACTCGTCTTTTCACAGGCGCCCAGGTAGCTCTTTAGCCCCGAGGCCCGCCTGTGTGGTGCACCGCGGTACGGAGGCGGGTGCAGGGCTCATTCCCGCTGCCCTCCTCCCTTGGCTCCGTGCCTTCTCTGTCGCCGCCCCCCCGCCCCCACCTCGGTGTCATTAGAGTTCAGCTCCTTCTAAGGTTTCAGCCTCTCCGGCCGCGCAGCCCTCTGGACAAAGCCCAAGTGGCCCGCGGCCCACTACAGTGGCCACCCCGCGGCCTGTGGAGGGAGTCGGGGGGTGGGGAGGGAATGTCCCGCAACGCCCCCGCGGCCACCGCCCACTGAGCATGCGCACAACGGCGCTGCCGGAAGTGACAACACACGTCGTGGAGGCGCCCCGCCCCTTCCGCCTGCACGCCCCGCCCAGGCCTCGCCCCTCCGCTCTCCCCGCCCCTCCCCCTCCCCTCTCTCGCCCGCTTTCTGTCAGCCTCTCTCCCTCTCCCTCTCCCCCCTCTCTCTTCCTCTCTCGCACCTGAGCACACGCACCTGCCCGGGCCGGCTCCGCTCCCTCCTTCCTCCCCTTCCCTCCCCCTTTCCCGCCCCGGCCGGAAGGCTCCGGCCGCGGCCGCTGGAGCCTCGCGGCTGCGTCACCGCCGCCCCCCCAGACAAGATGGACACCGCGGAGGAAGGTAAGTCGGCGGCGCCCGCGCCCTGTGCTTGCGGCTCCCGCGGTCGGGTCGGGCCCGTGCCGGTTCCGTGCGGCGCTCGAGGAGGGCGGCGGGGCCCGGGCGGCGGGTGAGGTGGCGGTGTGGGCGGGGGGCGCCTCCGCTCGGGTCAGGGGCTTGCGATGACAGCGTCGCGAGCGGGCGGGACCGTGGCGGGGCCGGCACCCGGGCCGTTTGCCCCGCGGAGGAGCGGGGCGCGTGGGGCGGCGGGGAGCCTGAGGGGGACCCGTCGGCGCCTCCAGCCGTTCCCCGCGCGCCCGCGCGGGTCGTGGGCCGGGGGCGTCGGGCTGCGGTGGCCGGCGTGGCTCCCCGACCCCCCGACTCCGTCCCGTCGGCCCCGGGGGGCGACGGCGCCGTCGTCGCGGCTCGAAGTCTGAGGGGGTGTTTTCTACGTCCTTCTCCCCCCGACCCCGCCATACTCGGTTTTGTCCGTCTTTTAACGTTGCTTCGCCCGGCCGTTCCAGCGGCCCTACCCCTTCGCGACGAAACTTCTTTGTTGACTCTGAAACTTCGCGAAAAACACCTCGCCAGGTGACGGCCGAGTGACCCCTATCTGAAGCCCTCGCCCTCTTGCTTGCGTGCCCCCCACCGGTAATTTGTTTACAGACGAGGAAGGAGCAGGCCCAGCGAGGTTATTCGAAGCAGGAAGGCTCTGAAGAGACTCCTTTTGTTTGGGTGCAGTTTATTTTGTGCTCAGCCCCTGACACCGATAAGCAGAGTTCGTGTGTGTGTGTGTGTGTGTGTGTGTGTTTGCCTGGTGGGTGCGTGTGCTTTGACACCAGCTGACTCGTAAGCAGAATACAGAAGTGAAGACACAACTAAACATCTGTGGCTATTGACATGCATTTGCTTTATTCAGTGAAGGTAGTTAGGTTGTTTTTAAGCAATTTTGTCTTCCTAGAGTCTATCGAATATTGAGTGAGTGTATAGATGAACTTACTAATTTGTTTCTTGTTTTGAGTGAAGATACATTTATGCTTGAGGTATCTTATGTGGGGATGTGATAAGCGTCTTTGAGCCTTTCAGATTGTGACTCTTGGTGATTTTAGATGAAGATCGTTGAGGACTGTCGTGGTATGCAATAATTAGTGGTAGAAAATATGTTGTCCATATATGTAATGAGTGGAGGGGATCATTTTTTAAAGAAGTGTTTCCTTGGATAATAAAAGAACCTCAGCTGTAATGATATTTTCATGTTATACTTGACAGTTTACAAACCATAGTTACATGCCTTCACATTTGATCTTACTAAGAGCCCTGTGGAGTAGGTAGGTATTATCTTTTATAGATGTGGAGGTTATTGGTAGTTATTTTAGTTAAAGTTTTTCCAGGTTTCACACCCGAATAAGAAAGATTTAAACCTAGGTATCCTAATTACAAATAATTTTCCTTTCATTGTCTTTCGGCTGTTTCTATTATGTACTGTGAGTGAAAGAAAGATCATTGCCACAGGAGACTCCTTTGGAAACAGTCAAGTGAAACTGCTGAGATTAAGAATGACTTTTTTTGGACAGGTGGTCCTAGTGTGTAAATTTCTGTCTACATCCATACATCCTTTTGGGTTCAAATTTTAATGACTTAACCTAGTAATACATGTGTTTATTGATTTATCACTTGATATATACCGGCATGTTTTATTAAGTTCTCATTCTTTGGGCTTATGCATTTAGTACCTGCATACACTTACCGTACAATAGTGGTGATTCAGGAATTGCAGAATCTCAGTCTGTGTGGAATCGTGGAAGACATATTTTCAGTGTGCTTCTTAGTGCACTGTTTTGTTTTGTTTTTTTTTTTTTTTCTTTTCTGTGTAAAATTATAATCAGGATGAGGTATAAATGATGTTTATGTACTAACTCGAATACTGTTCTGTATTGAAATAACTAACATTTACTGAGGGCTTGATGTATGGCATGTCCTTCACTAAACATTTTACACACAACTCATATTTTACATACAAACACTTATTGGTAGGTAGCATTCTCTTTTCACAGATGAGGAGACTGAGGGTTAGTGTGATTAAGTAACTTTGCCAGGGTCATAACAGGTGACCGAAGTCAGAGGCAAGATTCAAACTCAGTCCTGTCGGACTTTGTGATTATGTTAGATATTTCAGACTTCATGTTTAAATTAGCTATTTATAAGTGGATACACTGTGTCTTCTTGGTGGCTCAGATGGTAAAAAATCTGCCTGCAGTGCAGGACACCTGGGTTTGATCCCTGGGTGGGCAAGATCCCTTGGAGAAGGAAATTGCTAACCACTGCAGTGTTCTTACCTGGAGAATTCCATGGACACAGGAACCTGGTGGACTATAGTCCATGGAGTCACAAAGAGTTGGACACAACTGAGCAACTTTCACTTTCACCTTGTATCCAGTGTTGAGATAACTGAATTTTTGTTACTCTGTTTATAAGATGAATCATTTACATGATTGGCAGTGTCACTTTGAATTTGTTTTATGACACTGTTAGCTATGAAATGAAAGTGACTTTTGATACTTCTCATGCCTAATTTTGCAAAACTCCAAATTAGAAGTCTTCTGAAATTTTCAAATTAATGTAAACTTAACTTGAAAAAAGGCTGGAAAGAGCGGGAGGATTACAGAAGATTTCATGATAAAATGATATAGTGACAATACCAAAAAGCTTGGAAGCAACTTCTGTTTGCTAATTGAGTTACTACAGGTTATTTCTTAAAAAAATGCAGTTGGATTTTTATGTGATTATAAAAGAAACTGTCTTTTTGTAGGAGACTTGGAAAATTTGGCTAAACATAAAGAACATAAAAATTTTAAAAATCTTTAAATTTTACCACGCATTGTTAATAACACCGAAGACATTGTTTACTTACCTGTTTTTTTATTATGTTAATATGAATAGATTGTTACTGAAATACCAATCAGCAAATAGTGTTAACTCTTCCATCTCCTTTAAAAATGCTTGTTGCTTTCCCTTAATGGTACCATATATGATGTTATATGCCCAGAATGTTTCATATTTGTAGTAAAAACCCTGAATTGTTAGAGAAGTGATTATTTGCCAGATTTTGACCCTTCTTATTAATTGTTTGTTCTGTATTAAAGTGTTCAGTATATTCAATCTTATTTTTGCAAAACCAGCAGGTTTATCATCATTCTCATAATACAGGCATGCCTTGATTTTATTGTTTCCCTTTATTGAGCTCTGTAGATAATGTTTTGTTTTTTTTTTTTAAACAAATTGAGGGTTTGTGGCAACCCTGCACCAAGTCTGTAGGTGCTGTTTTTCTAAAAACATTTGCTCACTTGCATGTCTCTGTGTCACATCTTAGTAATTCTTTCCGTATTTCAAACTTTCTCATTATTACTGTATTTGTTATAGTGATCTGTGATTTACTACTATTACAGTTGTTTTGGGGCACCATGAACTGTGTCCACAGAGAGAACAAACTTAACTGATCAATGTGTGTTTTCTGACTGCCCCACTCACTGCTGTTGCCATTTCTTTTTTTTCTCCTCAGGGCCTCACTATTCCCTAAGACACTATAATATTGAAATTAGGCCATTTAATAACCCCGTAATGATCTCTTTTAAGTGTTAAAGTGAAAGAATAGTTGCCTGTCTCTCACTTTAAATCACAAGTTAGAAATGATTAAGCTTAGTGAGGAAAGTATATTGAAATCCAAGATAGGCTGAAAACTAGGCCTCTTGCTCCAGCTAGCCAAGGTGTGAATGCAAAGATAAAGTTGTTGAAGAAAAAAGTGCTGCTGCAGTGAACATACAGATGATAAGAAAGAGAAGCAGCTGTATTGCTAATAGAGTCTTCGTGGTTTGGAGAGATCAGGCCAGGCCCACACTCCTTGAAGCCAAAGCCTACCCAGAGCAAGGCTCTCACTCTTTTCAGTTCTGTAAAGGCTGAGAGAATGGAGGAAGCTGCAGAGGAAACGTTTAAAGCTAGCAGAGCTTGGTTCATGAGTTTTAAGGAAAGAAGTTGTCTCTTTAACGGTGAAGTGCAAAGTGAAATAGCCAGATGTCTAGAAGATCTAGCTGAGGTAATTCTTGAAGGTGGGTCACACTGAAGAGCAGATTTTCAGTATCCACGAAACAGCCTTATATTGGCAGAAAATGCCAACTAGGATTTTAATAGCTGGAGAGGAGAAGTCAGTGCTTGACTTAAAAGCTTCAGAGGACAGGCTGACTTGTGTTAGGGGCTAATGTCATTTTAAGTTGAAGCTGTTGCTCATGTACTATTCTGAAAATCCTAATAATTCTTATTATGCTAATTCTACTCTGCCTGTGCTCTGTAAATGGAACAACGAGGCCTAGATGACAGCACATCTGTTTACAACATGGTTTACTGAATATTTTAAACCCACTGCTGAGACCTACTGCTCAGAAAAAAAAAAGATTCCTTTCAAAATGTTACTGCTCATTGACAGTGTACCTGATCACCAAAGAGTTCTGATGGAGATGTGCAGTGAGATGAATGTTGTTTTCATACCTGCTGACAAACAGAATCCATTCTGTAGCCAGTGGATCAAAAAGTACTAATAATTTTGACCTCGAAAATCAAAGTCTTATTATTTAAGAAGAGATTTCTTAAGCTTATAGCTGCCATTTGTTGTTGTTCAGTCGTAAAGGCATGTCTTACTCTTTGCAACTCCATGGACTGCAGCATGCCAGACTCCCCTGTCCTTCACTGTCTCCTGGAGTTTGCCCTCATTCATGTCCATTGGGCTGGTGATGTTATCTAATCATCTCATCCTCTGTCGCTTCAGCAAGCTGACATGAAGATAATGATTCCTTTGATGGATCTGGACAAAGTAAATTGAAGACATTATGGAAAGGGTTCACCATTGTAGATGCCATTAAGAACATTTGTGATACTAGAACAACATTGTAAATCAACCATCATTCAATTAAAAGAATAAATAAAAAAATTTAAAAGAGAGCATTTATGATTCACAGGAAGAGGTAAAAACATCAATGTCAACAGGAATTTAGAAGAGTTTGGTTCCAACCCTTGCTGATTTTGAGGGGTTCGAGACTTCAGTGGAGAAAGTAATTGCAGATGTGGTGTAAATAGCAAAAAGCCTAGATTTAGAAGTGGAGCCTGAAGATGAGACTGAATTTTGTAATTTCATGGTAAAATATTAACAAATGAGTTGCAAAGGGGTGAGCAAAGAAAGTAATTTCTTGAGACAAAATATACTTCTAGTGAAGATGTTATAAAAGTTGTTGAAATGACAACATAGCATTTAGAATATTTTGTAAACCTAGTTGGTAAAGCAGGGGCAGGGTTTAAGAGAATTGATTCCACTTTTGAAAGACATTCTGTTAGGTAGATAAACTGCTCTCATTAAATCTGTAAATGTCAGAGCTTGAGAAGATCTTATATCTTTCTCATTTTGTCAGGAGTCTGATTCTGCAACGCACTGAGGTTTTCAGTTTCAAAGGAAAAATGCTGTCCTTTGCCAAAGGGTATGCACTTTTAAAAAGTAAAAGCACTGCAATATTGGAATTGATGTTGCAAGCAAGTATTGATGTATGAAACTCTCATTAAGATATTAAACATTTTGCCATAGTAGAGTGCTCTTATTTCAGCCCAGTGATACATAGAGCTGATGTTTTTCTTTTTCATTTTTCTAAATTACTGCTCAAACTAGCAAAACATAATATAAAATCTGATCATCAGTTTTTTATGGACTGCCAAAGCAATTATTCTTAATGCTTTGTGAATTGTATTCATTCGGAAGGGATGAAGCTCAAGTGTATCATATTGATCATGTCCTGTAGTATGGCAAAACCTTGAGATGACTTAGATTTGGAAGCAATGAGTTCAAAGGATAGTAAGTTGTCAGAAGCAGACAGCTAGTTACTGTCTTTCTGGAACCACATGGTCTTTTATCTGCTTCCAGTAATGTCTGCTTCATTGTTTTTGCCACAAATCAGCTGTCACTGCTTTGGCATGCCCATGGCCAGGCATACATGCAGTTATTTGACAAGTGCTTACTGAGCAGCTGTTACGAGCAAGGCACTATTTTATGCACCTGGGGTAGGTGGGTAGCAAAATAGACAAAATCCCTTTTTTATGGAGCCTGCGATCTTGTCTTCGGCTTGGTAAAGGAGGAAGGGAGAACAGAAAATAAACATGTAATAAATTATACGACAAAACAAGATGGTTATATGTGCTGTGGAGAACAGTCAGTTCAGAGGGAATGAGATGGGTGAGAGAAGGATGAGAGATGAAGGAGGATTACAAAGGGGCCTGAGAATTCTGGTGGTGATGGATCTGTCATTATCTCGGATGTGGTGACAGTTTTACCAGTGTCAAGCATATCAAGTGGTATCCTCTAAGTGCATCTGATTGTATGTCAGTTATCCCTCAGTAAAGCTGTTTTAAAAAATCCAATGTCTTACTTAAGCATGGCTTTGTATCATGTATTGATCATTTGGTAGCTATTGGATCAAGTTATGCAAATCTTCCAAATGTTGACATGTTTTCCTGTATAATATAAAAGTCACATTGATTAAGGACACCACTTATCTTAGAAGGGCTTTAGATATTTGGGAAACTATCATGCTTATTATGGTGGAAACAGGTTTTCTAAAATCCTAATTTTTGCTTGAAAGTTTTGTCATTGGCAGTAAATATTGTCAGTTGGTTTCTTTGATTCTTAGACTCACTTCATTCTTTTGTGACAGTGCCTGCCACATACCTGCCTGAGTAACTGTTGTCTGTCAGGCTTTTTTTTTCTTCCATAGTAAAAATGGTGTTTCAGTGGCGTAAAAGCAGTTCCAACTGGTCATACTAAAGAATAATCCAAGTGCTTTTTCTTGAGACAATCATTGCTGTTGAGCCTGAGCCCAAGAATGAGCCTAGACTCCCTGTATTTTTCAGTTCTTAAACTTTTCACTTGGTTCTTTAAATCTTCTTTTTTCTTTGTACTTTGTATTCAGTGAGGAGACTGAAAATACAGTAACTTAATTAGAGGAAGTTGAAAGAATTATTAAGCTGTGGTAAGAGAATAATTATAAAGATGCCAGGACTACTGTAAAGGGTACGGCTGGGCCTGAGGCAAAGTACAGGTAGGAAGACTTTGGAGGGGTGGGACTCTTCCTCACAGCTGTGGTTCAGACTGCGTTGGAGAAGTACGGAGTTGTCCAAGCCAGAGCTAGACCACAGTTTCTGGGTGAGCAGGAAACACCCCCCCTCCCCCTCCCCCCACCCCAGGGCGCATGCAGGAAACCCAAGGTTGGTGGGTGGCTAGACATGCACAAAGAGTTAGGGTACCGCTGTGGGTGCAAGGCCTGGAGTGTGTTGAGGTCTTATCAGTGGGGCTGTGAGAAGCTGGCAAACCCACTGAGAGTACAGCAGGAGCAGGCATGCTCCAGGCCTCCTGTGTTGTCCCTCCAGCACCCTCTACTGACAGATCCTTTTCTGAGAACTGTTTAAAAGAGCCCATCTCTTATTACTGAACAAGTAGTACTGAAGGGTACGTTTGGAGCTGAGAGGAATCCGACTGATACTCGGCACACTCCTGCTGACACTTGGGAGTTACTGCCTCTACTGCTGAACTTGCATTTGCCCACTGCTGGGCAAAGCCAGAAGTAGAAAACGGCGGTGCCCCTTCCCTCCATCTCTGATCTCACAGAAGAGCGTCTCACTGACAGAATGTAACTCAAGTCTAGTAGTAGTTTTCAGGCTGGAAACTAGTTTTTGGGCTTCCAGGAGCAGTAGTGCAGGTGAATGTTAGTTTTGTAATGACCTGTAATCTGAAGGGACAAGAAATAACTAAGCTTTGGGATATATGGATTGGAATTTTAAATCCAATTTAAATTGGAATTTAAAATTTTCAAGGCCTAATTACCAAATCCACATTTAAAAAGTATGTATATGTATATATACTTCCACAGTCAAAAAGGAAGTGTTTTCCACAAAATTTTAGTTCAGTTTTTTTCTTATAGTTGTAAAAGTAGCAATGAAACAGTAGAAACTGGGGAAAGAGGAGAAGAAAATCACCCATATTCTTATCTAATCCATTATAGTGGCTGTCATTTTTTTGTGTGTATGTTTTCTCTTTTAGGCTGTTTTAGGTTTCTTACTTAGTTGGAAGAACAGTGTATATTCATTTTTAAAATTTGTGCTTTGCTTATTTAATATTCATTTTTTCTATATTGTCAAATAGTTGTTAAATTTGCTGTTTTTAAGGGACTACAGACATTCCAAGTACTGAATGTACCACAGTTTATGTAGCCACACTCCTGATCTTGGCTGTAATATTTTGAGTATTGTGGCCCTGCCAAGAGACATGTGGGATTTCCCCAACCAGGGATCGAACCCACACCCCCTGCATTGGAAGCGTGGAATCTTAATCACTTGACTGCCAGGGAAGTCCTGAGTAATACTTTTAAATAATTGTTTACTGTAATCATAGCTGCTAATTATAAGATTTTTGTCGATAATCAGATATTGAAAATCCTTTGTTACTACAACCAAGTGAATCAGCGTCAACTTTAGCAGTCATACAAATCATGTTGTTAATATGTATCCTCTATATTATGTGATGAAATGGCACTCTGCCTGTGAGATTTTCCTTCCCAAAATATAGCTCCACTCTAATCATGAGCAAAAACTGTAAACAAATTCTGATAGAAGGGCATCTTGTAATACTCCTTGAAATGATAAAAGTTGTCAAAGATGAGCAAAGTCTGAGAAACTGCCAGAGCTAAGAGGAGCCTAAGGAGACATGACGACTAAATGTAATGTGGATTCTGGAACAGAAAAATCACTTTAGGTAAAGATCAAGGAAATCTGAATAGACCGTTGACTTTAGTTGATGATAGTGTGTCAGTATGGGTTCACTAAGTGTCATAAAAGTAACACCCTAATGTAATAGAAGTGTAACATCCTAATGTAGGATGTTAGTAATAGGGGTACTGAGGATGTTAGTAATAGGGGTACTGAGGATGTTAGTAATAGGGGTACTGGGTATGTGAAAACATTGTACTGTCTTCCCACATTTTCTGTAAATGTAATCTGTTCGAAAAAATAAAGTATATTAAACCATTGCTTATTAAAATTATTACTCATTTATCACCAGAAGGAAAGTGGAAACTTTTTGAAGTCTTAAAGAGCTTTCAGGGTACAGTGGTTTAAGAGTTAGGATGTACCCAAAGCTATAAGTTGGTCTGTATTTTTCCTTAGAGTAGATGCTTAGAATGTATGTGGTGAACTGGATTGTTGGCTAAAAAAACTAAAGGGATGGGCTAGCCCTAAATGGGTGCTGACTCGGTAACCTCACACTATTGGGCTTTCCCTCTCCCTTTCATCTCCTAGGCTGTCTCCTTGCTCAGTCACTCAGGATTTGAAGGTTTCATTCAAAGTACCTTAATTGAGCTAGGTACTGGGCTAGAAACTTTCAGAAGGTATGCTTTGTGAAGATACTTGTTCAGTCGCTCAGTTGTGTCTGACTCTTTGCGACCTCATGTACTGCAGCACACCAGTCTTCCCTGTCCTTCACCGTCTCCCAGAGTTCGCTCAAACTCATGTCCATTGAGTTGATGATGCCATCCAACCATATTGTCCTCTATTGTCTCCTTCTCCTCCTGCCATAAATCTTTCCTAGCATCAGGATCTTTTCCAATGAGTCGACTCTTCGCATCAGGTGGACAAAGTATTGGAGCTTCAGCATCAGTCGTCCCAATGAATATTCAGGGTTGATTTCCTTCTGTGAAGATACTAAATATTCAAATAAGCAAACAAACTAAGCAACAAAAGTTGCTACAGGATTTAACAGAAGTTTGCCCTTGAGAACCACTAAGAGCTTTTTTTTTCCTAGGTAGGTTTGCAGAGCTTTGATTTCTAGGTAGGTTTGTGGTCATAACCAGCAAAGTGCACTGATTTTACTTTGGCCTGAACAAGATTTGTAATTTTACTGCATGTAAATTTGATGGAGCCTTACTCCACCACATTTCATTTTTAGTGAAGGGCCTCAGGCTGCATCTTTTGTACACTTAGCTCTCCTTTTGTACCGTTGGCCTTGTTATTCTGTTGAAGTTTCAGGTGGTGGAATTGATCCTACTAAACAAAATAGATTATTCTTTGACTCCCTCCCCGCCCCCCCTTTCCCCTTTGAGGCATTTTATTTGCACGTGTTAAACTCCTTTAGGAAAGAAATTCCAGGATTTCTCTCCTGTGTGTTTTTGTCTTGTTTCTTCATGGTCCTCATGCCACCTGAGGTGGTCAGGACAATGAAACCAAGCTAACAGAATGGAAGTAGGTTATTTTTCCATTTTCTAGGTTTCAAGTTGCACTTCCAAATCTAGGGCTGGTCACTCCACACTTGTTAACTTGCCTGTGAGATTCACTGTAATTTTCCCAGCCCTGTGATCATCAGTGATTGGAAATTCACCAGTGTAAGCATGCTTCATCATCACAGTCAGAAACCAGATGATGACTTGGGAGCTTGGCCTGATAAGGACCTAGTTTTGGTCTTTCTTTTCAGCATTGTTAATGCTCTTGAGAGCATGAAAGGATGGTGGAAAGAGTTTTCTTTGAATTTCTCTGTTGGTGGTAGTTATGCTTTAGTTTTGTGAATCTGCTAAGATCCTTTATAAAACAGGAAAGGTTAATTTATGTCTTAGTCACAAACTACCCCCAAACCTGAGCAGCTTAAACCAACAAAAGGTTGACGTTTCTCACTGACATCACATCTCGAAATGGTCCTAAGTTGGATCACCTGGAGATCTAGATGGGAGACCGTGAGGCAGGAGCATGGAGTGTGATGGAGTGTCTTCATCGGTGCCCAAAGCCTTCTGTCTAGAAGTGATGCCCGTCACTAGACCTCATATTGCATTGCCCATAGCAGGTCACATGTCCATGTAGGATTTCAGAGGTGACAGGGAAGTGCAGTCCCACCACAGACCCAGTAAGTAGAATGCCGGAAACATTTGATGACCAGCACTGATGATTCCCACAGTCCCTTGCAACATGGTTGGATGCAATAAATGTGCTCACTGCCATACGTTTCACTCTACAACTTCATTAGACCACATTTTAGAGAGAGAACCATTTTTTTCCCATGTCATTGCCTTTTCTAATTTCCTGTTTCTCATCTCTCATTACCTGTTCTTGACTCCTACATCTGTTTAGTCACTACTGTAGAAAATCTTTTGATCTCCCCCCCCCCCAAGTATAATTAAAGTAAAATTTACCTTATTTAATGTCTGTGAGTTTTTGACAAATGCACGCAGTCATGTAGCCACCACAATCAAGAAGATATAGAATACTTCTTTCACTACTCAAAATATCTCCATGCCTTTTTATGGTCAACTCTACCTCCAGACCCTGGAACCACTCATCTGTTTCTGTCTATATATTAGGTTGGTGCAAATGTAATTGTGGTTTCAGACCTTGAATTTCAAATAATTATAATTAGGCTCAAACATATCTTTATTAATCAAAATAGGAACCATTATAATCAACATGTTTTTTGCCCGTGGGAGGTGCTTGTTTATTCTTGTAGCATAAAAGTCCATGCTTCGTGATTCAACAAACTCTTGAAAAGCATTTTCTTTCTCCTGCTGATTGTGGAAGCATTTTTCCTACAAAAAGTTGTTGAGGTGCTTGAAGAAGTGGTAGTCGGTTGGCCAGAGGTCAGGTAAACATGGTAGATGAGGCAAAATTTTATGGCTCAATTCCTTCAACTTTTGAAGTGTTGGTTGTGCAACATGTGGTTGGGCATTGTCATGGAAAAGAATTGGGCCCTTTCTGTTGACTAATATTGGTTTCAGGCCCTGCAGTTTTTGGTGCTTCTCATTGCTTTGCTGAGCATATGTCTTAGATGTAAGGGTTATGCCGAGATTCAGAAAGCTGTAGGGTATCAAATGGGCAGCAGACCACCAAACAGCGACTATGACTCTTTTTTGGTGCAAGTTTGGCTTTGGGAAGTGCTTTGAAGCTTCTTGGACCAGCCGCTGAGCTGGTCATCGTCAATTGTCATATAAAATCCACCTTTCGTCACATATCACAATCTGATCAAGGAATGATTCCTTGTTGTTGTGTAGGATAAGAGAAGATGATTCTTCAAAATGATAATTATTTTTTGATTTTCGGTCAGCTTATGAGGCAGCAACGTTTTTCACCTTTCCAGTTTGCTTCAAATGCCAAACGAATGTAGAATGTTGACGTTGAGTTCTTGGGCAACTTCTTGTGTAGTTGTAAGAGGATCATTTTCAATGACGACTCTCGGTTGTTGTCACCCTCCAGTGGCTGGCTGCTACACTCCTCATCTTTAAGGCTGTCATCCCTTTCACGAAACTTCTTGAACCACCACTGCACGGTACATTCGTTAACAGTTCCTAAGCCAAATGCGTTGTTGATGTTGTGAGTTCTCTCCTCTGCCTTATGACCCATTTTGTACTCAAATAAGAAGATAGCTCGAATTTGCTTTTTGTCTAACATCATCTCCGTAGTCTAAAATAAATATAAAATAAACAGCAAGTAATGTCATTAGCAAAAAAAAACAAAAACAAAAACCAAGAAATGTGCATTAGAATGATGTATAATGTAACCACATTTAAGAATGTATTCCAGCATCAAACAGCAAATTTCAACAATGCAAAAACCGCAATTACTTGTGCACCACCCCAATAGTTTTGCCTTTTCCAGAATGTTATAAATGGAATTAAACAGTATGTAGCTGTTTGAGTCTGATTTCTTTCTACTTAATGCATTTGAGATTTATTCACATTGTTGCATGTATCAGTAGTCTTATCTTTTTTTTTAATTGCTGAGTGGTATTCTCTTGTAGGAATGTGCCACAGTTTATCCATCCCCCAGTTGTGGAATTTTGGGGTTGCTTGTTTCAAATTTGGCAGAATTACACATGAAATTTACATAGATTTCTGTGTGAACATAAGTTCTCACTTTACTAGGTCAAATACCTAGGAATAGGATTCCTGAGTGTATGATAAGAGTATATATGTTTTTGTTTTTGTCATTTTAACAGGTATATAGTGGTATCTTGTTGTTTAGTCACTTAGTCATGTCTGACTCTTTTGCAACCCCATGGACTATAGCCCCCGCCAGGCTCCTCTGTCCATGGGATTTCCTAAGCAAGAATACTGAAGTCGGTTGCCATTTCCTTCTCCAGGGGATCAAACCTGTGTGTCCTGCATTGGCAGACTGGTTCTTTACTGCTGAACCACCAGGGAAGTCCGTGGTACTTTACTGTGGTTTAAACATTTTTTAAATGTGGAAAAACATACGTAACAAGAGTTACCATCCTAACCATTTTTAAGTGTGTAATTCAGTGACATTAAATATAGGCACATTGTTGTGCAGTTACCAACAACTTACTGTGATTTTAATTTGAATTTCCTTAATGATGTTTGCATTGCTTTCATGATGCTAACTTCTCTAGGTTAGCATCAGAAAGCTTCTTTAGTGAAGTATCTGTTCAAATCTTTTGCTGAAACTTTTTGGATTATTTTCTATTATTAAGACACAAATTAGTAAGCTGGACGAAGGACTTGAATAGTTCACAGAGGAAAAGAACATGGCAGAATGTGGAAATAATCTAGCTTCACTAGTAATAAAACTACTTAATTAGCTATTATACAAGTTATTTTTCTCCTTATGTTTAGTAATGCAGTGTGTTTTTATTAGACGGAGCAATCTACCATTCAAATGCAAGAAAATAAAGTTGGAGGGGAGATAGTAGAGATATATAGGATATTAACATTAAATTATGAAAAATTTAATGTTAATAAAATTTGGCCACAGGACTGGAAAAGGTCAGTTTTCATTCCAATCCCAAAGAAAGACAATGCCAAAGAACGCTCAAACTACCGCACAATTGCACTCATCTCACACACTAGTAAAGTAATGCTGAAAATTCTCCAAGCCAGGCTTCAGCAATATGTGAACCGTGAACTTCCTGATGTTCAGGCTGGTTTTAGAAAAGGCAGAGGAACCAGAGATCAAATTGCCAACATCCGCTGGATTATGGAAAAAGCAAGAGAGGTCCAGAAAAACATCTATTTCTGCTTTATTGACTATGCCAAAGCCTTTGACTGTGTGGATCACAATAAACTGTGGAAAATTCTGAAAGAGATGGGAATACCAGACCACCTGACCTGCCTCTTGAGAAATTTGTATGCAGGTCAGGAAGCAATAGTTAGAACTGGACATGGAACAAGAAACTGGTTCCAAATAGGAAAAGGAGTTCGTCAAGGCTGTATATTGTCACCCTGTTTATTTAACTTCTATGCAGAGTACATCATGAGAAATGCTGGACTGGAAGAAACACAAGCTGGCATCAAGATTGCCGGGAGAAATATCAATAACCTCAGATATGCAGATGACACCACCCTTATGGCAGAAAGTGAAGAGGAAGTAAAAAGCCTCTTGATGAAGGTGAAAGTGGAGAGTGAAGAAGTTGGCTTAAAGTTCAACGTTCAGAAAACGAAGATCATGGCATCCGGTCCCATCACTTCATGGGGAATAGATGGGGAAACAGTGGAAACAGTGTCAGACTTTATTTTGGGGGCTCCAAAGTCACTGCAGATGGTGACTGCAGCCATGAAATTAAAAGATGCTTGCTCCTGGGAAGGAAAGTTATGACCAACCTAGATAGCATATTCAAAAGCAGGGACATTACTTTGCCTACAAAGGTTCGTCTAGTCCAGGCTATGGTTTTTCCTGTGGTCATGTATGGATGTGAGAGTTGGACTGTGAAGAAGGCTGAGCGCCAAAGAATTGATGCTTTTGAACTGTGGTGTTGGAGAAGACTCTTGAGAGTCCCTTGGACTGCAAGGAGATCCAACCAGTCCATTCTGAAGGAGATCAGCCCTGGGATTTCTTTGGAAGGAATGATGCTAAGGCTGAAACTCCAGTACTTTGGCCACCTCATGCGAAGAGCTGACTCACTGGAAAAGACTCTGATGCTGGGAGGGATTGGGGGCAAGAGGAGAAGGGAATAACAGAGGATGAGACGGCTGGATGGCATCACTGACTCGAAGGATGTTGAGTCTGAGTGACCTCCGGGAGTTGGTGATGGACAGGGAGGCCTGGCGTGCTGCAATTCATGGGGTCGCAAAGAGTCGGACACGTCTGAGTGACTGCTCCGATTTGATGAAAAAATAAAACATTCTAGGAAACTTGATCATATAACTGAGGTATGCAAGATAAAGTTGAAAAGTTCTCTTTTGGAATTTGGGGCTCTGTTTTGATCCTCATTTCTTCATAAACTTGCTTGATAATATCGTTGGGTTAGTTTAGAACTGAAGTTAGCTGATCTCCGTCTGCTCCCCACTTGTCCTTGGTGTCAGAGACAGTGGTAGGGTTGAAGTTTTTCTTGTACTGTTTGGCTGGATTACAGCAGCAGTTATTGTCTATAAAGTTTTCTAGCTTACTGAGTTGCCCCTTTTCTGGTACTTTGGCTAGAGGGAGCAGGTTTTCGTGGGGACTTTTTTTGGTCTGCTCTCGTTATTGTTTCTAGGTTGCCAGCTTCTCCACCTTAGTCTGTAGTTCAGGCTCAGTTCATTTCAATCACTCAGTTGTGTCTGACTCTTTGCGACCCATGAACTGCAGGACGCCAGGTCTGGTCTCCCTGTCCATCACCAACTCCCAGAACTTATTCAAGCTCATGTCCATCAAGTCAGTGATGCCATTCAACCATCTCATCCTCTGTCGTCCCCTTCTTTTCCCACCCTCAGTCTTTCTCAGCATTAGGGTCTTTTCTAATGAGATCCAACCAGTTCATCCTAAAGGAATCAGTCCTGAATATTCATTGGAAGGACTGATGCTGAAGCTGAAACTCTAATACTTTGGCTACCTGATGCGAAGAACTGACTACTCCAGGCTACTTAAGGCAAAGCACAAACCCAGAGAACTCATTACTCACTGCTGTGTGTATAGTTCCTTGGGGCCCCAGCTCCTTTTGCTGGTCTGCCTTTGCTTCACTTTTTAGTCTTCTTATGTGTGTTTCGTATATAATATCCTGTGTTTTTAGCTGTCCTTGGCAGGAGGAATAGGGAGAAGACTATTTTATCTTGATCTAGAACTTTCCATTTTTTTCTAGTCTTTACTGCTGTCTTTCTCTAGGAGGAAACTTTATCCTGATTTTCTAGTGATACGTGTTTTTCACATTTTTATGTTTTTTTTACATTTGGAATTACAAAGAGTAAGTAACTTTTTGTGTCTGGGGTTCTTTATCACTCAACATCATTTTGTGTTGTTACTGTTCAGTTGCTAAGTTGTGTCCAGCTCTTTGCGACCCCATGGACTCCAGCACGCCAGGCTTCCCTGTCTTTCCCTGTCTTCTGGAGTTTGCTTGAATTCATGTCCATTATATATGGACACATACACAAATATATGCAGTTGATCCTGGAACAACAGTGGTTTGAACTACTTGGGTCCACTTTTATGTAGATTTCTTCCAGTAATTATATGGTGTTGCCCCTCATCCCTATTCGTGGGTTTCATGTCTGTAAATTCAACCAACTGCAGATCAAAAATTTCACGCGCCTTTGCTTGAATCCATGGATGCAGACAGAACTTGCAGATGTGGAGGACCGACTTTGGGACTTGAGTGCCCTGGAGTTTTGCTGCACGTGGCGGCTCCTGGAAGCAATCCATCCACAGATACTGAGGTACAGGTGTACTATAGGCAGCATACCCATGTAAATTAAGGAAAGAACTTCTTTCCCCAACTGTGATCCCTGCAAAGTAGCAACTGTTAATAGCTCTTATCTATTTTTCCAGAATAAATGTTCAGCCATGGCCTATGCTTTGTTTCAGGTTTTTCTGCTGAAATATGGATTCGCAGGGAAGAAGCTTCCATGCCTTCTACTCCATGCGCACAGACTAGTGAAGGAAACTTACTTGAGGATATAGACCAGGCACAGCCTAGCTCTTAGGCGGCTTCTCTTGGCCTCCAGTTCGCTCAGTCGAATCTGACTCTTTGTGACCCCGTGGACTGTAGCCTACAAGGCTGCTCTGTCCATGGGATTTTCTAGGCAGTAGTACCGGAGTGGATTGCCATTTCCTTCTCCAGGGATCTTCCCAAACCAGGGATTGAACATGGGTCTCCCGCATTGTAGACAGACACTTTACCGTCTGAGCCACCAGGGGAGTACTGATAAAGGAGATCAGATCAGATCAGATCAGATCAGTCGCTCAGTCCTGTCCGACTCTTTGCGACCCCATGAATTGCAGCACGCCAGGCCTCCCTGTCCATCACCAACTCCCGGAGGTCACTCAGACTCAACATCCTTCGAGTCAGTGATGCCATCCAGCCGTCTCATCCTCTGTTATTCCCTTCTCCTCTTGCCCCCAATCCCTCCCAGCATCAGAGTCTTTTCCAGTGAGTCAGCTCTTCGCATGAGGTGGCCAAAGTACTGGAGTTTCAGCCTTAGCATCATTCCTTCCAAAGAAATCCCAGGGCTGATCTCCTTCAGAATGGACTGGTTGGATCTCCTTGCAGTCCAAGGGACTCTCAAGAGTCTTCTCCAACACCACAGTTCAAAAGCATCAATTCTTTGGCGCTCAGCCTTCTTCACAGTCCAACTCTCACATCCATACATGACCACAGGAAAAACCATAGCCTGGACTAGACGAACCTTTGTAGGCAAAGTAATGTCCCTGCTTTTGAATATGCTATCTAGGTTGGTCATAACTTTCCTTCCCAGGAGCAAGCGTCTTTTAATTTCATGGCTGCAGTCACCATCTGCAGTGACTTTGGAGCCCCCAAAATAAAGTCTGACACTGTTTCCACTGTTTCCCCATCTATTCCCCATGAAGTGATGGGACCGGATGCCATGATCTTCGTTTTCTGAACGTTGAACTTTAAGCCAACTTCTTCACTCTCCACTTTCACCTTCATCAAGAGGCTTTTTACTTCCTCTTCACTTTTCTGCCATAAGGGTGGTGTCATCTGCATATCTGAGGTTATTGATATTTCTCCCGGCAATCTTGATCCCAGCTTGTGTTTCTTCCAGTCCAGCGTTTCTCATGATGTACTCTGCATAGAAGTTAAATAAACAGGGTGACAATATACAGCCTTGACGAACTCCTTTTCCTATTTGGAACCAGTCTCTTGTTCCATGTCCAGTTCTAACTGTTGCTTCCTGACCTGCATACAAATTTCTCAAGAGGCAGGTCAGGTGGTCTGGTATTCCCATCTCTTTCAGAATTTTCCACAGTTTATTGTGATCCACACAGTCAAAGGCTTTGGCATAGTCAATAAAGCAGAAATAGATGTTTTTCTGGACCTCTCTTGCTTTTTCCATAATCCAGCGGATGTTGGCAATTTGATCTCTGGTTCCTCTGCCTTTTCTAAAACCAGCCTGAACATCAGGAAGTTCACGGTTCACATATTGCTGAAGCCTGGCTTGGAGAATTTTCAGCATTACTTTACTAGTGTGTGAGATGAGTGCAATTGTGCGGTAGTTTGAGCGTTCTTTGGCATTGTCTTTCTTTGGGATTGGAATGAAAACTGACCTTTTCCAGTCCTGTGGCCACTGCTGAGTTTTCCAAATTTGCTGGCATATTGAGTGCAGCACTTTCACAGCATCAGCAGGATTTGGAACAGCTCAACTGGAATTCTGTCACCTCCACTAGCTTTGTTCGTCGTGATGCTTTCTAAGGCCCACTTGATTTCACATTCCAGGATGTCTGGCTCTAGGTCAGTGATCACACCATCGTGATTATCTGGGTCATGAAGCTCTTTTTTATACAGTTCTTCTGTGTATTCTTGCCTTCTCTTCTTAATATCTTCTGCTTCTGTTAGGTCCATACCATTTCTGTCCTTTATTGAGCCCATCTTTGCATGAAATGTTCCCTTGGTATCTCTAATTTTCTTGAAGAGATCTCTAGTCTTTCCCATTCTGTTGTTTTCCTCTATTTCTTTGCATTGATCGCTGAAGAAGGCTTTCTTATCTCTTCTTGCTATTCTTTGGAACTCTGCATTCAGATGTTTATATCTTTCCTTTTCTCTTTTGCTTTTCACTTCTCTTCTTTTCACAGCTATTTGTAAGGCCTCCCCAGACAGCCATTTTGCTTTTTTGCATTTCTTTTCCATAGCGATGGTCTTGATCCCTGTCTCTTGTACAATGTCACGAACCTCATTCCATAGCTCATCAGGCACTCTTATGTATCAGATCTAGGCCCTTAAATCTATTTCTCACTTCCACTGTATAATCATAAGGGATTTGATTTAGGTCATACCTGAATGGTCTAGTGATTTTCCCTACTTTTTTCAATTTCAGTCTGAATTTGGCAATAAGGAGTTCATGGTCTGAGCCACAGTCAGCTCCTGGTCTTGTTTTTGCTGACTGTATAGAGCTTCTCCATCTTTGGCTGCAAAGAATATAATCAATTTGATTTCGATGTTGACCACCTGGTGATGTCCATGTATAGAGTCGTCTCTTGTGTTGTTGGAAGAGGGTGTTATGACCACTGCATTTTCTTGGCAGAACTCTATTAGTCTTTGCCCTGCTTCATTCCGTATTCCAAGGCCAAATTTGCCTGTTACTTCAGGTGTTTCTTGACTTCCTACTTTTGCATTCCAGTCCCCTATGATGAAAAGGACATCTTTTTTGGGTGTTAGTTCTAAAAGGTCTTGTAGGTCTTCATGGAACCGTTCAACTTCAGCTTCTTCAGCGTTACTGGTTGGGGCATAGACTTGGATTACTGTGATATTGAATGGTTTGCCTTGGAAACGAACAGAGATCATTCTGTCATTCTTGAGATTGCATCCAAGTACTGCATTTCGGACTCTTGTTGATCATGATAGCTACTCCATTTCTTCTGAGGGATTCCTGCCCACAGTAGTAGATATAATGGTCATCTGAGTTAAATTCACCCATTCCAGTCCATTTTAGTTCGCTGATTCCTAGAATATTGACATTCACTCTTGCCATCTCTTGTTTGACCACTTCCAATTTGCCTTGATTCATGGACCTGACATTCCAGGTTCCTATGCAATATTGCTCTTTACAGCATCGGACCTTGCTTCTATCACCAGTCACATCCACAGCTAGGTATTCTTTTTGCTTTGGCTCCATCCCTTCATTCTTTCTGGAGTTATTTCTCCACTGATCTCCAGTAGCATATTGGGCACCTACTGACCTGGGGAGTTTCTCTTTCAGTATCCTATCATTTTGCCTTTCCATACTGTTCATGGGGTTCTCAAGGCAGGAATACTGAAGTGGTTTGCCATTCCCTTCTCCAGTGGGCCACATTCTGTCTGATAAAGGGGATAAGCCACACCTAATCAGGTGTGTGGCTCAGGGCCTACTAAACAGTCAGTGTTTGCCTTAAAGTGTTGTATAGCTGAGGCTTATCACCATTCTGGTTGATTTAGAGGAACAATCTTTGCTTTTCCATTTAGGGAAATATTCATACAGAAAGTACGCTTGAACAAAACTCACGTAGTCAACTTTATCATGTGGGAAAAGACAAAGCGTCAGTACTACAGAAGAGATTTGTGATATTATTTCTTGGATCAAATTCTTTTTAGAGTCATTTAGATTACATGGTTTTAAATTAGAATTGGATTGTTGGTTTCATAGAAATAGACCTTTAGGAATATTGAGACAGATTATTTAGATCTTATTCTGCTTTCTTTCCCTGATGAGGATATAGAAAGTGAAGTTTGAACACATTTGTTTTTGGCCTTGCTGTGTGGCATGTGAAATTCTAGTTTCCTGACCAGGGATTGAATCCATGTCCCCTGCATTAGGAGCTCCAAATCATAACCACTGAACTACCAGGGAAATCCCCTAACACGTTTTTAAAAACATGATCACTAAAATAGGAAAATTGCTAACAAAAGTTTTTACATTTGTGTGTGTATATTAAATAAACCACATGGTAAGTCCCCCTACTAAAGAACTTCGTGGTAAAATTGGACTTGGTAGTGTTTAATAAAATAAAAGTTGAGCTATGATATTTCCACGGAGAAGGCAATGGCAACCCACTCTAGTACTCTTGCCTGGAAAATCCCATGGATGGAGGAGCCTGGTAGGCTGCAGTCCATGGGGTCTCAAAGAGTCGGACACGACTGAGCGACTTCACTTTCATGCATTGGAGAAGGAAATGGCAAGCCACTCCAGTATTCTTGCCTGGAGACTCCCAGGGACAGAGGAGCCTGTTGGGCTGCTGTCTATGGGGTTGCACAGAGTCGGACACGGCTGATGCGACTTAGCAGCAGCATGCTATTTCCAAATTGCATGTTTAGCCTTTGATTTATATAGTTTAAAATTTTAATTACATAAATTTAAAACTCTCACAAATAGATCAATGTAGTAAGCCATCATATTGCCAGCATGTAGATTCAACAGATACAAGCACGGCTGACAGTTCTTTTATCTCAACTCTTTCCCTCTTGCTTCCCCACACTTCTTTTGGATTGTTTTAAAGGAAGTCTCAAATATGATATCTTTTCATCAGTAAATGCTTATGTATTCTAAGAGATAATAACTTATTAAAAAAACTAACCATAATACCACTATCATACTGCTTACTGTCTTTATCCTCCCAAGTTTTAAAAGGCCTGTCAAGGGGCTTCCCTGGCAGCCCAGTGGTTAAGACTCCACACTTCCTCTGCATGGGGCACAGGTTCTATCCCTGGTTGGGGAACTAAGACCCCACATGCTGTTTGGTGCAGCCAAAAAAATAAATAAAAAAATAAAAATGCCTGTCAGTATTATTGCTATTAACATGATGATTACTGAATTCTGCACAAACTGGAATCAAGATTGCCGGGAGAAATATCAATAACCTCAGATATGCAGATGACACCACCCTTATGGCAGAAAGTGAAGAGGAACTCAAAAGCCTCTTGATGAAAGTGAAAGTGGAGAGTGAAAAAGTTGGCTTAAAACATTCAGAAAACGAAGATCATGGCATCCGGTCCCACCACTTCCTGGGAAATAGATGGGGAAACAGTGGAAACAGTGTCAGACTTTATTTTTCTGGGCTCCAAAATCACTGAAGATGGTGACTGCAGCCATGAAATTAAAAGATGCTTACTCCTTGGAAGGAAAGGTATGACCAACCTAGATAGCATATTCAAAAGCAGAGACATTACTTTGCCAACAAAGGTCCGTCTAGTCAAGGCTATGGTTTTTCCTGTGGTCATGTATGGATGTGAGAGTTGGACTCTGAAGAAGGCTGAGCACCGAAGAATTGATGCTTTTGAACTGTGGTGTTGGAGAAGACTCTTGAGAGTCCCTTGGACTGCAAGGAGATCCAACCAGTCCATTCTGAAGGAGATCAGCCCTGGGATTTCTTTGGAAGGAATGATGCTAAAGCTGAAACTCCAGTACTTTGGCCACCTCATGCGAAGAGTTGACTCATTGGAAAAGACTCTGATGCTGGGAGGGATTGGGGGCAGGAGGAGAAGGGGACGACAGAGGATGAGATGGCTGGATGGCATCACTGACTCGATGGACGTGAGTCTCAGTGAACTCTGGGAGTTGGTGATGGACAGGGAGGCCTGGCGTGCTGCAATTCATGGGGTCGCAAAGAGTCGGACAGGACTGAGCGACTGATCTGATCTGATTGATCTGATAGTCCCTTTTGTCTTTGGATATAGCCTACTAGGGATGTATGATCATGTTATCAAGTCTCTAAAATAATTATCTGTGATTAAGCTTGATATACATAGGTTCATTTGTTTTTGGCTTCTTTTCTACTTTGTTTGATTCCCACTTTTATTATTATGTAAAAGAGTTCCATGATTCTGAAACAAGATGATTTAGAAGCCTAAATGTTCCCTTCTCTTTCCTTTTATATAATCAGTGAAGCTTGTGAAGTCCCTGATAAAATAATAATATTGTGTACGTTTGTATTTTGAGAGAGTCATGGTTACTGTCAATTGTACTGTGGGGAAAAAAATTATATAGGGCAGATCAAACTTTTTTGGTCTCAGGATCCCTGTAAACTCTTCTGAAAGACTCGCCATATAAGAGAATAAAAACATTTAGAAATTTTTATTCACTTAACACACTCATTATGTGTTAATATACATTTTTCTTCATGAAAATAACCATATATTCTAAAGCCAGAATATTGGTGAGAAGAGTGGGTTTGTTTTATATTTGCATATCTTTAAAATGTTTGGTTTAGTGGGAAGCAGCTACGTTCAAACAGTTGTGTTCTGTAGTCTTTGGAAACCTGCCACTGTACACCGGCAAGACAGTGAGAGAAGACTCTCAGTGTTAGAGCGGAGATAGTTTTGACCTTGCAGGGCCCCGGTGAGTCCCATTTCTGTACTGTAGACTCTGTTGAGCAGAGCTCTGGGGCTTGATTTAGATTTGTTATGTTTGCTTAGTTTTGTGTTCCTTGGTTTGTCCTTTAGAAGGATGGAATCTTCTGAAAATCAGTGTCTGGATCTAATGGAGATCCAGTCTTCCCAATCGCGCTCAACTCCAGCCCCACCTGTCTCTTGCGGCCGTCCTGTGGGGTGTGGGGAACTGTGGTGCTCCGGTGGATGGGCGCACCCTGCAGTCTCCGTGGTATTCCCTCCCGCAGCGCCCACGAGCCATAGGGGCCTCCACGTGCGTATGTAGGAGGAGTCAGGCTGACCGTCAGACGTTTGCCCGCTCCTTGGTGG
The DNA here is from genome assembly GCF_019923935.1 of Bubalus bubalis. Classification (NCBI taxonomy): domain Eukaryota; kingdom Metazoa; phylum Chordata; class Mammalia; order Artiodactyla; family Bovidae; genus Bubalus; species Bubalus bubalis. Next base: position 62,733,051 of record NC_059175.1, on the reverse strand, counting down.
TGGTCCGCGCGTTATCTCCCTGCGTTCCGCTTGCCAAGTGTGCCAACAGAGGCTCTCCCTGGCCCAACCCCAGTCCTTCGCCGCATAACTGCTGGCTGCCAGTCACCATGTTTCTGCAGGGCGACGGGAGGCCAGCAGTGTTGCCACCGCTTCCCTCTGCCCTGTGTCCTGCCTGCCACGCTGTCTCTGCTGCACCCTACTTCCTGCCCCCCGGGGCTGCTTAAGAGCCGGTGGGGGAGACAGGAAGAGGTGGAACCACTTGCCCTGTGACTGCACCTGCCTGCCCACACTTGCACTCAAACTCCCCGTAAGTGGGGGATCTTGCGGTGGCATATGCCTGTCTCTAAAGTTAATCCACAGAGGTCTAAGCATTTCTGTTGGTACCAACCCTGACATAGCAAATGACTTTGAGTGCAGGTTTGGCTTCTACCTGCAGAATTGTGGCCATTCTAGAACTCACCCACGCCCATGGGTATCTGCAGCTCTGCTCTGATGATTCTAGGTCACCAGGAGTGCATGCTCTGTGGCCCTGTTAAGTTGTTGTGCTGACCAGGGCAACTGGGAATTGGGTGATGGGGAACCCAGATTTGGTTCCATAGAGGAAGCCTGGTAATGGACTACCCCAACCAAGGGGTAGCAGACTTGTTACTCACGACCCAAGGGTGGGGAGGCAGTGATGAAAAACAGAACTGGTCTCTGGAGGTCTGGTAATTGGAATGAGTCCACTTAAAATTCTTTAAGGCGGATCCATTGCATGGCAAGTCTAGTACCTGCAGCCGAGGTGGTGGTGGTTTAGTTGCTAAGTCGTATCCAACTCTTGTGACCCCGTGGACTGTATCAGGCTCCTCTGTCCCTGGAATTCTCCAGGCAAGAATACTGGAGTGGATTGCCATTTCCTTCTCTAGGGGATCTTCCTGACCCAGGAACTGACCCTGGGTCTTTTGCATTGCAGGCAGATTGTTTACCAACTGAGCTATAAGGGAAGCAGCCAAGGTAATCTCCAGCTTCAATGGTAGGGTGTTGAGTTCAGTGCAGTTAAAATACCATGTGATCTGCTGCCAGGGTTTACGGATGGGGAGCCTCCGCCCCTATCCCCATGCCCTGCTTCTCCTCGACCTCCTGGCTCCTAGCCTGGTTTCCCTGGGCTGAAGTGCGGGAGCTGCCTGCACACTGCCGCTGGAAATCATGGCATGGGACCATGGTTCTGTTTCGTGTTGGAACTTTGTGGAGGCCGATTAGACGCGATGGCTGGGACGTTCCTACTGCACGGCTAGAGCTCAAAGTCTTAGATTGATGCAAAATGGACCAGAGTAAAAGCTGTTGCCATGGATGTTTTTATTAATTAAGGATGAAGGTGTAAAAAGGAGGTTCAAAGAGATTCTGATCCCATATTGTCTCTCCATAAACGATGCCGACTGCCAGCGTTATTTCCGGTAATGTGCGGGTAGCTTACCGGAAAGCAAAGTCCTTCCCATGATGGTAGCTGCAGTGTCTGGTTCTAGAACTGAAATTTAAAGGCACAGTGGTGCAATCTGTGCTTAATTTGATACAATTCAGATAACTCTAGACTCCATGGGAACCAGGATTGACACTTTTGATAGCTTTTTCCTGGGTGGTGATGAGTGGCTTTTCTGTCTTGCTGGAGCAATTTATCTGGTTTATAGATAACAGGGAGACTAGTTGTGCTAACCATAGGTTACCCCGAGCGCTTGATAGCCTTAACTTCAACAAATATTGTTTAGTCGCCCAACATTGAGCAGTCACAAGTCTGTGATGCTCTTAAGTGGCCAGAACCACACCACACTGCTCAGCATGTGTGCTTCCAGTCGGACGGGTGCTGGAGATTTCATTATTAAATCCGTTAGAGATAGGCTCTGGGTTGCAGTTGTTACTCATTAATGAGGAATTCCCTGTAAGACAGTAGATCAGAAGTTTACATCAAGTCCTTGCCCCTTGTTCACATTGCCCGTTATCCCTCACATTCCCACCTTGGGGTTGGTATTTGGCCTTGGTGGTTCGCTGAGAAGCCGTTCTAAATGAAAGTCACTACCAGGTTTTGGTAGGTGGTCCTGCGGAAGGACCACATTAATGAACGAGAGAGCTTGATGGCACGCTTTCAGTCCTCTGCATGTCACCCACCACCCCAGGCAGACTGACGGTGGTGCAGTTAGAACCACTTGGGGCAGGAGTGTGAGGAGGAGCTGCTGCCCTCTGGCGGCAGACCCATATCCCTGCGCTCCCATGATGAAGATGAAAGTCACTCAGTTGTGTCTGACTCTTTGCGATCCCTTGGACTGTACAGTAGGAGAAGGTAATGGCACCCCACTCCAGTACTCTTGCCTGGAAAATCCTATGGACGGAGGAGCCTGGTGGGCTGCAGTCCATGGGGTCGCTGAGGGTCGGACACGACAGAGCGACTTCACTTTCACTTTTCACTTTCATGCATTGGGGAAGGAAATGGCAGCCAACTCCAGTGTTCTTGCCTGGAGAATCCCAGGGACGGGGGAGCCTGGTGGGCTGCCGTCTATGGGGTTGCACAGAGTCGGACACGACTGAAGTGACTTAGCAGTACAGTCCATGGAATTCTCCAGGCCAGAATACTGGAGTGGGAAGCCTTTCCCTTCTCCAGGGGATCTTCCCAACCCAGGGATCGAACCCATGTCTGCCACATTGCAGGCGGATTCTTTACCAGCTGAGCCACAATAGTTTCTGCTTAAGGCGGCCTCTGGCTGTTTCTCTCTGGCCTTCGTGGTCTTGGGGTGCCCCCTCCACACCCTGATTGTGTGTGTGTCTGTTACAGTGTCTCCCTCTAGTGGAGGGTTGTCCCCAGGGCCACTCACTGCTGTTTCTATAAGTCCTGAGATAACGTTTTTGTGAAGTTTAAACTTAGGACTGGACTTAGGACTTTAAAATATTAGGAGAAGAATGGTGATTGATTTTTGCTTATTTCTATCTATAGTCTGTTAGTTATGAGAGTGTGCAGTTTTAGAGCTTCCCTGGTGGCTCAGACGGTAAAGAATCTGCCTGCAATGCCAGGAAACCTGGGTTCGATCCTGGAGTCAGTAAGATCCCCTGGAGAAGGGCGTGGCAACACACTCCAGTCTTCTTGCCTGGAGAATTCCATGGACAGAGGAGCCTGGATAGTTATAGTCTGTTGGGTCGCAAAGAGGTGTCATGACTGACTGACTAAGCACCATGCAGTTTTAAGGAAAACCACTGTTTCTGTCATTTTCAATTTTTATTTATTTACAGAACTCTCATACAAAGAAGCAGTTGACCTTTTTATATAATAGTGATTTTAAGTTTCAGATATATTTGATTATCATCTTGATCACCCTTTTCAGTTCTCCATGATGTTAATGATGTTTTATGTAGTGACAGAGTCTTACTTTGACAAGCAATATTTTAGTCTTTGGTGGTCTATTTTTCATAAATTACAACCAAAATAATTCAGTTTTTCTTTTTTCATTAATAGACATATGTAGAGTGTGTCGGTCAGAAGGAACACCTGAGAAACCTCTTTATCATCCTTGTGTGTGTACTGGCAGTATTAAGTTTATCCATCAAGAATGGTGAGTCATCCTTTTGGAAAATTTTTGCCTGAGCTTCACTTTTGTCATCTGTATGATAAAGGGAACTGTTTCAGTGACTTTTTCTGTAACTAGATATTTAAAAAAAATTTTTTACTATGTTTGGAGATTATCCCTATTGCTTATTACCAAGCCATGTCATTTTGGTATATTGTCTTTTGCCCATTTGTTTGTTTCTACTGTGGGGAGCTTATATGTTCATGGGGAGTATTACGGTTTTCTGGTTTTGCTTAGGATGGTTATAGCTTACATTGAGGAAATGCTTTGTGTCAGGGAATACAGTGCTTCTGTACATTTTAGCTCATTTAATCCTTACAACAGAACTGCGAGGTGGAGTATTACTGTCATTCACGTGAGGAAACTGAAGCACAGAAAAATTAACTTCTCGGTGGCACAGCCAGCCAATTAGTGATAGGCCTGGCCACCAGGCAGCAGTGTTATTAAATTAGTGTTAGAACTGATGTTGATGCTTGAAGATTCTTTTTATATTCAGTTATCTTTGAGGAGATTACAGTTTACAGTAATTAATTGTTCAGTTTAACCTCAGTTGCTTTTTAGTAGTAGAAACACGTGTTTTTTTATCTTTATTTCTTACAATTCTGTACTCTTTGAGGGCATCAGTGATAAAAAAAAAAATTAAAGATACTCTGAATTTAAAATCGTAAAAGCTCTGTGATATGTTAAACTTTAGTAAAGCAATATTAGTTTTCAGTGAAACCTCAAAGTTTCCTTGTCATAAATACTATACTTATGAATATGTTTGTAATTGCAGCTTAGTTCAGTGGCTGAAACACAGTCGAAAAGAATACTGTGAATTATGCAAGCACAGATTTGCTTTCACACCAAGTAAGTTCTTCAGAAGTTTTCACTGCACTTCTAGATTATAACTGGCTACCTAAAGATGTTTAAACAGTTTTAAAGCAACTATGTTTGATTTAATTTGTTTTTGATAGTAGTAGAAAGTATTGCTATAGCATTTTGGAAAGCATTGTTTAAAACTACATGTTAGCTTTTAACACACGCATGTGTGATTTAATTTGCGAGATATTTTTTTCTTTCTTTTTTATATTTTAGATGAGTTCAAATATATATGAAGGTATAATGAACCCAAGTGTATCCATCACTCAGTTGCATCCATTTTCAACCCATAGCCCTTACGTGTAGTCCCCTGTGCTCTTTAACAGCAAGCATTTATTATCTCATAGATGCTGTGGATCCAGAATCTGGACCACCTTTGTTGGATGTCTCTGGCTCAGCATCTCTTATATGCTTGTAGTCAGTCTTGTCAGCTAGAGCCCCGGTGTCATTTGAAGGCTTGGCTTGGGAGCTGTGGGGTGAGGTATTGTTCTGATCACACTCAGGTGTTTGTTAGGATTCAGTCCCTTCCAGGCCGTTTACTGGGGGCCTCTCTCAATTGCATGTGGGCTTCTCTGGTGGTTCCCTATGCTCTTGTTCCCACATCTCCATTCTTATTACAGAAAATCCTATTTATGATTTCATCTGTACGTATTTTAGCATGTACCTCCAAGACAAGGGTTCGTTTAAAAAAAAAGAAACAAAACAGCTATAATACCATTATTTACCCAGAAAAGTGAGTAATTAATGATGCCTTAAATTTGTCAAATGTCCCATCCCTGTTAAAATTTGGGATATCTTTTGAGTTAAAATTGTGTTGGTTGTAATAATAACAATAATAATGACAAATATTTAATTCACTTTTTAAAAACAAGACTTTTTAAGCTCAATGTTTTGTAAGCCTATGGTAAATATTTTGCAGATCTTTAGAATTCCAATTATAATTTATAAGTCTTTTGCCTGTTGATTTATACTTAATATTATGTACTTTATAAATAAGTAGATGTTCATACTGGCAAGGTATCAAGAATTTGACGCATATTTTCACTCTGGGATCCTAGTACATTGCTCTTCTTCCTCTTCTGCCCCCTCCCCCAAAGCTTTTTATGCTTTAGTGTTTGTTTTAAGCATCTTAAACTGCTGGGTGTAAATTCTGTAAACTAGTGTTAATGTTACTTTGTTTTTATGTAAAGAGTATATATGATTAAAATCATAACAGTTTACCATTTGAATGTTGATTGTGCTAAAATGGAAGCGGGGAGTGGCTAATGGACCCCAGTGGGCTGTTTGCTCCTGTAGGAAGTAGCTCTGCTGCAGATTCTTGTGCACTGTGAGAGCTGCTGCTGAGGCTAGTATTGGGGGAGGGTTCTTTTTTGAGGACCTCTGTCAGCTTCATCTTTTGCTCCTACCGCTTTAGGTGATCTTTGATAACTCTGGAAACCAGCTGGTTATATTGTTTGAATGCTGAAATGTGTGTGAGTTAGCCTTGCATAAAGTTCCTGGCTCTTGAGTGAGGGGATGTATACATCTCTTGAATCTTTTTTCCTGCTCAGAGGCCTATTTTGTTGGCTTTTATATTTATGTGATTTGCTCTCATAAATGACTTCTGGGTAAATGTAGTATTATGTTGTAACTATTTGAATTATTTTTCATATGGGACAAAATACTTAGGTGCAATGCAAAGGTCAAAAGTTAGATAGTTCTATATGCCTACAAAGTAACCTGTTTTTGAATCTTCATGAATTTGAACTTTTTCCTTTTCCCCCCTTACAGTTTATTCCCCAGATATGCCTTCACGGCTTCCAATCCAGGACATATTTGCTGGACTGGTTACAAGTATTGGCACTGCAATACGATATTGGTTTCATTATACACTTGTGGCCTTTGCATGGTTGGGAGTTGTTCCTCTTACAGCATGTGAGTATTCATTTCCCTGTTGCTGGAGTTGTTTAAATATTACACAACTGTTTAATATTATAAAGTATTTTTATTCAGTGATGTTTATTAGATATTATAATGTTGTGTATTAGGAAAGCCTCATTTAGAACATGTTATTTATCTGAATGAAAAACCATTTTTTAACAAGTGAGCTTCTTAAATGAATGTGGGAAACACAGCATACAGAGGCTAATAATGAAAGTTCATGAGAGAATTGAAAAACCAAAATCAAAGCATAATTGAAAGAAAATTGACTTTTACTCTTTGAAGTTTATCAGAGCTTTCAAAAATGGCAAAAGATATGTTTTTTTAAGATTTTTTTTTTTTGTAATCCCCCTTTAAAAAACACATCCCCAATGGTCCTGAAGAATTGGGAAGTGTATTTTTCAAATATAGGAGTACTTCTGGGAAATTGGTATACTAACTTTTAGTTGATTCTCTCTAGGTTCTTTGTGTTCTTAAAGACATGGAGAGGAGTCAGTAGTATATGTGCCAGAGTATGTAGATAGGATTCTTTAGAGTTAAATGCAAACAAGATTTTTACATAAGTGTGATTAATATCCTCATATCTTCTTAAAATAAATAAGCTTGATGAATTATGAAAATCTTATGAGAATAGCAGAATAGGTACTATTCACTTGAAGAATGAATTAGTGAGCTAGAAGATTGAGCAAGGAGTTCTCTAGGATATGACTCAGACAAGAAGTTGTAAGTATGAGGGAAAAAATTGAGAGATGGAGGCCACATCCTGTTGTTTCAGTATCTGACTAGTAACTAGTTCCAGAAGGTAAAAGAGAAAGCTGAGTCTGATAAAGGAAAGAGGCAAAGCTAGGCCCATTCTAAAGTTTTCCAGTGCTGAATAGGGTAGTGTATAGATATTATGCTTTCAGATTATCCTACAAAGTAATGAAAGTCAGGTTGGCTGAATGTTAGAAGACAGCTGAAGCTTCAAAATTGGACAAAATTTTTGAACCTAAAATCTTCTAAAATTATTCAGATAGAAGGACAAATACAGACATTTCAATAGAGGCAAGGAGTTGGAAAGTTTACTACTTCAAATTATTTATGAAATAGTGTTTGAAGACATATTTTACTAAGGAGAGCAAGGAATCAAAGAGAAAGGTGTAATTTACAAAGAAAAACAAGTACTTCTTACAGCTAAATTATAATTATTGTTAATCTACAATAATTGGAGTAGGAAATGGCTGCCCATTCCAGTATTCCTGCCTAGAAAATTCCATGGATAGAGGAGCCTGGTGGCTACAGTCCGTAGGGTTGCAAAGAGTTGGACACGACTGAGTATGCATGCACTACAGTTTTTTAGGTGTCAGTCTGAAACTAAAATTCTAGGTGATCTTCACATGAAAGAATCTTGTGAGGGGAGGATAGAAATGAGAGCGTTTTAGATTGTTTGTCTTGTGGGGAAATTATAGATGCTTTAGACAAAACAAGAAAATACAGGCCTAGCCAAGTAAGAGTCCTGAACTAGCAAAGGTAATTAAGAGCAGAGGTGCCACCACTGTTCAGGGGAGGAAAGATGGTCATTTCAATAAATGTATAGCATCAACTGGTTGGGCATATGGAGAAAAACGAACCATACTATCATCTCCCACCTGACCCAAGTTAATTTTAGATAGATCATAAGTCTGATTGTGAACATTAAAATTTTAAAAATTTCTAAAAGATAATATATTAGAATAACTGTAGAAGAAAACATTGAGAAATTTGACTTAATTAAAGTTAAGGTTTTTAATTCGTGCTTAGATACCCTTAAGAGAGAAAGGCAAGCTACAGAGTGAGAGAAGGTATCTGCAGTTCACATGTCTAACAAAGGACTTACATATATAGGATATATATATAAGGATAGATCCTTATATATCCAGGATATATGCAAGGAGTATATAATAAAAGAACTATTAAATCTAAGAGAAAGACAGACAAGCCAATTAAAATGTGGACAGCAGATGTGAACAGGTGTTTCTGGAAAGAAGATTAAATAGCCGGTAAACACGTGACAAGATGCTTAGTATCATTAGTCATCAGGCGAAGGTACAAGAAAGTTACTCTACAGAATCGGCAGAATGGCTGAAGTTAAGGGAAAAAAACAGTGCCAAATACTTTTTATTAGGATGTGGATCATCTGAAACATGTATTCATCAGTAGTAATGAATATAAATATGGTATAACCATCTTGGAAAGCTGTTTGGCATTATCTGTCGGTGGTTAATATTTTCAATACATTATGACCCAGCAGTTCTATTTCTGGGAATATTGATTACAGAAATAGTCACAGGACACAGCCTTGTGTCCACTGAAAGACTTGTATATAATAGTGTGAGCACTGCAGCTCTGCAGATAGTAGTTTAAAACTGGAACCAACCAAGTAACAGTAGAATGGATTCTGTGCACTTATCCCTATAATGGAATTCTACATAGTGATGACAAAAGGGCTGGCTGTCGTGACATAGGATAACATGGATGAACTTCACTTCTTTGAGAAAAAGAAGCCAGGCACAAAGAGTATGAACTGTATGATTGCATTTATGTGGCCTTTTTAAAATAGGCCAAACTGATCTGCAGTGATAGGGATCAGAATAATGGTCACCTTGTGCTGGAGATATTGACTGGGAAGTGGCTTGAAGGAGCCTTCTGGAGAGCTAGAAATGTGGAGAATCTTATCTGGGTGGCAGTTACTTGGATATACAGTGATGTAAAAATTCACGCAGATACACTTAAGATTTATGTGAATTTTACCTTAATAAAAAAGTAACAAAACTTAGAGGTAATCACTTGGAGAATAGAAATAAGATGGTGCGTTTTTATCCTAGGGAGTAGGAATAGGAGACAGTGAATAAAATTTGAAGTCCAACAAAGGACAGGAAAGACAAGAAGAGAAAGGGGAGTAAAAGTGATCACAGTAGCTGTGATCACTGTGTACATATGAAATTGTTCCATTACGAGAAAGAAGTACAAAACAGCCGGGGCTGACGTTGGAGAGATTTGTTAGCTAACAAAAGACAGGAACAGTATTCACCAGCCAGATACTCTTCAAGATGAAACACTTTAAATGAGGAAAAGCATTTTATTTCATATTAATAAAAGAAAACTTAAGAATTTTTATGCATCAGCAAACAGGACTTAGAATGTAAACCATTCACAGTCATAGTGGAAAACTAACACACTTCTCTGAAATCAGTAGATCAAATAATCAAAAATTAAGTAAGGACTTTGAGGATTTAAGTAACAGGTAACAAGCTTGATTTCTGTTCTGACTTGTTTATACATACACTCACACACAATTAAAATCTATGTCATACGTTAGCCAGAGAAGGCAATGGCACCCCACTCCAGTACTCTTGCCTGGAAAATCCCATGGACGGAGGAGCCTGGTAGGCTGCAGTTCATGGGGTTGATAAGAGTCGGACATGACTGAGCAACTTCATTTTCACTTTTCACTTTCATGCATTGGAGAAGGAAATGGCAGCCCACTCCAGTGTTCTTGCCTGGAGAATCCCAGGGACGGGGGAGCCTGGTGGGCTGCCATCTATGGGGTCGCACAGAGTTGGACAGGACTGAAACGACTTAGCAGCAGCAGCAGCTTTAAGTTAGCAATGTGCCCACGACTGTCTTCATGTAGGAAGGTGTTGAACTGCCCTGTTTTTAAGCACACTAATAAGGAGGCCTTTAATTTATGAATCTATTTTATCTACAGATAATTGGCCTTCTGTCAGTTTTATTTTGCTATAAACATACTTGCTTTGAATATTTTATACACAGATATAAGCAATTTGTATTACAGAAAATCTGTTCCTATCTTTCTATTTTGACTTGACATTTGAAAACAGCCGTTGAAGTTACTATAAATTTTTGGTACAAGGCTATAGAGGATGCTTAAACTAACACACAAGTACTGGTTTGAAAGAAAACCTCAACTTTTGGGCCCCATTTCCAAATCTATTCCTGCCTGTTCTGATAAGAGGATAGGGAATGGCTGTATATTGACCCTTACTTCATATTTTCCCTTCATGGCCAGATTGAAGATTTTGTCCTTTAGAAGACCCTTGAATTTGTGTTTTTAAAAAATTGGTTGTTAGTTTGCTATTCATAGCATTGAAGCATGTACTCTACTGAAAAGTCCTCTTAATTTCAAAAAGCGTGTACCCCCAAAACTTCATTTTCATGAGCAGATTCAATGAATTTTGAAATTCTAGGTTAAAAAAAATTCTCTGTATTATAATTTTGGAGATCTTTTCTGGATTCCTCCCCCTCTTTTTTCCAAACATCTAAGCTCATTCAGTAAATACAAGTAAGTAAATCTAGAGAGAATCTAAACTTTAAACATTATTGTGTAATACTTACTCTTTACTATCACTATTTTTAATGCTTGATCTTTTTTTTTTTTTAGTTTAGTATTTTGAGATTCAAACTTGCAAAGACTGTTTATTTCAGTGGCATTCACACTTTACATCTGTTTAACTGAATGACTGTTTGAGTTATGATGAGAGCTGTGACTGTGTGCTGTCGTGCCCTTTCTTGGCAGGCCGCATCTACAAGTGCTTGTTTACTGGCTCTGTGAGCTCCCTCCTGACACTGCCGCTGGACATGCTGTCCACGTGAGTATTGAACCTCATGGCGGTGGAAGGCCGGCGCAGTGGGAACGGTGCTCATCTTTTCTTCCACATGCTTGGATTTGTTGTGATTTGAAAAGTCCTTCTATTCCTCTTACCTATTCTAACAACTACAGGGGAAGCAATTGATATATGTGAATGATGTTTTAAAACGTACCATCTTAAAGGAGTATTTGGTAATAGTGGGAAAGCTAGTTAAGTAAGCTGTCACATAGTGCTAGAAAATGTGTTGTTCCACGTAGATGCTGAAAGTTCCCCTTTAAACGTGTTTTTAACAACACAGATGTTTGAAGCCAGATATCTTTTTAAAATGTTTTTTTGATTGTTAGGTTATGGACTCTAAAAACTTGTTGACTGTAGCTTTATTGTATTTTAATTTGGCATGAAGCATTATAATTGCAGTTTCTTGGGAAAGACATGTGACTTATATTTTTATTATTGATGTTAGAATCAGAAATGCTGTGAATGATTAACTGTATCAAGATCATTAGAATATTAAGCTTGCAAAAGATTGGACCTCTGTTTGCTAAATCTTCTTTTGTACCCAACTGACCTTAGGTTTCTGATCCCTAAATAAAGGCAAAGAACAATACAAGACTGTTTTTTAGAATAGAGGCATTCAGATTATATTATGAAAACAAGCCAAATGACAATAGAAGAGTGCAGGAGAGCATGTTTCATTTCTGATAAACAAGAAATCATGTCTCTGCATCATTATTTTGAATTATGGTTGAAAATACGTAGAAACATTAGATGTGTCAGCAACTTGGTTTTCCTACTGGTGGTTTTAGCTGCTGGTTTTACCTTTTTGGATAAAACAGGCAAGTTATTTACTTCTGTGTCTTTGACAGTATAGGAAACAGAAAAAAGGTTTTGAATTTTATTCACATTAGAACAGCTTCTGAAGTAATGTTCATAAGTAGATAGGAATCTTGGAAATAGGGCACTAATGGCTGTGGCCATGATAAAAAGGAGAAGCAGTGATTTGACACACTTGAGAATTTAGAAATAGTGTAATAATATTACCCTTTGTATGAAAATACTAACCTGTGAAGTGATTCAGTGGAAATAAATACGACAGCATTCTTATATCTGGACATCAGATTTTTATTTCAGCCATCCAGAACACAATTTTAGTATGGAGGCAAGGAAAATCAATCTTAAATGGCTGAAGTGTCATTCATTATGTCTCTGTGTTTATGACATAACTCACCTCTGGCTTTCCTTTAGAAATTGTATACTAAAAAAAAGCTCATGTTAGAAATATCAAGGGAGGTCAGAAAAAAGTTACAAGTGATGGAAGTTACATTTTAACATCTATGAAATAATAAAATAACTGTTTCAAACAGGGTGGTCTTGTTCCATTTATTTTGAGGCTGAGTTGTATTTATCATTGTATCTTTTGAGAGAACAGTGTAGCAGCCAGTCAGTATCCTGATTGTTTAGAAAAGATGACTTGAGGTCCCTTGTGTGCTGTTCAGTAAAGTGGGGTATATTCCTTCTTTTATGGTTTCTGTTTTGAGTGGCAAAATATGTTAATATTTGCCAAAGCTTAAATTGGGAGGCTTTGGCTTTGTGAAAAACCAGGTGCCTATGGAAACCACCATGTCAGAGAAGTTTTAGTGTTTTGGTCTCAGGGCAGTATTCTACTTGCCTACCGCCTTTACTATTTGTTGGTGGGACCCTTAAACATCTGATTGTTTGGCTGGTGTGATCATTTAGGTAGTGCACTGAGGTTGTAACAGAAGGAACCCTGGCACCAGAATAAAGTTGCAACTTTTTGGTGACCTTGGGCAAATCATTGGACAGTCTGAACCCTTGTTTTTTCATCAGACAAAATTCATATTAAGTTTTTACGTGTATTTGTGAATTTAATCTTTGAACAGCCCACTCTTCAAAGTGAACTGAACCCCACTCCCTGAGGCACGTTCAGAGATTAAATTCACAAATATATGTGAAAACCATGTGTGAATTTTGAGCACTGTGTTACTCAGTAGCACAGTTACCACCAAAACGCAGAGCTGCTGCTTGCTTTACGTTAGCAGGCTTCCCTTTTCACCCCAGCCTGGTGGGTTAGGGCCACGCCTGAATGGCCTTCATGGGCTTCCTCACTGCCACCGGAAGAATACTGGAGTCTTGGTGGGGATTGTTGAAAGAAATTGTAAGCATGGGTAGATTTTATAATCTCATGCTGCCTTTTAGAATGTGAAGAATTGAACCAGTTTTTCTGAAAGCACTTATAGTTAAATCACTTATTTTTTCTGAGTAATGTTTCATTTTCTCTATATTTTCTGAAAGTTTACTTAAAATTTCTTAGTACCTTAGCAGGCGCTACGTATTCCATAGCCCAGGTCTTCAACATCTCAAGGCACAGTCTGTCAGTTAACTATTACTACAAAACATGCTGTCTCCAAAACTTGGTGCCTTAAAACAACAAGCGTTTTAATTCACTCGTAATTCCAGGGGTTAACAGTTTGGATTGGGCTCAGCTGATCAGTTTACCTGTTGGACTTGCCTCAGTTATGCCTGTGTGTCATTGAGGTGGGATGGTCTAAGATGAGGTACTTTGGTTCTTCCATATGACCTCTCTTCCAGAAGGCTAGTGGGGCTTCTTTACATGGTGATCTCAGGGCAGCCTTCTAAAAGGGTGAAGATGGGATCTTGAAAGCTCTCTTCTAGGCTTTGGAACTCAGGAATTCTCATTTATGGTCCAGATGGTTCCCAAACCAGCCCAGAGTTAAGGTGTGAGGGAAAAGCAGAGGATTCTACCAGGAGTCTGTCATTGTTTAAAGTCTGTGGTGACCGGTTGCTGTTCTTACTACTGGTGACAAGGCAGGAGTCAAGAGGGGTCCCCACCTATCAAAATTTTAATGGTCTGGAGGGTTCCTTATCAGAGGGGTGATTATCATTCCTCTTTCTATTAAGATATATTCCAGATAGTATCTGAGGACCACATTATTTCAGTTTGGAGCTTAAAGGCTGAGGTCTCCCAAATTGACCCTTCCTTAAGTCTCCATGAAGGGAAAAATGTCATTTTATTATGGTAGTGAATTTTCCAAAGGCTCCCAAAATTCTTGAGTTACCTTTGAATTATTTTAAAATCAGACATAGACCAGGGAAGGATCTGCTCCTTCAGAGAGGAAAAGAACAAAGAAGTGTTCAGCAGTGTAATACTCTGTGTATTGTCCTGTGGATTGTGCATGATCTGTCAGAATTTGTTGAGGAGCTAACATACTTTTAGTGTATTTGCAGTTAGCATCAAAATTCAGTCTGCCTTCTGAATGAGGCGTTCGTAAAGCTTCCCACAGGCTTCTTGCTTCATGTGTTGTGACCTGTGCGTCTCTCAACCTTCCTGTAGTGTCTTTGGACTTTACTAGAGGCTCTTCTTTTTGATTTGCTGATTCTGTTCATTCTCATGGGTTTAAGTATGAGCCAACCAAGTTGGTTAAACTTGTGTGTAAAATAAGGATAAGAAAATTCTTAGTAAGTGTTGGGCAGAGTCATTTATCTTTAGTAAATTCATGCATTTAATACTTGACCTTTGTCAAGTATTTGGCTACTCTTATTTTTTGCTTGCTGCCTTCCTTTTTCTCAGTCATCCTCAAAGAGGCTTGGATAGCTGGTTTATGTAGTTCTGATGTTATTCTTTGCCTTCTATAATATAAACACATACAATACAAATACATAAATACATATATTTGACCCTCTTATAGATAAAGTGCCACCATCCTCAGAAATAACTCTTTTTGAGAGATTGATTTTCACCAAAAAGTTACCACTTTTCTGGCTGTTCTTTCTAGATTTTTGTATAAAGTGAATGTTACCTTGGTTTCTTAACTTGAAGTGTTCTTTGGAGTAATTCTATATACCTCTTTTTTTTTAAACAGGGACAACTTGTTGGCAGATTGTTTGCAGGGTTGTTTTGTGGTGACGTGCACACTGTGCGCGTTCATCAGCCTGGTGTGGCTGCGAGAGCAGATCGTCCATGGGGGAGCCCCGATCTGGCTGGAGCACGCCGCTCCGCCCTTCAATGCTGCTGGGCATCACCAAAATGAGGTAAACCCCCTCCGTCCCCGAATTCCTTTGATCTGGGTGGGACTACGAATTATTGTCCCCCTCCAGGATCCAAACCCTTGACTCCCGTGTCCCTCATTGCGAAGCAGGACAATGACAAGGTTTGGGAGAAGTTTAAGGGAGAAGTGAAAAATCAGAAGCACGTGGCTGTGACTTTGCCTGTTAGTTTCCTGGTGAGACGGGGGCAGTATTAGGTTGTGTACCGAGTGTGCCTTCATTCCCTTCGCCTGGGCTAACAGCTGCCTGGAACTTAATATCCAAATCTCCTTCATGTCCTTTTGACGTGCTCCTTAACATTAAGGAGGCCCCTTGCCCTCTTTGTTCATTAGTGTCTTCATGTGTAAAACAACTCAACCTTTGTCTTGGTAGAAACATTACCAAAAGTAGAAAAAAAGGAATACTGTTGATAACAGTCTTGTACAGTTTTACTTTTTCTTAATGAGAGATGGCATGCAAGATGAAGAGCGTTTGCTTGAGGCATTACGAAGAGAATGGTATGATAAATGATTTTTAGTATCTTGTTTACTGAGAAACTACAGGGCTAAAGATGTAGAAGAAAAAAAGAACTGACACATACAAAAACAATTTGCACCTTGTAAAATTTTTATTATGAAAAAATTGACTATAAAATTAACTATAAATAATAAACGACAGTTTTTCATTTAAGTACCTTCGCTTTTTCTAGTGTTAGGATTGATTTCATCAAATTCCGCCATACCCTTTTCTCTACGGATTTAAGGGTACAGCTTCTTTGAAAACTACACATATGAAAAAATGGGACTATAAAGCAAACATGCTTTTCTTAATCTAGTGTTAGTACTTCATCATTGTATCTCATATTCTCTTAGAGTCTTTGTTACCTTTATAGGAGTTCAGTGTTTTATTAATTAACTGCAACTGGGTCTTTGCACTTGGTGGGTTGCAGAATTCAGGAAGAGGCAGAGAAATGAGTGTGTGGGAACTGATGACGTTCCTGTGGACAGACTTAACCTGCAGTGCAGACATGAGAAATCTTTCCTCAGGTGTTAACTGATGACTGAGAATTAAGTTATATATCAGTATGTGTGTAAACAAGTAGAGTGCATAAATACATTTTCATCCCTAAAGTGATCAGTAAAAACAAGAGATTGCCTTATAAAGAAGTATTATGAAATGATGTATTCAAAATAGCCAGATTTGTTCATGTATTTTCTGTAATGCTTTGTGAAATGTTAATCTCTAAATTATACTGAATGAACGTGTATACTGTTAAGTGAGTTGTGTTCTAATATTACCAAGTTGGTACAAATTCAGATACATTTAGGAGAGATGCCCTTGAGAGCTGATTTTTTGGAATTTTGGTAGAGTTTTTGTCTGTTTGCTAGTTTTGTTTTTTTAGAAAGGAGAATACAATTTGGAAATACAGCAAAACTGAGACAAGTTAGCCAAATTTCTAGTCTGTTCTGTCATTTTAGGCTCCAGCTGGAGGAAATGGTGCTGAAAATGTTGCCCCCGAGCAGCCTGCTAACCCCCCAGCGGAGAACGCGGTGGTGGGGGAAAACCCTGATGCCCAGGATGAGCAAGCGGAGGAGGAGGAGGAGGAGAACGAGGAGGAAGACGACGCGGGCGGGGAGGATGCCGCTGATGCCAACAACGGGGCTCAGGGTAATGGCTGCGGCTTGTCCCCACCCTTCCTCCACGATCATGAGTCCATTCCCAGCTCCCCGGGGAGGGCTGCAGTCTTCAAAACTTCATGGGTTTGAAGTTCTGTTTGTAACCTGATTTTACTTTATTTTAGCAGACTTGTATTTATGGGCATTCATAAGCATGACATTCGTGTTAGCTATGAAGCAGGGCATGTTTTGTGTTTTAAAATTCCTCACACAGGACTTTTTATAGGATGGATAGGAAGAAGTTATTTGTAAGTTGGAGTAGATACTATATTTTTTAAAAAGGAATTTACTACCATTTTATTTTATTCCTTTGCCATCTTTATTGAGTCAGTGCAACTTCTCTTATTAAAGAAGAATTCTTGAAGTGTATTCTGCAGGCCAGACATCACCCAGAGACACTCATTTCTTATTTTCTGGCAGTATGTAAAAACTCTAGAATGTAAAAGAATGTCTGAGACCAGCCCACCAGTCAGCTGCCAGTAGGTCACCATGTTCTTTTCTCTCTCTGGCCCCAGAGGTATCCTGTCAAGTGCTGCACTGTCTCTGGGTCCACTTACCATTGCTGAGTGTTTCCTCTGCACAGGCATGCAGACACTAGGTCCTTGCCTTCCTGGAATTTCTGGTCTAGTTAGGAAGTAGAAATATCCAAGTGAGCGAGTCTGTTATTACACAGTGTGATAAGTGTGCAGCTTGCTCTGGGGGTGCTCCTGAGGAGACACCTGTTTGAAATAATTCCCTGGGTAGCTCAGAGTAAGTGATAACCTGAGCCGTGGCTTGAAGGATGAGAGGAAGCCAGGTGTATGGTGGGAGCAAGGGGCCTTTGAAGGGAGAGGTGGGTGTATGTTCAGAGGCTCTGAGAGTACAGCTGCAGTGCCCCAGTGACAGCCCTGGTTTCCCTCTGTTTCATGCAGTGGGTCCTGCCTGGACCTTCTTCCCTTCCTGTTCCACACAGTGTTTATACTGATCTCTTGCCCTTAAAATCTGTCAGTGATTTCCCCATTACACTAAAGAACAAAATAAAATCCAGGCTTCACTTTCCTGTTGTATCAGTATGATCCGATCCCTGTCTGTCTTTCGTAAACATCCTCTACCACCCTCTTCCTCACCCAGAGAGTTCTAGTCGCCTGGGTTCTTCACTTTTCTCAAATCCATCAGGTTCATTCTTGATGCAGAGCTGCTGAATTCCTCTTATTTCACATAATCCTATTTATGTCCTTTTTAGCACTTATGTCACAGTCTGGAATCATCTAATTTATTTTGTACATTGTGTTTGTTTATGTTTTTAAAAAATTGCCTAACTAGCAAATACTCAGTATGGAAAAATTTTAATTTTGGTTTAGCCTATTTGAACTGTTGTGTTTAACAACAGTTATAAAACTGTTAAACACAACTTAAAATGTCTTATTATTTATTAAACTCACATTCCAGAAGTAATATTTAAATTATATTTCCAGATGACATGAACTGGAATGCATTAGAATGGGACCGAGCTGCAGAAGAGCTTACGTGGGAACGAGTAAGACTTCTATCTATTAAGTGTCCTAGTGTTTTAATTCTAATGTATGTCTTAAAGTTGGCCGTATTTAGATGGATACACTGATTTTGCACTTATATTAGATGAAAATAATTACCAGAACTTCAGTTTCTAGAGGAAATTAAGTGATACATTGTTTGTGATGAAAATATTACAAATACTATGGTAAAGATCTGTTAATGCCTTTTCTATCTTTTGGTACAAACCTTGTTTCACTTATGAAATTTATAACTTGAAATTGTGCACTTTTGAAAATGAAGTAACAATTTAAATATAAGTATTATTTTGATATTTCAGTTAACAAAACAGTATAGTGTATCATGAAATCTTGACTGGCTCCATATCTAATGTAAGAATAAAAATCCAAGATGGAATTTTTTTTAACTTTATATAATTTGGATTAAAAGGATATACAAAATATAAAACTCCTACGATAAGTTTTTCAGTCTCTGAAAATGATAGGCTCTTTTGGAAAGTAGTGGGTAAATATTATGTTTAAAGATATTAAAAGGAAAATGAGCTTTTTTCATAAATAAAATTTATTTTCATAAATAGATAAAAATCCTGTTGAATCTTGATATAATGCTTATTATTTATTTTAGATGCTAGGACTTGATGGATCACTAGTTTTTCTAGTAAGTAAAGCTAATCTTTTTTAATAATAGAATTGTAACTTTATTTGTCTTAGTGATTCAGTGATCTCAAATTTACAGTATATGGTTGCTTTTTATACTAAGGTCAAAATGCCATTTGATTTTTGATTACTTGGTATATTGAAGAAAGTCTTTTTTGTGTATTGAAAATATTGGCAAAGCATAAACATAATGCTATTTAAAAAGGAAATTATTAAAAATATTTGAATTTTAGAAAAGAAAATGAAATACAAAGTTGATGGTAATTCAGAAAACTTGGCCTTCTTTTAAAGTCCCAGCTTGCTGTGTTTTAATGCCTGAACTGGTAAAAACAGCAGCTTTGAGATGTTCACAGAGAGAGCCCTGTTTGCTGAGCCTCACATGTGTTTACCTTAACGATAAAGAGTACCAGTCTAAGGTAAAGAGCAGTTCTTCAAAGAACTTGTTCTTTAAGGTGAAATGATGTTTTTTCCAGGTTCTGTGATATAAAGTCACACAACTTGCCCTTTGGGATTTTTAAATAGCTTTGGTTATCAAGATGATTTTGGCTGTAGGTAGCCAAACTCCAACTGACTAAAACTGTTAACATGAGAGGAAGTCCAGAGGAAGGATGGACTTCAGGTGTGCTTGATCCAGGGGCCCAGCAATGTCATGGACCCAAATAATTTCCCTCTGCCGTTCACAGTATTGGCCCTCCTCAAACTGCCTTTGGATGGAGCCAGAATAGGAATTGAGGCTCATAGCTTGAGGATTTGAGGAACTCTATCTGATGATAATTCTCAGATTAGTAAGAAGGTTATATTAGTGAGCTCCTATTCAAGGTTAGATCACAGTCAGTATCGGTTCAGTCGCTCAGTCGTGTCAGTCTCTTTGCGACCCCATGAACTGCAGCACACCAGGACTCCCTGTCCATCACCAACTCCAGGAGCCTACTCAAACTAATGTCCATTGAGTCGGTGATGCCATCCAACCATCTCATCCTCTGTTGTCCCGTTCTCCTCCTGCCCTCAATCTTTCCCAGCATCAGGGTCTTTTCAAATGAGTCAGCTCTTTGCATCAGGTGGCCAAAGTATTGGAATTTCAGCTTCAACATCAGTCCTTCCAATGAACACCTAGGACCGATCTCCTTTAGGATGGACTGGTTGGATCGCCTTGCAGTCCAAGGGACTCTCAAGAGTCTTCTCCAACACCACAGTTCAAAAGCATCAATTCTTAGGCGCTCAGCTTTCTTCACAGTCCAACTCTCACATCCATGCATGACTACTGTAAAAACCATAGCCTTGACTAGATGGACCTTTGTTGGCAAAGTAATGTCTCTGCTTTTTAATATGCTGTCTAGGTTGATCATAACTTTCCTTCCAAGGAGTAAGCATCTTTTAATTTCATGGCTGCAGTCACCATCTGCAGTGATTTTGGAGCCCCCCAAAATAAAGTCAGCCACTGTTTCCATTATTTCCCCATCTGTTTGCCATGAAGTGATGGGACCAGATGCCATGATCTTAGTTTTTTGAATGTTGAGCTTTAAGCCAACTTTTTCACTCTCCACTTTCACTTTCATCAAGAGGCTCTTTTAGTTCTTCTTTGCTTTCTGCCATAAGGGTGGTGTCATCTGCATATCTGAGGTTATTGATATTTGTCACGGCAGTCTTGATTCCAGCTTGCTCTTCATCCAGCCCAGTGTTTCTCATGACATACTCTGCATATAAGTTAAATAAGTAGGGTGACAATATACAGCCTTGACGTACTCCTTTTCCTATTTGGAACCAGTCTCTTGTTCCATGTCCAGTTCTAACTGTTGCTTCCTGACCTGTATACAGGTTTCTCAAGAGGCAGGTCAGGTGGTCTGGTATTCCCATCTCTTTCAGAATTTTCCACAGTTTATTGTGATCCACACAGTCAAAGGCTTTGGCATAGTCAATAAAGCAGAAATAGATGTTTTTCTGGACCTCTCTTGCTTTTTCCATAATCCAGCGGATGTTGGCAATTTGATCTCTGGTTCCTCTGCCTTTTCTAAAACCAGCTTGAACATCCGGAAGTTCACGGTTCACATATTGCTGAAGCCTGGCTTGGAGAATTTTCAGCATTACTTTACTAGCATGTGAGATGAGTGCAATTGTGCGGTAGTTTGAGCATTCTTTGGCATTGCCTTTCTTTGGGATTGGAATGAAAACTGACCTTTTCCAGTCCTGTGGCCACTGCTGAGTTGTCCAAATTTCCTGACACGTTGAGTGCAGCACTTTCACAGCATCATCTTTTAGGATTTGAAATAGCTCAACTGTGATTCCATTACCTCTGCTAGCTTTGTTCGTAGTGATGCTTCCTAAAGCCCACTTGACTTCACATTCCAGGATGTCTGGCTCTAGGTGAGTGATCATACCATCATGATTAACTGGGTCGTGAAGGTCTCTTTTGTACAGTTCTTCTATGTGTTCTTGCTACCTCTTCTTAGTATCTTCTGCTTCTGTCAGAGCTATACCACTTCTGTCCTTTATTGAGCCCATCTTTGCATGAAATATTCCCTTGGTATCTCTGATTTTCTTGAAGAGATCTCTAGTCTTTCCCATTATATTGTTTTCCTCTATTTCTTTGCACTGATCACTGAGGAAGGCTTTCTTGTCTCTCCTTGCTGTTTCTTTGGAACTCTGCATTCAGATGCTTATATCTTTCCTTTTCTCCTTTGCTTTTTGCTTCTCTTCTTTTCACAGCTATTTGTAAGGCCTCCCCAGACAGCCATTTTGCTTTTTTGCATTTCTTTTCCATGGGGATGGTCTTGATCCCTGTCTCCTGTACAGTGTCATGAACATCTCTCCATAGTTCACCAGGCACTCTATCTATCAGATCTAGTCCCTTAAATCTATTTTTTACTTCCACTGTATAATCATAAGGGATTATGATTCTATACAGTCAGTATAGAAGCTTGCTATTGTTTAGTTGCTCAGTCGTGTTTGACTCTTTTGTGACCCAATGTGCTGTAGCCCGCAAGGCTCCTCTGTCCATGGGATTTTCCAGGCAAGAATGCTATAGTGGGTTGCCATTTCCTTTTCCAGGAAATCTTTCTGACTCACAAATCGAACCCGTGTCTCCTGCATTGGCAGGTGGAGTCTTTTTCACTGAGCCACCTTTTGTCCTTTATTGCGTTCAGTTTCTCATAGATGAGAGACCTTAAAGAAGGCATGAAAACACACTGGACACTGAAAGAAGTGCTGTGCAGTTAACATTAATATGTTCAGAAATAACGTGGTTTTCAAATTTTTCTTTATTTGGATATTTTAGTGTTGTGATACAAGTGAAATCTGGTGTTTATGAGAATCTATACAGTTCATGGTATATTATTAATTTCTGAAGAGGAAGTGTTTATGGATTAATTTGATTTTTTTAATATGTGACATTAAGAACTTCGAGTTCTTTAGGTTTAGTTTGAGGAGCTATCTGGGGATTTCCAGGTGGTGCTAGGGGTAAAGAACCCACCTGATAATGCATGATATGTAAGAGTTGCATGTTCGAGCCCCATGTCGGGAAGATCCCCTGGAGGAGTGCATGGCAAGCCACTCCAGTTTTCTTGCCTGGAAAATCCATGGACAGAGGAGCCTGGCGGGCTACAGTTC
Organism: Bubalus bubalis; assembly: GCF_019923935.1. Taxonomy (NCBI): domain Eukaryota; kingdom Metazoa; phylum Chordata; class Mammalia; order Artiodactyla; family Bovidae; genus Bubalus; species Bubalus bubalis. The sequence continues at coordinate 62,710,543 of NC_059175.1, read as the reverse complement.
ATAGGGTCGCAAAGAGTTGGGCAGAACTGGGCAACTTAGCACACACACATGAGCTATCTAATGAAAAATGAAAAGTTACATATAATTTCTGAACGAAATCTCAAGTTTATAGTAAAAATTTCAATCTTCTTAACTAAGTAAGTGAATTAAATGTAAATCCAATAGGAGATGAATATGTTTTATTAATCTTTTTTTTCTTTAGGAACATGTCTTTTGGGTGGTGTCTTTAAACACACTGTTCATTCTCGTTTTTGGTAAGTGGTGTTTTGCTTTTATTTATGATTTTATGATAGGAGTTTAGTTTTCTCGGACCTTGTTATAGGTTTTGTTTTGTTTTAACCTTATATGAAATATAAGAATGGAATATTTGAATGGAATTTATATGGAATGTATGAAAGGAGTTTTAGATAGTCATCTGGCATAGGAAGGCCCTAGGTATACAGATATTTTCTTTCCTAAGCAGCACTGACTGCTGTTACTGCCAGCTCTACTTCTGTTGGGCATTTCTGTCTCTTTTTGTAGCAGCTGGTTTTAGACTGACTTGAGAATACACAGTGTCCCACTTTTGAAATTAATTTTGTGCTGATTATCTCTGTGTTCTTTCCTGTGGCAGAAGGTCTTGTTTTTAATCTATTAAAAAGTCCTGACCAAGACCTTACCAGAGACCTTGGCTTGGGAGCTGTCGCAGAGAGAGATATGGGTTTGAGGAAAGACAGTGAACTTAGCCCTGGTGTCACTCCCCTCAGAACCAGATTCCAGTAATGCCATGACTTCCAGACACTTCACAGCTGTGCCTGTGAGGTTTGTGTGACGGCACTGAGAGTTCCTCCAGTTGGGAGTCATGAGAGAAAGGAAGGCAGAATTCAGATGTAGCTCACAGGTTTTTCTGCTTTGGGGGAAGATAGTGAAACTGAGTCAAGTAACCAAGGTTCCTCCAGCAGTTCTTCAAGGTGGAGTCTGAAAGACTTGGGTCATTGGTTAGACCGTGTTTCGGGTCTCCCAGAGAGAGACTGCAGGCTGCAGACTGACTTTAGAATCCTCTTAGTGCCTCACCATCTGCCCCTTTCTGATTACTTATTGATGACGTCTGCTACCTTGCTCCTTTGTCTCTGTATTTCCTCTAAACTGGAAGTTAGATCTAAGACCCGATTTGATTCAGGGTCAATACTTGTAGGACAAAACCTTCACTAGTCATGCGTTGCCTGTTAATACAACATGTCAGGAGGTACCTGATGTTCGGTTCTCCACCTTTGTCTTTGGTTCAGGTCGTGGTATCTTGAAGGCATTATTGTTAGGTTTCATGTTTCCCTTTAACCACCAGAGAGTAATCTGTGGTAGGTGGTATTTTAGTATCATGCAAAATATCTAGCGTTCCATCAACTTTTTACCTAATAATTTTATTAGCCATTGATATTTGCCTGGATTAATTTATTTTTATTAGGCATTGCAAAATGGTAATTTTCAAATTTTAAAACATTCATTGGCTGGTTTTTCTATAAAGAAAAGCTTGTTCTTACCAGTTGGAACCATTTAGTTAATCTGAAGCAGCAGGTCAGATGTGCAGTTCTTTTCCTTTAATTATTAGCACAAACTGCTTTCCTTGCTGATAAAAAAGTTTTGTGTTATGTTGCTTTTTTTCCTCTTGTGGTTTTTGGCATTCCCTTCTTTGAATATTATGAACTCACGCGTTTGTATATATTCTGTGTTTTCTTTAGTTTTGGGGTTCTTTTTGACGCTCATAGCTTCTTATCTTTGGCCTGTGAGACCCTTTTCACAATGGTTCTTGTGTCCTTTCACCATGAGCTTATTAGAGCTTGATAACTTTTTGTTCTCTGGTTCTAGAGAATACCACAGGCAGTACATTTTTGGTTCTGGGATCTTTCATTTCTCTAAGAAGCCTTTGTTCCTTTTAGTGGGGTTGGTACTAGGAGTGTTCATTGTTTTGATTTTGAAGTTTTCATTGAGTTTTCCCCCCCTTTTAGCATTTTGCCCTTACCACATCGGTCACTTTTCCCTTGTTGGTTTGGGATTTGAAGAACACGTGAGTATGATACTTTTACAAACTTAATTTCAGTAATTAAACCCCAAATTTGATGTCTGTTGAGTAAGTAATAATATTGTAAAGAGTTACTTCATTCCTCTGTCTTACATGAAGGAGTAGTTATCCAGCACCACCTTGTTCACGTCTTGAGCCAAAAGCGGCTCATGACATAGAAATGCTGGGAGGTATGGAAGGTGTTCTCTGAACCTCATGAGGCACAGTTTTCCTCCCGGTGGGGCAGGCGGGAGACACGCCGTGGGGAAGCTTTCTTACAGACTGACCTTTCACCTGACCACTGGCTTGTGAGCTCTGTTCTCACCGTTTTCCTGAGTTGCCCCATAGTGAATTTAGAAAGGTAACGGGATATTAATCAGTTTTTAAAAATGTTGATATGTGTCAGAATGACAAGCTGTGTTATCTTCTAAATAGTTTGCTCTAATTTTGACATTTATGGTTATTTTTCAGAGGTAGATAAATATTGGGATGCACAACTACTATTTTCGGCAGGGGGGTCCCCAGAAAGAGTTAGTTCTTTAAGGACAGCTAGCATAGTTGGAACATTCTGGTCCATTTGTGTGTGTGAATCCTGAGAGATCACATTCTGAAGTTTCCGAAATGGCAAAGAGACATGTTCTGGTATTTAAATACACCTCTCCAGATTCTCACTAGATGAATGTGAGAACTTGAAAAGTCAGGTAAATACTTTGATACGTTTTAATAGCACTTGCTGTGTGAAACTCAGGAACCAAAAGGTGAGCAGTGTTTGTCAGGATCCAGGCTCTTGCTCTTTGTAAGCTGAGAATGAAACAGATTTAGAGAGCGAAGAAGACTGGAACCGTGGCGGTAGGAGAGAACGTGGCTTGGCTGCACGTGGCCGGTGATAGCCCAGGCCGTGTGCTGCTGCCCTCAGCACTCAGCCTGTAGCGGGTCCACTTCAGCGTGGACTAGAGTGCAGACTGTTACAGCTTCTTTCTTATTTTTGTAAAATTTAATTCACTGTACTCTGATTTTGTCTGCTTGAGCAAAGTGTTACTCTTTAATTTCTCCTCATCTTTTTGTAGTAAATCTCAGTCAGTGGAGGAATCCAGTTTGCTGAGTTGTCATCCAGAGGGGATTTTATGGACGTTTGCTAGTTATAGGGAATTATATAGTCAACTTGGATTGTTTAATAAACATTTTTTAACGGGTATAGGCCATGTAGTAAAATTAATATTTAATTTCTTTTCTTTTGTCTAGGTCCAAGCATCTCATTTTGAAGGCCTAATCACAACCATAGTTGGGTATATACTTTTAGCAATAACATTGATAATTTGTCATGTATCCTTTAATGAACCAGGTTGGTGTTCAGTAATGTTATTATTATTAACCCAAGAGTTGTTCTTATTAATGAAAACTATTTTTCTCCACTAGTCCTTTTTAGTAGAAGCTATGGGTATTTGTAGTGAGGATGAGAGCAGAAAAAATATGAGATAAATTAATTCTGTCTGTCAGACAGTACTGAGTGTTGCCTAGTTACCTGTTTCATTGTATCTTTATCATTTTTAAATTAAAAAGTTTTTTTTTTGGTTGGAGTATAGTTGATTTACATGTGTTGTACAGCAAAGTGATTCAGTTATACATATATATGCATTATTTTTGAAAATAATTCTTTTCCATTATGATTTGTCATAGGATATTAAATGTTTCTCTGTGCTATACAGTAGGACCTTGCTGTTTATCTGCGTCTTTTCTTAAATGTTCAGTTCTTCCTTGACGACATGCTGTAGGGGTTGGCAACTCTTGTTAAATTTCATAGGTCTCGTCGCTTGCTGGGAGTCTGCTATATTGTTGTGAAGGTAATTAATTCCTTTTTATAAATTAAGACTGGAAATGCTTTCTCCCCATTTAGGTGATATTGATGACCTTTATTTTTACTTAAGGTCTCTTTGTTAGTGGTGGTAGAAATTGGAGTTTTCCCTCTCATTTGTGGCTGGTGGCTGGATATCTGTTCCTTGGTGAGTTTATTTTTCATTATCTAATACAATCTAATAATTTAAAAGCATTTTAAAAAGTCTTTAGAATGGATTTCTTTTACTGGAAAGCCAATATTCGATGATAATTTATTTTTTTTTGAGAATGTATCATTGTAGATTCTCAATGTTGCTAATTTTTCCTGAGTACCTGATTTTTGTGAGGTTTTGTACACATTTTTGATGTTAGAGTGTTTTGACTGGAACCTTTCTAATAATTAGTGAAGAACTTTCTTAACTCTTCTCACTTTTATAAAGATGCCAAGATGTTATAAACGTAAAAAGAGTAAATCAAAGGAGTTCCCTGGTGGTCTGCTGGTTAGGACTCAGCTCTTTTATTGCTTGTGGTCCAGGTTCAGCCCCTGGTTGGGAAACTCCTCAGAGAAAGAAAAAAGGAAAAAAAAAAAAAGCAGTCTTATAAGAAGACTACCTTTATAGTAGTAAATTCAACCCTAACCATTTGTTTTAACTAAGATGCTCAGTTTTGATTAAAATCTTTAATGGCTGTCAGTGATAATCAGTTTCTTCTCAAAAAATGATTAAATATAGAAAAGCTGCCTTTTCTGAGGTAACATTTTCTCTCATACCATAGTATTAAAACCCACCATTAATTTAGATCTGTAACCAAGAAAAGAAGGTATTATGGTAACATAAATGTTTCTTTCACAATGGCAGTATTGGTAAAGTTCTTATTCACAAATTGGTCTATCAATATTGCCTCTTTTAAAATTTTCAAAATGTCATGCATGTCTTTGAAATAGCATCCAACCTTAATATTGTTTGTATTTCTGTGATACTATGAAATGCCTTTAAGGGAACAGTAATCCTAGAAACATCAGAACTTACATGTATGGTGATTCATTCACTTCCTAGAATGTGAAGATGTTAATTCAACAGAGGTAAGTGGTACAGATCTCTCTCACCTGTTCTGTCTTGATTTAGGAAATGTTTGACGCTACTCTGAAAGATCGGGAGCTGAGCTTTCAGTCGGCCCCAGGCACTACCATGTTCCTGCACTGGCTGGTGGGAATGGTGTATGTGTTCTACTTTGCCTCCTTCATTCTGTTACTGAGAGAGGTAAGCTCCACGGGAAGTGCCAACATTGTACATTCATGGAAAGGACTTCTGCTTTAACCACATGGCATGCCTTAAAGGCTATGATGATTTCCTAGCTAAGTCTTTTTCTCTTTTTCTTTATTCTGAGAGGGAATAGCTATAGACTAGTTTGGCTCAATTGCTTTAAACCGTTTTTTAGTAATTGGTCTCAAAAACTGGCAAGTTTTATTATTTCGATCAGTTTGAAATATGAGTAGAGTGAGGGGAAAAGTTAAATAAAAGCACATGTTTTACTTGGTATGTATTTTAACCGTCCTCAAATATGTGTTCTTGGACTTTTTATGTGATATGAGCCTGTTTTGGACTTCATTCAAGGACATGCTAGAAATTCCCAAAGGGTATGGTTTCACAGGATCAGATATGTACAAAACTCCTTAAGTATAGTGTTATAAAGGGCCTCCTTTATGATTCTGGTTCAGTCGCCAGATGGGAACTTTTACTAATCCTGTTTTCAGAATACGGTCCTTACTGATATGAAGACAGTAAAACAGTGTGAGTATTTGACTAGGATGCATCTCATGCTTAGTCATCTGGTGCAAAAGAAAGTGTGAGACTTGAGTAATTGTAATAAATGTACTTTCTGCTCTGAATTCTTTCCCCAAATAGTACTGTACACTTACTCTGTGCCAGCCTCTGTGCTGTATGCTGGGGGTAATCGTGAGAAACAAGGGCAGTGTCTACTCAGTGTTACATTCTGGGAAGGAATACAGCCATGGAGCAAGTCCGCTTACTCCATGAGAGCAGTGTGGAGAAGCAGGGCTGAAGGAGCAGGCTGGCGACTAGTCCAATGTGAATGGAATACTAACACACAAAGGTTTAAAGCTGTTCATGATTACTCTGCTCTTTTGAGAGATTTGAGGAGCTAGGGATGAGGTGGGGTCCAAAATATTTTCCTGAAACATAAGAGTATAAGTTCAGTAAATTCTGTTTGCAAATAAAGCCTGTATTCTTGTTTTGCAACTAGTGATTAAAACTAAGTGTATTTTTCAAATTGTAATTTTATGTGACCTCTAAACTACATTGTTCATTGATAAAATATTTTATACTGAATTTTTTCATTTTATCAATGTGGTAGTTTTTTGTTGATACAGAATCCTAGTATTTTGGAGTTAGATGGAAACTTAAAGGTCATGTGTAATAACTGCTTTTTTGGAAGATGGAAAAATAGAATTTGGGCAGATGAGAGACTTTACACAGGGTAGCTCAGTGAGTTTGGGCCACCCAGAACTTACCCTCAGGCTCATCCATTGCCCCATCACCTACAACCTCTAGAGTTGATGCTTTCTCCTGAGCCAGGGAAAAAGATGTAATAGGTGGTCATTTGAAGATACTGGGAAGCGAAGGGGTTTCTTAATTAAGGTAAGTCTTCTTGGAAAGTGTAAGACTGAAATCACATCTTTTGTTTAGGATAATTATAAATTATAACCAAATTCTTCCCAGATTATACAATATAGTTATAATTTTTCTAAAAATACTAATTTTTATAAAAATACTTATTGTTCATCTTGGAGGTCTAGATTTCTTGACAAATTATACTTAGTAAATTTTTTCCATTGAATGATTAAAAGCATCAGAGAACATCAGGCACAGGATAGTTTTAATTCTGATATAGGAACTTCTTTTCCAAGTAGAGTTACATGAATTTTCTAGGGCCAATTTTTTAAGATGCTAAAATAATTTTAAAAGCTTCTCTGTTAATGTTTTAGCTCATATGCAGAAGCAGAAGACATTGATGGATATTTATAGCATTTGAACTAAATTTTCAGGTACTTCGACCTGGTGTTTTATGGTTTCTAAGGAATTTGAATGATCCAGATTTTAATCCAGTACAAGAAATGATTCACTTGCCTATTTATAGGCATCTTCGAAGATTTATTTTGTCAGTGGTAAGTGTATTTTTTGTTTGTTTGTTTGGTTTTGAAGTAAAATGGGCTACTCTTGAGTTTTTTTGTTTTTTGGTCAGAAGGTCTGGTAGAGTGGATTGAGTAATTTAGGTTTATCCACGCCTGTGGAAGTTGGTTATCAAATATTTATTTTGTTGGTTACGTTGATAAAATATTAGTAAACAAAAATGCCTTTTAGTTCTTTAGAAGTATAATTAATTGCCAAATTATGGGTTTCAGAATTATATTTAATTTGCATTTAAGCAATAGAGACTTGTTAATAGCTTCTAAATTAAACTCTTGGGTGGTAAGGTATCCACCTGCCGATGCAGGAGATGCCAGAGATGTGGGTTCAATCCCTGGGTCAGGAAGATCCCCTGGAGGAGGGCATGACAATTCACTCCAGTATTCTTGACTGGAAAATTCCATAGACAGAGGAGCCTGGCTGGCTGTGTAGTCCATGGGTTGCAGAGAGTCGGACACAGCTAAGTGACTGAGCACAGCACATTAAACTCTTAATAGAACCATCTCAAAATTTCTTCCCTGAGTGGAAAAAGAAATTGCCTAGTTAAATCTTAAGTTTTTCCAAGATAAAATTCTAAAAGCAATATTGTGTGCCCTTTGGAAACTTTTGTGCCATTAGTATAGGTTCTCTCTTACTGTCACTGGTGGTTTATTATGAGACAGACAGTTCTGATCCTTCATTGTGAATTTCTAGCTCTCTTTTCATATACCGTGCCGTGGTTATCCTTTGTGGCTCCTGTCTGAGCCCTTGTGTCCTAGAGAGAGAGGAGCAGCTGTCCTAGGAACGCATCTTCACGCAGAGTGACCCAGGTGTAGTGTGTTGAGTGAGAACACTCAGTGCCCTGGGCATACGTCGACCTAAATGGAGTCTGCCATCCCTCACGGATGGTGACAGTGGTGCCCGGCCTGCCCTTTCTCTTGTTGCAGATTGTCTTCGGCTCCATCGTACTCCTGATGCTGTGGCTGCCTATACGGATAATCAAGAGTCTGCTGCCTCATTTTCTTCCATACAACGTCATGCTCTATAGGTAAGTTTTTGACATTTGGAAGCTTTACTAATTAAAAGTCTGTTAGGGATTTGATACTCAGAGTACATACATTTAATAAAACATTTCATTTCTCACAGGTGTTAACAGTCATCTGATAACTAAATTTTTCCATATGAACATTAGCAGTTATATTTTCCAAAGAAAGACTTTTTTCTGCAAATACAGTGTGCCTTTGTTTAGCATCGAAATGTTAACATTCCTAATGAGCGACACCTAGTAGTGTCATCTTTATATGAAAAGCATTACATCATAGGTAAGGTCAGATCAGATCAGATCAGTCGCTCAGTCGTGTCCGACTCTTTGCGATCCCATGAATCGCAGCACGCCAGGCCTCCCTGTCCATCACCAACTCCTGGAGTTCACCTAGAGTAATTACAGATGAAGATAGGATCTAGGGCTTATAAATGGAAAAATATTATTTTGATTTAAAGACTAAAGTAACCTGGAAACCTAGTCGCCTACATTCCCTTCTTCAATGATTTGTATCTTCTCTTCAATCACATAAATATGCCAGGCAAATTGAATTTCTTCCTCAGATTTACTTGTAATTGTCTTTAAATCTTGTCTGTTCTAATTCTTTATGATCTCTTATATAAATCAATATGATATACCACTTAGTATTTTAGGCCTTTTTCTTTTTCTCCATTTATAATCCATCTGTAACAAATCTGCCTCTTCCTCCATAATATGCATAGTAATATCTGGGTAGTTTAGAATGACATACAAGGCTTGGCATAATCTCACACTGCCTTTTGAGCATCTTGTCCAGTATCGTCTGACTGGAATTCTACTCCACAGCCCCACGCAGCCTCCATTGAGTCTGCCCAGAAAGGCCTAGCTGTTCCTGGTCTTTCCCTCTCTGTTTGTAGTGACCTTCTGCAAGCTTTTGCTGTTTCTCCTCAGAATCCAAATTGAGGTTTTATTCTCTTGAGTTTTTTTGCTATCTAGAGTAAGTTACCTCCCTGTCCTTGTATGTTTCAACGGTTGTAGGGAGAACCAGGAAGCACAGTTGGTTTTATATATTGTTGAAATAGTCCCATTTTGGTAGTCGATTATACCTAGAAATTTAATGGAGCTTTTGTAGCAGTGTTTAGTGCATTCTTACATTCAGCAAGATTGAAGGCCCATCATATACTAGGTGCTTCTCTGTGTACAAGGGATGTAACAGTGAACAAGTCAGAATCAAGAAAAATTTGTGTCCTTCTGGACTTATTTTTCAGTGGGGGAGACAGCCAATAAAATAGGTAAAATATATGATATGTCAGAGAGTCATAAGTGCTGTGGGAAAAAATGAACAAAGAAATGACTAGTGAGGCCCTGAGGTGACAGTTGAGGAGGCCCTGAGGAGGTGACGAGGGAGTGAGCCACATGAATCTCTGAAGGCAAAGGGCCCTTTGCAGCCGGGCAGGCATGTGCTGCGTCATTGAATTTGGGTTGAGGAGCAGCCGGAGGCCAGTTTGGCTGCAGTGAAAGAAGGAGAAAAGTAGTTGGCTGTGAGTCAGAGAGGTCGTGGGAAGCTGGGTCCTACAGAGCCCTGTAAGCCACGGTAAGCACTTCGGCTTCGAGTGATTTGAGGGGCGGGGGTTTTGGGGAGGTTGAGCAGAGAGAGGAGTGATCTGACATAGGTTTCCCAGGGATCAGTCTGGGTACTGTGATGAGAAGAGCCAGGGTTGGGATGGCCAGGGCAGAAGCAGGAAGCCAGCCAGGAGGGTAGTGGCACATCCTGGTGAGAGGTGAGGGTAGCTGAGATGGAGGAAGTGGCTGTGGAGTCAGGAGAGGTGGTTTGATTTAGGGTATGATTAGGGTACAGTCTGTAGAATTCTCTGGGTGTTTGAATGAAGGGTGAAGAACTTAGGCAGCGAAGGATCTAAGTTTCTGTCCTGAGCACCTGAAGGATGGAGTTGCTATTTACTAAGAAGAGGGAGATTGTGGAGGAGGAGTGGGAATTTGGTACTGAACACGATCAATTTAAGATGTCTTGGGTGTTCTGTGAAACATTGGGTTGGCTCTTTGGGTATGTAAGTTAAGGATTAGGGCAGATGTCTGATAGTACATAGAAGTTTACAGAAACTTGCTGTCTTAAGCCACAGGAGGTTGTGTGCATCCAAAGAGCACATGCAGATGAGAATAGAGAGATCGGGGGGCCTTTCATTGTGTCCAAGTCAGGGAAATGAGGAGGAACCAACACGCCTTGGCGAGGTGTCCATGGAGAAAATGTTCTGAGGAGCACAGAGTGGCCAGTGGTGAAATACACTACTAATATTGCACATGAGTTGAGGACCAGGACCCGCTCGTCATTCTAACAACATGACGGTCATGGCAGTCCTTATCAGGAACAGTTTTGGTGATGTTTGAGGGAGATGCCTTGTTGTCTTCAACTGAGAGTGGATGTGAGGTGATAAAGGCAGTAAGGTCATGTGACTCTTCAAGGAGTATTACAATCATTCCATTAAATGTTTAATATGGTACAGGGTGGGGGTGACAATGGAAAATTGAATCCACATTGTGAATTATGGCTTTTTGTAATTGTCTTAGTGATGCTCCAGTGAGTGAACTGTCCCTTGAGCTGCTTCTGCTTCAGGTTGTCTTACCAGCGTTACTCGAACAGGGACACACGCGGCAGTGGCTGAAGGGACTGGTGCGAGCCTGGACTGTCACTGCTGGATACTTGCTGTAAGTACGGCAGGTGCCTCTTGGGCATATCATTTGTTATCGTTTAATAACCGTTCTGATAAAGCATGCCCTACTCAGGAAGAGTTAGTTTTAATAAGAGACATTTTGATGATATCCGCAAGTGTATATAGTACTTATTAAAGCTTTTCTAATCATGGCTATCCTTTTATGAAGAATGTATACATGTTTTGGGAGGCTTCCAAGGTGGGTCAGTGTTAAAAATCACCTGCCATGCACACTTACTGGATTATAGTCAAGTGTAAACATAAGTTTTATATACACTCAGAAACCTCAAGTCTTGACCCCTTTACTGCAATGTTGGCTTTGTTGTGGTGTCCCTAGCTAGACCCACAGTACCTCCAGGGGATGCCCGTGTGCATTGGGTTCCGCTTGAACATGTATCCTCCTCTAACGGCTCAGTGCCCTGCCATGCCTCCTCCCTCCCCATCTCATTTGTGGCTTGGAGGTTTTAGTTGAGCTGCATGTCATAGCAGACACGGTAGTCATCTATAGTGAAAAGCGAAATTGATACTTTTTTCCCTAAAATTCTTCACATAGAGTATCTTCTATATTGTACACTTTGAGTATCTTGTATATTGTACACTTTTTTTTTTCCAGTTACTGATTTTTCTCAGATGTTAGCTGAAGAAAACATAAAATAGATCGAATTTATGGGGTATTCTGTATGTTAATTAACTTTACATTTGGAAGAGTTTCATTTAAAGCAGGCAGCAACATTTAGAGCAGATTAAGGTAATGGTAGTGTTCTGCATAGATTCTACTTATACCTTTTCTTCCCTAAGTAATAATTATTAAGGATCACCAATAATTATAATAATAATTGTTATTAAAGACAGTGTCATGTCTGCTGTTTTATTCTGAGTGAGAATTTTCACTGATGCAATTTTTACACAGGGATCTTCATTCCTACTTGTTGGGAGACCAGGAAGAAAATGAGAACAGTGCAAACCAACAGGTTAACAATAACCAGCATGCTCGAAATAACAACGCTATTCCCGTGGTAGGGGAAGGCCTGCACGCAGCCCACCAAGCCATACTCCAGCAGGGCGGGCCTGTTGGCTTTCAGCCTTACCGCCGGCCTTTAAATTTTCCACTCAGGGTAGGTACTGTACAGACTTAACAGAAGATCTTTCAGATTTCTGTTGAGAGCTTTTGCTGCTGTTATTGGTGCTGTTAGTATAGAGTCCTCGGTATAAACACATCTCACAGTCTTCTGAGGAGAACCTACTTTTCACTCCTCTCATTCTACAACACGTTATGTATGTAAATGTCAGGTAAGTTTATCAAATTTTAGACGTGGGCCATGGAGTTGGGCTTCCATGTGCCATTGGCCCCTGCCATTTGTAAGGAACAAGAAGACCCTAGATCAAATAAGAAATTAACATTCTTGATTCATATCCATCAGGAACTGGAATCTGCTTTTTAGAGTTTTTCTCTCTCTAATCCTTGCAGTATTAATCCCAGTGCTCCAAGGAATGAGTAGTAATCTTTTGTTTATATCTGATAAAACTGAAGACCAGATTGGTTAAGGAAGTGCCTGCCAAGGTCACCGAGACCTTCCTCCAGATGCTACCAAAACTAATCCTTCAGGGGTCTCCAGGGACCTTCAGGGTGTTAAATTCAATGGTCAGGTCTTAGTCCTCACCTCACTTGCTATGTTAGTAGCATGTTACATGATTGCCCACTTCTTGTTCCACAACACACTTTTTTGGAAGTTGTTCAAGAAGCTTCATGGAGGAGTCGATACTTTTAAATCTTTAAAGTTAGGAGATCAAGCAGATTTAAAAAAGCAGGTGGGAAAAGGCATTCCAGGCCTGTTGTCAGGACAGGAGGCATGTTAAGATGTATGGACTTGCAGGGAAGTGAACGGATGGAGTTGAGGCAGGAGGTATAGGCGAACTGCCAGAGATGGAGGAGCTGTGAGAAACAAGGCTCTTCAGTTGACAAAAGATCCTTTCCTAACCAGAAGGTACTTTGTGGTCCAGATTAGAGAGAGGACCACCACGGGGTCTGTCAGGCAGGCAGTGGAAGCTGACCAAGTCTCCATGCCTGGTTGTGCAGTGTTATTGCCGGTGCTTGCCGACTCCCTGCCGGAGTCTTGCCCTCAGAACCTGGTTGGGTCCAGGCAGGAAGCACTGTTTATCTTTCTGTCCAGGATGGCCACTTCCTTCTTGTCTCAGCGTGTTTCCTTTCTATCTACACTTTTCCATATAGGAGCCACCAGCTATAGCTACGATGATTGTTTACTTTTAAACTTAATTAAAAATAAATACCACTTGTAGACATGTGGTAAATTATCTTGAATGGTGGATATTCCTTCACAGCATATATGTATATCAGATCACATTGAACACTTTAAATATATTATTAATATAGTTTAATTTGTCATTTATATCAAGCTGAAAAAGTAAAAAATACAATTCTTGTAGACATACTCTAAGTACCTAGAATTTTAAATTCCGGCATTTGTTCACACTGACCCCCTGTGAAGTGCTTGGTGGCCTCATGTACCCGTAGCTCCTGTGTCCAGCAGTGCAGGTGTAGACATCTCCATCATCAGAATGTTCTGATTGGATGGCACTGTTAGACAGTAAGCTTTCTTTTCATGAAAAGTTGTTTTTGAGAATTTGATAAAAATAAGTGACTATTTTTAGTTTTAATTAATAGTGAGGGAAAATGTAAGTTGATTGTGTTTTATCTTTGTGCTCTCTGATTTAAAATATATTTGCTTGTTATTTGCTGATGCATCTGATTATATGAAAGTGGAAGCAATTTCCTTTTAGTCAGAGTTATAGTTAATATTATCTAAAATGAAAATTTCCTTTTTATGTAAAATGGAAGGAGTCCTGGAAATACCAGTATAGACAGTTTGTTTTTACTGAGAGAATTGTGTTGATTCTTTGAATGGTGTCCTAAAATACATTGAGCACATGTGACTACTGTTTATGCACTGCTGTGTTTTGCCTTGCAGATATTTTTGTTGATTGTCTTCATGTGTATAACCTTACTGATTGCCAGCCTCATCTGCCTTACTCTACCAGGTATGAGCTTATCCTAGCTCTCTGCTAATGACATCATGAAAAGATGTTACGTTTTAACAGGGTATATTTTGCTGAGATATGATCTTTTCATCAAATATAAACTTGAAGCAGGTTTCCCTTCATTTTTATTGAATGTGGGGTACATGGGGACAGAGTTGAAAGTCAGTCACAAGGTATCAGAAGCAGCTCATTGCCCCCCAGCCTCCTTGTTAGTGCTTCATAGCAGCAAGAAAATCCTAAATCATACTGATGTGTTAGTCACTTAAATCATCACTAAGTGGAAGATACTTTTCAGGTCTTAATCAAGTATGCAAATGTATAGTGAGCTAGTGTCTTGATTATAGCACTCAATATAACTTTATAAATCAAGTATTTACCTTAAATACTTGATTTTTTTCCCATGTGGGCTAAGGCTGAGGAGGAGCAACTAGTTAATTTCAAGTGAGGTTTCTTAAAAAAATTATTTTCTGATTTGTGTAAGAGTTGTGATTTACCTTAACCTGGTAAAAATTAAAGTCGTTTAAAATTTTGTTTTATTTTTAACTGTTTCTTCACTGATTTTTGACTGTTAAAACTTTGCTCCTGAGTTCACTACTCAGATCTCAGCTGTTAAAATGAAAAAGCCTAGTTAACCATTGCTAAGTCACTTGAGTGTGTCTAACTCTTTGCAACCCTATGAACTGTAGCCTGCCAGGCTCCTCTATCCAAGGGATTTTTCCAGGCAAGAATACTGGAGTGGGTTGCCATGCCCTCCTCCAGGGGATCTTCCTGACCCAGGGATCAAACCCACGTCTCTTATGTCTTCTGTGTTGGCAGGTGGGTTCTTTACCACTAGTGCCACCTGGGAAGGTGCAGTGAAATAAACATATTTTTGAGAAAACTTAAGTTTTTGAACTTTGGACAGCTTTGTGGGTTTTATGTTCCATTTTCGTTTTTATCAGAAATATTAAAAAGTTAACAAAGGAAAGAAATCCAGTTTTATTACTTGAATTTGGCAATACAAGTACTTTAATCTTGTTAAAGATTGTTAAATAAATACTTCCCTGTTAATCCAGTCCCAGCATCCGGGGGAAGGAATGCAGCTGTGTTTAATTATAGAAATACTTGTCATAGTACACATTTAAGGTGGTAAGGATGCTGTTTTCCCATAGGTTACTTTCCTATAGCTACATTTTAACTAACGTTAAGTTACTACAAACTAGAAACTAATCTGACCTCTCAAAAACACTTTAGAAGTATGTGAAGTACAGAATTAAAAGAGGGCTTTAAATTTTTTAAAACCAGCCAACCAAAACAGAACTAAAACTTTGGAGTAAAAATCAGTTCAGTTCAGTCAATCTGTCATGTCCAACTCTTTGTGTCCCCATCCACTGCAGCATGCCAGGCTTCTCTGTCCATCACCAACTCCCAGAACTTGCTCAAACTCATGTCCACCAAGTTGGTGATGCCATCCAACCATCTCATCCTCTGTCTTTCCCTGCTCCTGCCTTCAATCTTTCCCAGCATCAGGGTCTTTTCCAGTGAGTCAGTTTTTCACATCAGGTAGCCAAAGTTTTGGACCTTCGGCATCAGTCCTTCCAGTGAATATTCAGGACTGATTTCCTCTAGGATTGACTGGTTTAATCTCCTTGCTGGAGTAGAAATACATATACATGTAGAATGCTTGACATTTTTACAGAATTATCAGTGATACTTTTAAATCTTTAACAAGCATATGTGTTTATTTCATGTGACATTTGCATGTGTTTGTCTTTAAAAATTACTTATCTTCATACCCAAGCTGTTTTGTGATATTGCAAAGAAGTCTAATATTATTAGCATTATGGCCTATAAACTTGACTGTTGAGGTGGTTTGGTTGGGATTGGAGACAATGTGGGTCAGTGATCAAGAGCATGATCTTGGTCATGTAAACGTGAGTTCACCTTCAGCCACCACCCTTGTGTGCCCTTGGTCGGGGCCTCGTTTCTCAGTCTTCAGAATGGAGGGTCGTTACTACTTGCAGGGTTATTGGCTAGATTAATGAGAAAATGTATGGAAAAGTTCAACCCAGCCACTTGCTCCTTTTAGACATTCAAAAATAACAGATAAGTTTAAACAAAACAGATAACTGCTGTGTCAAGGAGAAAGAGACACTGGAAATGGGGTCTTGGTCTTCTTTCCAGCCTTATTAAGGAGTAACCATGTGAAGAAATCTTGCCTGATAGATTTTTGTGGGTACATTGTGGAATTTATTTGTAATAGCTCTTTGAGGCCATCCCTTAGACAACTTTCACATATTTCCTAAGTTTCATTTTATTTTTTTCCTGAGAAAATTAGTGTGAGATTCTTTTTTTATTGTGCCCACTTATTAAAATAAGCTTAGTTTTCTATCTTAATGAATGAGCTAAATGAAAGTAAGTTACTCTAAATTCTTTGTAATGTTGCTGCCAAGTTGCTGCTAAGTTGCTTCAGTTGTGTCCGACTCTGTGCGACCCCATAGACGGCAGCCCACCAGGCTCCCCTGTCCGTGGGATTCTCCAGGCAAGAACACTGGAGTGGGTTGCCATTTCCTTCTCCAATGCATGAAAGTGAAACTTGAAAGTGAAGTTGCTCAGTTGTGTCCGACTCTTAGCGACCCCATGGACTGCAGCCTACTAGGCTCCTCCGTCCATGGGATTTTCCAGGCAAGAGTACTGGAGTGGGGTGCCATTGCCTTCTCCTTTGTAATGTTACTAAATATTAAAAATATTGACAACACAAATAATAGAAAGTATATTCTCCATTTGTGTCCTGTTACATGCACAATCATTTCATTTGATGATCCAGACAGCAAGAACACCCCGCTCCTCAAGTCCTTTCGGTCCCCATAGAATAAGCAGTTGGCCTCGCAGGTCACCATGCAGGTCACAGGCGAGCTTGTACCCAGTGACTTGCTGTGGTTTGGTTGTATCTTAAGTTATGACATTCTTTAGAGTTTGGGGGATTTTGTTTTTATTTTGTTTGCTTTTAATGAAGACACTGATACATCAAAACGTGTTGTCTTTTTAATAAATCACTTAAAATGATTGAAGATACTAGTAGTACAACATTGACCTCAAGATTAGAGTTGTTTTTGCATGATCGTATGTCTCATTTATCAGCCTTTGTATTTTCAGTATTTGCTGGCCGTTGGTTAATGTCATTTTGGACCGGGACTGCCAAAATCCATGAGCTCTACACAGCTGCCTGTGGTCTCTATGTTTGCTGGCTCACCATCCGGGCGGTGACGGTACTAGTGGCGTGGATGCCACAGGGACGCAGAGTGATCTTCCAGAAGGTTAAGGAGTGGTCCCTCATGGTAGGCCTTTCTAGTCAAAACTAGTCCTGTCTGACAGCAGTGGTGAATGTTTTTCCAGTGGTTTCTTTAAATCTTTTCACTTTGTTTCTTCACTGTGTTGATTGTGTCAAGAGAGTTGATTTTCTGAATTAAAAGGAGTATTCCTTTAAGGCAGTAGTTTTCTGGTTTTACTCTGAAAAATACAGTCCAGATATATCTGAGGGTTAGAAGAAAGTCATGCTATTAAATGATCCAGTAATGCCCTTGATACATAAGATAGTCTGTAGAATTTAAAATCAATTTGTTTTAAGTAGAAATTTCCTTGAAAGTTATTTTTTTCTAAAATTTGATTAAATTATTTTAAATGTGACTTCAGGTTTCAGTCAGTGTTTTCTATATAAATAAGATTCTTTTAATTATAGTCTGTTGTTATTCAAGAATGTCCTGGCTAGTGTGAAAGTATAGTAGGTAGTGGGAAGTATTACTCTCAGAAAAGAACTTAGTTGTCACAGGAGTGGGGGAAAATGTCACTGTAAGATTATTGTCTAAGGGTGGCAACTTATTGATTGATCATAATGTTGATTATGACTGATAAATATGTTTAGGTCACTGCTTTATGCTTTTTCATTTGTATAATTAGCGCTAGTCTTGTATCTGAATTTTTATTTTGATTTTACTAGAAGTTTAATGGCTATTTAATGATCATGTTTAAAGAAAACCACAAGAGATTAATTGTATATTAAGAATGGAGGGATTTGATTGCTATGTCATCTGTAGATAATGAGACACTTAACTGTATTTAAATAGAGAAACTAGCCAGTTCCAGTTTCCATTTGATACTCTTCCACATCATATTGCTATGTAAAGAAATAATTACTGTGTCTTAATGCACACCGTTTTAGTATCTCGCTGTTGAAACAACTGTCCTCACTGACGCTCCCTTAAGAAAAAGGGACATCAAGGCCACTTTAAAACTGATTTCTTTGTCAGGATTTCATAGTGGCTCTTACGTGTTATCTCTTCCTTCTTTTTGTGCCTATTTATATTTTGCCACTTTGTCCAAATTCTATAGCTGTGCTAATAGAGTAGCCATGTGACTAACGACTGCCATCTTGCACAACACAGATAGAGGTCATTTCTGTCATCTCAGTAAGTTCTGTGGGACCGTACTGTTCTCAGGGGAGCTAATTTGGTCAGCTTGGTTAATTACCTTAACTGGGTTTATGCAGAATGCTTCAGCTATATCAGTCCATCTCAGAGGTCACAGGTCAGCCTATGGGTGGGCCACCATTGGCTCAGGAGGGTGGGACAACCAGGGAGATGACAAACACTGGCAGTAACACTCCTAGACGGGGTGTGGAGACTTGGTCAGTTTCTTGGACAAACAGAAGCCTATTCCTGAGGCTTAGATTGAGAAAAGTAGCACAGCCACTTGGTTAATATATGTAATAAGATAAAGCTAGTGGAGGTGATGGAATTCCAGTTGAGCTATTTCAAATCCTGAAAGATGATGCTGTGAAAGTGCTGCACTCAATATGCCAGCAAATTTGGAAAACTCAGCAGTGGCCACAGGACTGGAAAAGGTCAGTTTTCATTCCAATCCCAAAGAAAGGCAATGCCAAAGAATGCTCAAACTACCGCACAATTGCACTCATCTCACACGCTAGTAAAGTAATGCTCAAAATTCTCCAAGCCAGGCTTCAGCAATACGTGAACCGTGAACTTCCAGATGTTCAAGCTGGTTTTAGAAAAGGCAGAGGAACCAGAGATCAAATTGCCAACATCCGCTGGATCATGGAAAAAGCAAGAGAGTTCCAGAAAAATATCTATTTCTCCTTTATTGACTATGCCAAAGCTTTTGACTGTGTGGGTCACAATAAACTGTAGAAAATTCTGAAAGAGATGGGAATACCAGACCACCTGATCTGCCTCTTGAGAAATCGGTATGCAGGTCAGGAAGCAACAGTTAGAACTGGACATGGAACAAGAGACTGGTTCCAAATAGGAAAAGGAGTTTGTCAAGGCTGTATATTGTCACCCTGCTTATTTAACTTCTATGCAGAGTATGTCATGAGAAACGCTGGGCTGGAAGAAGCACAAGCTGGAATCAAGATTGCCGGGAGAAATATCAGTAACCTCACATATGCAGATGACACCACCCTTATGGCAGAAAGTGAAAAGGAACTCAAAAGCCTCTTGATGAAAGTGAAAGTGGAGAGTGAAAAAGTTGGCTTAAAGCTCAACATTCAGAAAACGAAGATCATGGCATCTGGTCCCATCACTTCATGGGAAATAGATGGGGAAACATTGGAAACAGTGTCAGACTTTATTTTGGGGGGCTCCAAAGTCACTGCAGATGGTGACTGCAGCCATGAAATTAAAAGACGCTAACTCCTTGGAAGGTAAGTTATGACCAACCTAGATAGCATATTGAAAAGCAGAGACATTACTTTGCCAACAAAGGTCCGTCTAGTCAAGGCTATGGTTTTTCCAGTGGTCACATATGGATGTCAGAGTTGGATTGTGAAGAAAGTTGAGCGCCGAAGAATTGATGCTTTTAAACTGTGGAGTTGGAGAAGACTCTTGAGAGTCCCTTGGACTGCAAGGAGGTCCAACCAGTCCATTCTGAAGGAGATCAGCCCTGGGATTTCTTTGGAAGGAATGATGCTAAAGCTGAAACTCCAGTACTTTGGCCACCTCATACGAAGAGTTGACTCATTCGAAAAGACTGATGCTGGGAGGAATTGGGGGCAGGAGGAGAAGGGGACAACAGAGGATGAGATGGCTGGATGGCATCACTGACTCGATGGACTTGAGTCTCAGTGAGCTCCCGGAGTTGGTGATGGACAGGGAAGCCTGGCGTGCTGCGATTCATGGGGTCGCAAAGAGTAGGACACGACTGAGCGACTAAACTGAACTGAATTTTGTAGCAACATAGTAATATGTTCAGTAGTAATTTCATGCTTTTGTTAAGTAGCTTGAGTTTTTGTAGTTATACATTCAAATTTCATTTAAACATGTAACAAAAGGTGAATTGTTTAAGGTATGTATTTGTTCTGTTAGGCGTCAGGTCAAAGAAAAACAAACTTCATATGATTTGTTTGGCTAGAAGTTAGGGAGACTCTCTAACTCAGTGGCCTTTGATCTCCCACTAGATAATGAAGACTGTGATCGTGGCAGTGCTGCTGGCTGGGGTGGTCCCCCTTCTTCTGGGGCTTCTGTTTGAGCTGGTTATTGTTGCTCCCCTGAGGGTGCCTTTGGATCAGACTCCTCTTTTTTATCCATGGCAGGTAAGTGCATGTCTTTTGCTCATATTTCCTTTTGTATTTGGAATCAGAAAAATTCTCAGTTGTTTAAAGTGATTTTAAGCAGCTTGTTTAGAAAGACTCCTTAATTTCTTCTGTTGTAGGAGCTCTTTAAAATTGATCAGATGATGCATTGTACCTTTTGAAATACGCAGGTCATGTAAAGTAAATACCTTACTTTATTGGTTAAAATGTCACTATAGGCTTCACTAAAAATGCAGGCTAATGTGTTGGTCTTTTCAGTTTTAGTTAGGTTGATGACTTGCTCCTTTTAGTTTTGAGCCTTGAAGCGATAACCTACATTTTTGAATAATTACACATTTTCCCCCACAAGAGTCACAGGCTTATTAAAAAGAACATTCTGAGGGTAACTGTGCAGGTCATAGCAAAGGCCTCAAAATACACTTGGAAAAAGAGATTTAACTTTTCTGTCATACTTAGAGCCTGAAGTTAACATCATAGACCTCAAATTTTTAAGAGAGATTAGGGAAAGAGTAGATCTTGACTTCAGTCATTCAAAGCCTTTTCAGCTTTGTTTTAAAAATAAACTTTCCAGAGATGAAAATTTTGTCTACTTTCCTGATGAAGAACCTCCGTAAACTTCATTTAACAGCAGATACTTACTCGAGTGCTTTAATGTGTGCCCAGACCCTGTGCAGCATACCTCAGACGGGAGTGAGGCTAACACGAGGACTCCCGGGACCTTGCAGGCTGGTGGGAAAGACAGGTAGACAGTGCTGTGGTGGGGCACGCGTGAGGAGCACAGCATTAGGGGGCGAGGTCCTCACCCAGCTGGGGGGGTTTCACGTACGGTTTTCTGTAGAGACGACGTCCAGGACAACACAGTAGAGTGCAGAGGAGTGGGTGAGAAAAGAAGTGTATTCCAGGAAGGAATGAGTGGGCAGGCCTTGAAGTGAGACTGCACACATAGGGGACACTCTCATCTGGTGTGCTCGTAGGTGACAACCTGAGTGAAAGTGAGCAAAAAAGGGAAATTGTTATGTGTATGTGATGCCTTCCTGTAGGAGCTGAATTGCAGTGTAGTGTAATAGCATCAGGGATTGAAGGAAAGCTGTTTTTCACAGAATAATAGCAGCTATGAAAAATAGAGGAATTAAGGGAATTAGGAAAATCATTATTTTGCAATAATTAAAATAATTGATTCCTCGGATTGTCAGTGGATACTGAACCCATCAAGTGAAAGTTGATGGGTCGGTCTTTGGTTACTGTGGTGCAGTAACAAGTTACCTGACAGCCCCGGCTTACTGGCTTAAAACAATCATTTACTTTGTCCACAGAGTCTGTGGGTCAGAAGTTACGCCAGGGCGTAATCTGCTCATATCTGATTCACGTTCTCTGGGGTCTCATGTAGGAGACTCAGGGCTGAGTGTGATTTGACAGCTTTAGCTGACATCATTTGGAGATGTCATCACTCATGTGCAGGCTGGCGCTGGTTGTTGCCCCTCATTTGGGCTCTTGGCTGGAGCTGCTAGACGTATTTGAGCTTTTTTATAGCTTGGTGGCTCAAGGTACTGGGACTTATTCCATTGCACTTCAGGGAAATGAGTGTCCCAGCCAACAAGGCAGAGGCTACATCAGCTTTCATGCCTCCTCTCGCAAGTCCTGCACATCGCTTTTCACTGCCTCCTACTGGGTACGAGCAAGTCACAGGTTGGCTCAGATCTATGGGAAGTGGGCATAGACCCCCTACCACTCCATGGGAGAAGAATTTGCAGTCATGTTTTAAGGCCACTACAATGCAGAAGTGGTTGTTTGCATGGTGACAAAGTGTCACCTTTCAGATTACTTGATACCCGAAAGGGAAACAGCTTCATAGAGGAGGGGTCAGCAGACACTACCTTGACCCACGTGATCATTGCAGATGTGGCCAACAGATGCTCTGTGCCTCCTGAGGTTGTGTGGTATGCTGCACTAAAAACATCAGAACAGCCCGAGTCCAGGAGCTGTGCCTCCTGTTGGATATGAACAGTTGACGAAACATCAGCATTATACTGCCACTCTGTGACCGTGATGGATCACAACAAAATTAAGGCCGTAATTAAGGCCGTAAAACAAAATAATCACGTCTGAATGCAGGCAAAGCATGAGCATTGTCCAGACCACACAAATGACCAAACATGCCAATGCCTGGCTGCTCCTTTGTTTCCAGCTGCAGTTTTATTAGCCTCAGTCTGTCCCGTCTTCTGGATAAGATTTACTAAAATATCAAATTATAGATTACCAGGACTTTTCTAATGGGCTTCCCTGGTGGCTCAGACAGTAAATCATCTGTCTGCAATGCAGGAGATCTGGGTTTGATCCCTGGGTTGGGAAGATCCCCTGGAGGAGGGCACAGCAACCCACTCCAGTATTCTTGCTTGTAGAACCCCATGGACAGAGGAGCGTGGTGGGCTACTTTTCTAAATAGCATCTGGAATAGAGCAAAGCCCTGCTTCCTTAAATTCTCCTCAGATCACTTCACACAGGCCAGAGAACTATAATAAGCCTTTGCTAACACTCGTACTCAGGGCTCTGAGTCCTCCCCACTGTCTGTTCTGCCTCACCGCGTTGAGTAGTGATGCAGCTTGTTCGTCTGTACATGTGTTCTTGGTGGTCTTGACGGTGTCCAACATCCTGACCTTGGCGGAGTAGTTGAAATTACTGTTTCAAGAATGCTTGTATGTTGTGACCCATCAGTTTCACTTTTCAGAAACCCTGCAAAGAAATATTTCCATGTGTGCAGGAGACGTGAACAGGGTTGCCCTGCTAGCATGTGGTTTTTATGATGTCAGAAAACTTAGAAGCAAGCCAGATGTCCATCAGTAGAAAATGACTAAATAAAATCCGATATATCTTTGCTTTTGAGTTCAGCGCAGCAGTTAAAAAGAAATCACGCTGTGTGTTTGATTTTTTGCTTTTGTTTTGCTGTGTGTTTTAATACAGCTTGCTCTCAGATACATTTTCGAGTATAGGATAGATACAAGTTGCCAACAGCATGATATCCTTACTATTCTGGATAAAATCCCAGGTTTGAAGGAACAACCTGTGTTTTGTTCATCCCTGACTCTAAGCTGTTCTGTGGGAGTTTGGGCTCTTCTGGAATTCTAGCACAGTAGGTAGTGTGGTGTGTTTTGTTTTGTGGGAAAGAACTGCAAAGCAGAGGATTTGAAAGAGCTGGAACCTCAGTGTTCTGTGTTCCTCCCCAGGTGAACATTAACTTCACTTGGGTGCCTTCTAGACTCCCAAAGGCCACGAGAGAGCTGAGCTGATGGGTTGAAGCTTCTCTGCCTGGAGCCTGGAAGGATAGAGAAAAAGCAGAGAGGCTTTCTCCATGTTCTCATTGGCAGGCTGTTGGCTTGCTACCGTAGAGGTCTAATGAGCTAAAAGATCCTTTTGCAGCCCCGTAGGCTATTCTCAGTCTGAGCCTCTGAGCCACATTGAGCCTGCAGAGAAAAGTAACAACTGTTGTATGTAAGGAGGGGCCCAGCAGCCATAGAAAGAAAAGGCCCAGTGACAGGGAACTGCTTGCAGAGCTGTGAGCATCCAAATAGAAGATAAAAACACAGGCGGTTAGGATATGTATGAATGCAACACACAGCAGCACCCATAAAACACAGTGAAATTGTCGTGGTGTTTTATAGCATGGATTTGAAACAAATTCAGTAAATGAATTTAAAATGTGACCAGTCACCATTAAGGCTCAGACTGGAGATCTGGAAGACCAATGCCCAGTGCACAACTGAAGAGCAGGTGATTGAGGGGAGAAGAGGTGGAGGATACAGCCAGGAGACTTAATGACACTCATAAAAAGGGTTCTACAGTGCGAAAGGCCACATTGAAACAGAAATAGACGTTCTTAAATGAATGGAAGAAAAGAACTAATCTGTAGGTTGAAGGAGCTTATCAGGTTTGGTGAAATGGAAATTGATGAGGAAAACACATATTTGGGTACATCTTGGTAAAATTTCTGAATTAAATCACAAGCTCCAAAAAGAACCATACTGGCAATGGACTTTGTACCACTGAAACCGTAGAAGGTAGAAAGGTATTTAGAGACCACTAAGATAAAAGGGACAAAAACTATGCTTCCTGTACCCAGACAAAATGTCATTCAGTCATTCATCTGTCAGGATAGAGTGGTGTTTGAGGTTATGCTAAGAATTCAGTGCATGCCTCAGCCTCCCACCCCATTTTGAAGATGTTTTGGAAAACCAGCCAACCAAACTGGAAAATCAGAACAGAACAGTATGAGCAAAATCCATGTAAAACAGGTACTACGTATTTCCTGTGGGACATAACATGTATAGAAATTGGTTGGTGCCTAGGGAAACCAGTGTAGATGATACTTAGCAGATGTTAGCTGTGGTTACTGCTGCAGGGTGGTCACAGAGGACTCCAGCCGTCCCTGGAAAGGTTTCAGTTTTATGTAAGAATAGATTTAAATATTATGTGATACTTTAAAAAAATACACAGATATTTTAAGATAAACAGAGAACAGATTATGAAGGACTTTGTGTGCCATGTTTAGGGCTGTAAGCAGGGAAGGCTCTTCAGATGATCTGATTTGCACTTTTAAGAGATCCCTTGGGTGGTGGGAGTGGCAGTCACTTTGGCTGCCTGGTGGAGAGTGGGGGTGGGCAGGAGGCCCCCGTGAGGAACCCCGTGTGACAGTGGGGGTCCTAGTAACAGTTCAGCAGAAGTGCCAGTGCACCAGCTCAAAATGCTTTGAGCCCTCGGGATGGCTTCTTTAGGTCAGACAGGGCTTCCCTGTCCAAACCAATAGAACAGCCTAAGAATGGTGTGATGAAATAAAAGCAGGGCACTGGTTTATTTATTTGCTTGTTGAGATCTCCACTAAAGTAAATACGTTTCTTAGTTCTCTTGGGAAAATAATGCAGATTTTTTGGGGGGAGGGGCGTAGATAATAAGAATGAGTTTTGGTAGAAGCGTTGAACTTTCCTGAATTTTCTTCCAGTGTATTTATTACTCTTATATAAAATTGTTACTGATCCAACAGAACTTGTGTTTTAAAGTAAATAATGTAAGAAAATTGTATAGCCTCTGTGTTAGGTTTATTGCTAAAAACAAAACCTGTTAAATGATTTTTATTCCCAGGACTGGGCACTTGGAGTGCTGCATGCCAAAATCATTGCAGCTATAACATTGATGGGTCCTCAGTGGTGGCTGAAAACTGTAATTGAGCAGGTAAGCAAGTTTGACTCATGGGACCTTTATTTTCCATGTTCCCACAACTCTTAAAGTTTTCTACATTTTCCTTAATGAGGATATAAATTTTTTTTTTTTTTTAGGAGAAAGGCATTTTTTACTCTTACCATCAACTATTCTTAAAACTTCCCTTACCTGAAGTTAACTGGTAGCTTAAAGTACCTAGAAGCCTGAGCAAAAGTAAAGGCAGAATTTAGCACGTGTGCTTTTCTTTGTTTTTTAGAGCAGGGATTCAGGTTTGTAAATCTGTAGTAGAGAAAAGAGGTCATTGTGTAAGGCAATAAAGAAAAAGGCAGGAAAAGAATAGATTTTTAAAATAGAGCTATTCTAGCTCTATGTAGCACCTAAGATAGTTTTATATTATGGAACTGTCAGATAATTTGGTCATTGTGGTGATAACCTTGAAAGAGATAGGTTGTGCTTCTGTACTTTGAGAATAAGGCTAGGAAGTAGGATAATTCATTTTAGGGAGATTTCTTCCAAAATAACCAATGTAGTAAATTTTGGTACTTCTTTTAAGTTTGGTTTCCTAGAGGATGGACTTAGAAACAACCTACTTGTCTTTAGGGCAGCACTTAATAAGGTGTTACAGTTTCATAGCACTAAAGGTACACCTCCTTTTGATGTATAGGAAATAGTTCTCAGTCCAGTAAGCACAAAAAACTAGTCCAAGAATTCCTGTACCTGGAGATTTGTGGGACCGGGAAGAGATATTGTATGTGTTTGCATGTGTCTCTCAAGAGAGGGCTGATTCTGAAGTGAAATGGATTGTGGGGTACGTGGCAGCATATCCATTCACTGTAGGGGTACAGACCAGTTCACTTCAGAGGTTCTAGGTGAGACCCTGACCCTCTTGGAGAATAAACATTGTTGATCTTTATGACATTTTTCTCTCTGATGCATTCTTTCTCATACATGTGTCTAAGTCTTTTAAATGATTGAGAAACAAGGAGCTGCTTTGCTGCATTAATTTAAATGCATTTGGGTTAAAAGGACTTTGAGGGGGTCAGAGGAGCTTGTGTGTCATTCACACTCTGATGCTCTGGCGCGTGTCCGAGGGATCCAGGGCCTGGAGTGAGCTCACCTCACTGTGTGATTGAGCGCCAGGAGAGGCTGAAGCATTGGGGAACACAGTGCTCTTCAGTTTGGTTCCCTTCTGCACACCGTGTTTGTTTTCCATTATTCCCAGGATCTCCCCACTGCCATCCATTCTTCCCTCTGCAGTACTACTCAGTAGAACTTTCTGGATAAAATGATGGAAATAGTTTAGAAATTCTTGAATTAAAAAAAAATTTCACTGTAGCATTCTTTCATACTGAATTGTTATATAAAATACCTTTTGATTTGTTCAAATTTGATTTATAACTAGATTTTTAGAAACATGCTTCCTATTTGTAATGTTTTCTTATATTCAGATAAAATGAATGTAATCTTGAGTAGTTACACAGCTTACTCTCACACAATTTATACATAAAGTTAATTCAAGTTATGTGGTCCTCAACTAATGTTACGGATGCCACCTGGTGGTGTATAGCACAAAGCTAGTATAGCTATTATTCTCGATTAGATCTTACTACTTCATCTCTTAGCAGAGTTAACTGCAAAGTTTTAGGAAGTAAATGCATGTCTTTTAAAAATTTGTGGACACCACACCTATGTTGTGTTCCAGAATTTGCCTTGACTTCTGAAAAAAAAAAGAGCCACCTTGAATCCGTTTGGGCTGGTAGATCCCGCCCCATGGCTTGACAGCAGTAGAGATCGCCCTTTAGCCTGGAGGAATTTGTCTTGAATATTGGCTCTCACCCTCCCCCTGTGTTTCAGGTTTACGCAAATGGCATCCGGAACATTGACCTTCAGTACATCGTTCGGAAACTGGCAGCGCCAGTGATCTCTGTGCTCTTGCTTTCCCTGTGTGTACCTTACGTCATCGCGTCCGGCATCGTTCCTTTACTCGGTGGGTTTATCCACATCAGTACATTCTTGTCCCTTCCAATATGAGGTTACCTGGCTCCAAACGCTTTATTGTAAATATAAATCCAGCTAAAACAATGATTTCCAAAGACTATTTTTTTTAGATTTCACTAGTCAGGGCAAGATAAGGATAATAAAACTCTCTGTCACAGTTTTTTTCTCTAGGCAGGTAAGAAAGTGTTGACATGTAAAAAAATCTTCTTTAGCATAAAAGAAAAACCAAAGAGGAGATGCTCGTTTGTGACACTTTAACATGTAGACAGCTGAACAAGCCTCACATGACCTTAAAGCACATGTTCAATAATATAGACAGTTTTCCCCTCCAGATATTTTTCTTCTACTGAGTTCCCTCTCTCAGTTACCTCCATGATCATCCAACAAATAGCATGAATCAGAGATCTTGAAGGTCTTACATGTCACCTGAGGCTCTGCTCTTCTGACTCAGCTGGCTTCTGAGTGCTGCTGATCTGACCCCAGGAACCTGTTCTCTCATCTGTGAGCCCTTGCCTGCCTCCTTGAGACAGAGATCGGATCTCACCGCAACCTCAGCTGTCTTGTCTCTGGGTTTCCCTGCTCAGAACCCGCTACCACTAACTCATTCTCCACACTGCAGCCACTATGACCTTTCAGAAGAACAAGTCTTAACTGTTCAAGACTTCCTGGTGAACATGCTTTCTTTGGTTGCTCTGTGGCCTTCAGAGCACAGTCTAGCTCCTGGGGCAGTTCACGGGGCTCCTTCTCTGGCTAGGGCTGGCCCCAGGCACTCTTGGCCTCACTCTGGGTCATACAGGATGAGTTTCAGTTAAGCTCCCCTTCCCTCTTCTTAGGCAAGGGATGTATTTTCATTTCACTGTCTTTCTATATACACTGTATATATACTTAAGAATTCTCCTTTTTTTTTTTTTGTTTTACAGGTGTTACTGCGGAAATGCAAAATTTGGTCCATCGGCGGATTTATCCATTTTTGCTGATGGTTGTGGTGTTGATGGGAATCTTGTCCTTCCAGGTCCGCCAGTTTAAGCGCCTTTATGAACATATTAAAAATGACAAGTAAGTCCAGACTTTATTGGTTTATCTGCCCTTGTTAAAATGTTGTGTATCTTAACTATTGTGTCTGATGTGATAAATCACAGGAGGGAAAAGTGCTCAGATTCTGGATGTATTTTGAGGTAGAATGAACAGGATTTGCTAACAGGTTGGGTGTAGAAAGTAAAAAAGAGAGTTATTAAGTACTTGGCTTGGATCAAGCAACCAAAAATACAGAATTATTGACAGAGATGAAAAAGACTGAAACTCGTTTGGGGGGGTAGATTTTTTTAATGTCCATTTGAAGTACTTTTCAGTCTGTTTTCAGATGTCTTGGTCTGGCAGTATATTAAGTAGTTTTAGATAAAAAATAAGAAACCTAAAGAGAAAAAAAAAGAAACCTACACTAGGAGCTAGCAGTTGTGCCTAAGCCCTTCCTGTAGCCACAGGCCAGTGGGTTACTCTGCCTGTGGCTGAGAGAAGAGGTTGAGGTTACGTTCAAGTGTTGTGCCGCACTCTCTTTTGAGGAAACACTGCTACCTGCCCTTGACGAAAACCCCTTCTGGGGTAACAGCCCTTTGACCCTCCGTCTCCTACTGGAAGGCGGAATCCTCTTCTGCTTTAACGGTGTCTCACAGAGGAAGTGCGTCTATCATTCTCCGTCCTCATCTGCCCAGGAGAGTCCCAGTTTACACGTGCCGCCTTCATGTCTTTGTTAGCAGCCGCCGGGCCCCCCCCACAACCAACTCCTATTTAGTCATGAGAGCCAGCTTTGGACAACAGATTATTTGGTTACCTTGTTACTCTGAGGACTCTTACTTAAGAGTAACTTTTTAAAGAGTGAAATCTAGAGTGTTCAGGGCTTCTCCAAATCACTTACTGATGATGTAAACACTAGACCTCTTAGGGAGTCAGAGTGTAAGTTCTGTCAACCATGAAAGAATGGGGAGGGGCTTGTCACGATTTCAGCATGATTCAGTGCTGAAAGTCAGGTTGTCTCACCTCCCCTGTCGGCAGTGCAGTAATACTGCAGTAACACACGGGAGACACGCCCTCGGGAGCTGCCCGCAGCCCAGCGCACTCTGTTTTCTTTCCCCTCCATCTCTCTGTGCAGGCACCACGGAGGCCACATCCTGTTCACAGTGTATATCTCTCAGGGCTTGATCCCTGGGAAGCGCCGAGCGTGCCTCTGTGTGGGGGGGGGCGAGGGTACCAGGACTGCCTGTGGGCTCAGAGGCTTCTTTTTCTGCCCCTACTTTTTGGGTCCTGGGCATGTTTACTTTGCTTTTCTCTCTGTGCTTGGTATCTTGATATGGTTTGAACTTCAGGTGTGTGTCAGGTAGTGCCCTATGGATTATGTCAGGTATTACTAGGTTGGCACTGTCTAAAACATTTACAAAATCCTCACAGTTTGAAAAAACACTGTTTGGTTGGGGAACAGTGGGATAAAGAATGGTTACCTTCAGAAAGAAGATCAGGACGACAAAAAGAAAGGGCTTAAACAGTGAGCTCATGACAAAGAAGCTGTAGGATTAGTGGAATGTTTTTAATAAGCTCCTTGGCATAAACTGCCAGAGCACCTTGTGCGGCATATGTGTTGGCAGAAGAGTGATAGATGAAGGTCAGGGTGGAGAAAATCATGGTGAAAAAGAAAAGCTGCTGAGTGCTGAGTCCTCAGCACATGCCAGGCCTCCGTTCCTCGGGCTTTTGTGTGCTTGCTGTTGGCTGCAGCAGTGCCCAGCACCCTGTCACCAGCTGGCTCCCCTCTCCCATGCTCACACCATCATGTCAAATCCTGCTGGACACTTCTGGATCTCTGTTGCTGACTCCAAGTGGGTGCACTTGTTCCCGACCCCTGGCCCAGCTTGTTGCCATCAGCTTTGCACCCATTCTTCTCATGGGGTCAGCCTCCAGGAGAGGCGCGTTCCTGCTCCTCCTCCCCAGCTCCTGCAGTTTTTACGGGGACGCCGTCCCTGGTACAGGACTCCAGCCTCGTCACTCCAACCGCAGGAACTTCCATTTCCATCTCTGCAGCCCTGCTCCATCTGGCGTCACCTCCCTTACACCACATCGCACAGGTTACGGACAGTTAGTCTTCTTTCTTGGACCATAAACTCCTACCTTCTGTCAAGTCCCTTGCACACACACTTCTCCGTTGGACCTCCTTGAAAACTTTGCCTTTTGATTTCTCCTTTTCTTCAGAGCTAGAGCTCTTCAGAGTTTGACTCTCCTCCCTACCCAGCTTCCCGGTGGTATTTCCAGTCCATTTCTTCAGATCTGTCCACTTACCTGTTTTGTAAAATATGATCTGTATGCTCTGTAAGACATAAATCCCCTGAGTAAGTTTACTTGACCTTACCTACCTCTGGCCTCCAGGGCTCAGTTTCTGAGGGCCCCTGGCCTGTGGACCAGAGCGTATTCTCCATCGCGCACAGCATCTGAGGCCACTGACCTGTGAGTCTCTGTCTCCCATAAGCCACATGGCTTGCTATGAAATGCCTGCTTTTGTGCTCATGGTCATTCTAGACCCCCCATTCTACCTCCCTAAGTATTGAAGGGTTCTAATAGGGAGTGAAGTGATCTGATTTACATTTTAAAAAATGTATCACTGGCTACCCCGAGGAAGGATGTTTAGTAAGGAAGATGACAGAAGAGAGTAACCAACCTGTTTTTACAACCCAGGTACCTTGTGGGCCAGCGCCTCGTGAACTATGAACGGAAATCCGGCAAACAAGGCACATCACCACCACCTCCACAGTCGTCCCAAGAATAAAGTGGTTGTCTCCACTACCTTGGCCTTCCCCTTGCCTTCACGTGTCCTTTTTTGTGGACTTCTCTCTCTGGAGATTTCCCCAGTGATCTCTCAGCGTTGTTTTTAAGTTAGGTGTCTTTGACTTGTGTGCTCAGCACTCAGCGAGCAGCAGCGAGACCCTGCTGCCCTTGCATCTTCTGACATCACTGCTGTCCGAGGTCTGTACATGTGTAAATAGAAGTTCCTGGATACCCTAGAGCCCTGGATTAAACAGAATGTGCATTGTACATCTTTAAACAAAATGTATATTAATTTATTAAATCTAGTTGTCACTTTATTTTGGACCTGCTGTGATCTTGACAGGAAATGTGCCACAGAGCTGTAGTGCAGAGGCAGACTTTTTAATGACGTCTTTTGGAGCACAATGTCCTGGTGTTCCTGGCAGTTCTTTTTAAGTGAACTGTGCGTTCTGTGTGTCTTGGCTGTTCAGACCTTACCAAGAACGTAAAAGGAAACAAGTAGAAATCAACAGTGGAGTGTCTGTGGTAAGAAAACATGAACTTGTGCTTCACTGTCAGTCGTTTTTGGAAGTTATTTTGTATAACACCAAAGCTGTTGTACATTTTCTACTGCCTGATTTTTTTTCATATGTCTGTGTTTGTAATATTGTATAGTATCTTGTGCTAGGTGAGGAAATTATTTTTAATTTTGATAATTTA
Source organism: Bubalus bubalis (assembly GCF_019923935.1). Lineage (NCBI taxonomy): Eukaryota > Metazoa > Chordata > Mammalia > Artiodactyla > Bovidae > Bubalus > Bubalus bubalis. The sequence goes on along the minus strand of NC_059175.1, from coordinate 62,678,391 downwards.
ATATTCCTAGTGATCAGCATCGGGAGTTGGGGTTTTGTGCTTGTTAGGGGCATGTCTACACTTAAGAGGAAAAACAAAAGTCCAAAAGTTTTTCCTCAGGTCCCCCAATTCTGCTTTCCCACACACAGCTGTCCTTTTGGCAGCAGTGGCCAGGAGTCAGTAAAGATCATAAATCTTAAGAAAATAACATCACCAGTGATCCTACATCTTCCTGGAATAAGGACATACTGAATGTCTGTCCAGTGTAGCCAGGGTTTGTGGTCTTAGGTTGACAGCATTAGATTGTGGGCTTAGATTAGAGGAGACTGGCTGGAGCCCCAGGTCCCACTGGCGAGCACGTCCCTGGGTGAGGATTAGGGCCAGTGCTTTTCTCCAAAGTTTCTGAAGCTTTTTGTTTACAGAATAAAACTGTCAGTAAAACCAGCTTGATTTTATTTGACCAGGAGGAAGCTGGCCATGCTGGCCTTTTAACATAGGAGTGCAGAGTGTATTTTATTGGAAGCGTGCTGTAAAATCTCAGAAGGCAGAGCACTTAGAGACTTGGTTTTCCCGTATAACCAAAGCTTCAAGTGAGAGGTGGAGAGAGAGAATGGTCGGGCCCGTGATCCCAGTGTTTGATGGTGATGGTATATTGTAAGGGGAGTGTTTGTTTTATGAATGATAACTTAGGTTCTCAGAGAAAATGATCAGCAAAGGTCTTAAGAAACCATAAAAGAGTTCCCATATAGTATTAAAACCTATAGGCTTAAATCCAAGGATTTTTAAAGTATGAGAGTCAGCCAAACATAAGCTACCAAAATCAAAAGCACCAGGTTCTGATTGTTTCATATTTCAGCCATTTTTCCTGAAGTTGTAAGTGAAAACTTTAAAACATCAGTATCAAAAAAAGAAAAAGCTTGACATAGGACTCAGTGTTACAGTTTCCACACTTTGTAGTGGCCCTTTCTCATGTTTGAAATAAGGTCTTTGCTAGCCCTACCTTCACTTAGAAATTTAGTCCTACTGTAAAAATGAGGAGCATTTTTTTAAACATAATGCCACTTGTTATGGTATATGTCTATATAAATTGTTCTCTTTGGGGAAAAAATATGATCAAATTGGGCATATAACTTTGATTATGTTAATTTTGTTTCTTTTTAAATTTTTCAGAGAATTTGTAGATCTTGATACAAAGTTATTGGAACACACTTATCTGTTTTGCCAGAAAGAACTCTAGACAGATACCACAATAGATAAAAATTGTTACTCTACAAAATTTTAAATGAATCTTATCAGATATTTTGTACAAAAAAAAAAAAAAAAAGGAAAAAAAGAATGGCCAAAAAGTTACCCTTCATCTCACTGGCAGATCCCTTTGTCTTCTCTTATTTAAGGTCTCCCCTGGGTTTCATTTGTGCTTGGTCCTGTTGTTTTCAGTGAGGTGAATACTTTCATGAAGAAAGCATTTGCTGGCATACTATTTACTTGGGTAGCATCAAGATTTTATTATTAACTAATAGTATTATAAATGTTTAAACTTCTAGTTCAGAAAGTGCTAGTATTGCTACCCTTCTTCATGTAGAATTTTTTTTTAAAAAATAGTCTAGTTCTGCATCATTTTACATTGGGCTAAAACTGTCTTCAAGGAAGTTCATTAGGAAAGACCTTTTTGCTTTACTTTTCCTGTTTATAAATTGAAGACAAATCAACATTTGGGGTTAGTTTTACATGACCAGTTATCAAATGGTCACAGTAGGAAGTGTTCAGTTGTTCATTATTAGCAAATGATGTTTGATTTTTAAACTACTATTAAGTACTAATAGTTGAGATGAAAGCTGAAGAAAAAAATGCCAATGTGAAGTTTGTGTATAGCTAGCCTTAAAAAAGCTCCATGTTTTTAGGTGATTTTTTTTTCCTGTTAGTTCTCTGGAAAAACAGTGGAGATTGGACATCTCAATTCCAGATGTAAATGAAAAGTAATTTTTATTTCAACATTTAATATAACTGTTATTACTGTGGATTCTTGTCTTGTGTTTTTTCTTTCCCTTATTCAAGTACTAGAGAATAACTTTTTCTCAGATGATTTGCTCCTAGATGGTATGTCCTTTCTGTATTGGCAAAATGCTATTAAACTGTAATTCTTGAATTTAGGATGAATTAATGACTTTTTAAAACACACACACCCTTGCTCACTCATTTACTTACTCTGAAGAATGTTGCACCAGTGTAAGAACATTGGCATTTTTAAAATGTTCAAGTGAGCTACTTATTCTCATTTTCAGGACTGAATATTTTAAGCTCTCTTACTGTGATAAATTTTTTATATTGTAAAATTAAATGATTATGTTTAAAGTACTCCTTAAGAATGTTACCTGTTCAGTCGCCTTCAAGAAGAAAACAAATGTCTTAGCACAGAAGTACTAGGAGAAGCCTGACTTGTGAAGATTCTCGAACTTCGTTGTGTCGTCTTCATGAACGTGCCCTGCAGTCAGATATTTTTCCTTTCAGTCCATTACTGCCCTCTGTCATTTTTTTAAAAATAGCCATCATGAGTAAATAAGGGCTTCTTTCAGATGATCCCCAACAATATCTTGGGCATTTAATGCAACATGAAGATAGGATACATCTGTTTTCATTCCCATCTGTTTTGTATGAGTGCTTCATTTTGTAGTCATGAAATTAGTACCTTAAATGAAATGTAATGACCATAGGGCCTAGAAATGACTGTTGTAGAAGCTCAATAAATAGAACATTTATGTAGTTGGGATGTCAGTTTTCTACTAAACACAGATACACAGACCAACTTTATGTGTACATAAAGTGCTCCCTTTTTTAATGTGGTCCTTTGTTGCCTTCTGAGTTGAGAGAACAAAATTGAATAAAAATGTTAGTTGTAGTCTAGCTTTTTGGTTCGTTTATTTTTGCTTTGTGGCATGGTTGCTTCAGAATTACAGAAATGTGCATTATTATTTGGCAGAGGCAGATAATCCAGACCGTTAAAAATATAATAATTATGGAAGAGAAAACTCAAATTACATATGATTATAGCCCCTCCATTCTGTTTTAAGGGTGAGTTTAAAAGTACAGTTGCAGAAGGTACACCCTCCCTCCCTCCTTGCCTCTCCCTCCACTGTGATTACAGACCATCCTCACCAGGAATAGTGAAGCCCAGCTCCGAGCCTTCATTGCAAGGTCCCAGCATGAAGCTTCCCCAGGTGGGCTCTTAGTGGAGATCTGGATGGAATGAAGCCAGTCAAGTCCACCCCACATACTGATCATGTGTATTGGAGAAAAAGGAAAGGACCGCAGTGAGGGTTACTAAAGTGCCCTTTGTGACAAAATTCCTTTTTTCCTAGGTTCAGTTTTGTTTTATTTTTTTCTATGATTTTTTTTAAAAAAAATCAAGTGTATCTATTTTATATGCAGTAGTGGTAGGTGAAATGCTGTTTGACCCACAGGGTATGTATAAGCTGTGAAGTTGAAATTTCACAGCAGAGGATGTTGTGCGCTGAATCTCAGTAAGTGGTCATCAGTTCCCTCCCCTCCACTGTGCGACTTGCAGCCACTCTTGTTGAAACGGAACCCACATCACAAGTGCCATAAGGGTCTGCGGAGGTAACACTCACCCCACCGCCACCCTCATTTACTGTGGTGTCTGTCTTGTTTCCAGCACTGTCCTTAGTACCATAGCAGAATGAAGTATGGGATCTACCTTCAAGGAGCCCAGTTAGAATGGAAAAGAACAGGAAAAAATGAGCAAAAGGTTCTATTACAGGTATGAGTAAAACGCCAGGAGGAACACAGAGCAAGGACGCACCTGGGGAAGTCTGTGACGAGTTGACTACATCATTACTGTCGCGTGAACATAGCACCCCTGCTCCCACACACCCACAACTCCTCTACAGCCTCGTGCGGTCGGCTTCTGCGCAGACCCACGCGGCACCACAACTGTCCGTATGTCAGCACCTAGTAACCCATTGTGCGTTGTTTAAGCAGCATCTTTTTGAAATTTCTTCCTTTACATATATATGTAACAGGGCCCCAGCCTTTCTGCTCCTCCATGTTTGTTCTGTAACTTTAGGACAAGATGCTTCATACCTGGGAGCCCCATTCATTCACTCATTGGTTCTTTGCTTAAAATGATCAGTCCCTTCTTCTAGCTGCACAAATCCAATGTGTGATGGAACATGAGTCCAGAAACAGACCTACACACGTGGTCTGGTTTTTGACGAAGGTGCAACAGTGAACAGATGGTGCTAGAGTAATTGGACATCCAGATACAAGATTAAAAATTGATCCATGTCTCAACATTTGCAAAAAGTAACTTTCAGTGATTACAGTCCTAAATGTAAAACCCTAAACTGTAACTTTTAGAAGACAAAGGGGAAACTTCAGCCTTTGGTTACAACCCCAAAAGCACAATCCCTGGAAGAAAAATTTGATGAATTGGGCTTTATCCGCTCTTTGAAATACACTGTTTAGAGGACAAGAAGACAAGTCATGGAGTGGCAGAAAATATTTGCAAAACATTTCTGATGAAGTGCATTTGGAGTAAAGTCTCTCAACTCAGCAGTAAAATCTATTTGTGTATTTTAAAAATGGGCAAAATTAATACTTAACTAGAGAGTCTATATCAGTACTCTTGCCTGGAAAATCCCATGGATGGAGGAGCCTGGTAGGTTGCAGTCCATGGGGTCGCTAAGAGTCAGACACGACTGAGCAACTTCACTTTCACTTTTCACTTTCATGCATTGGAGAAGGAAATGGCAACTCACTCCAGTGTTCTTGCCTGAAGAATCCCAGGGACGGGGGAGCCTGGTAGGCTTCTGCCTGTGGGGTCACACACAGTCAGACACGACTGAAGCGACTTGGCAGCAGCAGAGAGGCTACATAGATGACAAGTCAGCACATGAGAAGATGTTCAACAGAATTAGCCATAAGTAAAGTGTATGATTAGATAGTATCACGGACTCAATGGACATGAGCAAACCCTGGGAGATAGTGGAGGACAGGGAAGCCTGGCATGCTGCAATCCGTGGGGTCTGCAAAAAGTCAGACATAACTGAGCTACTCAACAACAACAGTGCAAATTAAAGCCACAGTGAGACACCACTACATACCTAACCTATTACTAAAAAACACCATCCCACATCCTGATGAGGTGGAGGAACTGGAACTCATACTCTGCTGGAGGGAATGTAAAATGGTACAACCACGTTGGAAAATAGCTGCGCAGTTCTTAAAACATATACTTAACCCTCCTAGTTATTTGCCAAAAGATAAAGTCCGTATGAAGAGTTCTACATGAATGTTCATAGTAGCTTTATTTGTAATAACCCAAAGCTGGCAACAACCCACATGCCCATCAATAGGTAAGTGGATAAATGATTATTCATATAATGAATATTGCTCAGCAACAAAAAGCAATTCACTATCGGTGTATACAACACTGATACACCTCAAAATGCTTATGTTGAGTGAAAGACAAAAAATGTATGCTTTCATTTATATAGAATTCTAGAAAATGTAGCCTACAGAAATCTGTAAGTAGATCAGTGGGAGTGGGGTTTGGCAAGGAAGGATTTGAGGGGTTTCAAAGGTGCATGAAAAATGGGGCAGGGAGGAAGCGAGTGTGTGGTGGATGTTTGCTGTCTTGAAGGAGTTCTGGTTTGGCATGTCAGGATTTAACAAGTGCAGTTTGCTGCATGTTAGTTACAGTTCTGCTTTAAAGATTAGTATGTTCATACATGCTCGCCAGTGGACCATTTCATACATTCTCTTTCTTTAAAGCACCTCCTCCTCCTTCCAGACTTTTGGCTGATGTTTTTTCCTCTTTCAGCTAGAAGACAGACGCAATCAGAAGAGAACTTCTCACAGGCTCACACCCTCACCCCCACCCGTTGTGTTTACCGAGCCCCAGGCAGCCTCCCCTTCTCCAGGTCAGACCACAGGACCTTTGCACTTGCTGTTGGCCATACATTAATATCCAAGCTTTCCCCAACCTCATTTCTACACTAAAATGTCTGTTTTAGGGAGTCGCATCTAAAATTGTAGCTACTGGAGCACTCCTGTCTCCAGTTTTTTTCTCTTTCATCTTTAGTAATATTGTACAGGTTACTTATCTCATTTGTACTTGCCATGTTTTTCCTCACTTGAATATAAGCTCCAGAGATTAAAAAAAAAACCCAAAACTATTTGGGGATTACTACACAGCTTCCCTGGTGGCTCAGATGGTAGAGAATCTGCCTATAATGCAGTAGATTAGTCCCAGATTAATCAATCCCTGGGTTGGGAAGATCCCCTGGAGAAGGGAATGGCTACCCACTCCAGTATTCTTGCCTGAAGAATCCCGTGGACAGAGGAGCCTGGTGGGGTACAGTCCATGGGGACACAACTGAGCGACTTTCATTTTACTTTTTTTTTTTTTTACTGTATTTCAGGACTGGGCCATATTGGGCATCTAGTGAATATTGTTAAGTAAATGAATGGATCAGAATCAAAATAATGTATATATGGTTAAAATAAAACCTGAAAACCATCCTCCAGAGGCAAGCACTTGTCGGTAGTTTGGTGTTTGTTCCAGACTCTGTGTAAGCATGTGTCCATAGGTACTTTTATCAACACCTGTGTCAGGTGGCATGAGCCCTGGGCAGCTCTGTGGCGTGCTTCTTTCACTTCATATTACTGAACATCTTTTTATCTCAGTACATTAGTAGCTGTCCCATTGAAAAATTTATAGCTGTATTGTATTCCATTGTGTGAATAAGATTATGATTTAAGTTTTCTGAGTTAACTCATTTTATTACATGCTACAGTAAACATTTTTGTCCATATTACTTTATTAGTATTTCTGTAGGATAAATTCCTAGAAGACTGCTAATCATCAAACATATTTAAAGTGCCACATTGCCCCATTAACACTTCGCTCTCTCAGTGTATGAAATTCCTTGTTTTCCCATAACCTTAAATAGTGCCTATTTTCAGTTTTGCAAGTGCTCTGAATTTCGAATCGTGTGTCTTCACTTGTCAGATAGGCTTCATTTTAAGTTGCCCAGTCGAGGAGTTGTGTTTGGGGCCTGATGCCTCTAGGGAAGGAAGGAGGGCTTGTCGGTGGCCCCTCCTGGATATAGTTCAGTCTATTGATTTAGCAGTTCTTCATCTTCGTGCCCGGAGAAGGCAATGGCACCCCACTCCAGTACTCTTGCCTGGAAAATCCCATGGACGGAGGAGCCTGGTAGGCTTCCGTCTATGGGGTCACACAGAGTCGGACACGACTGAAGCGACTTAGCAGCAGCAGCACCAGCAGCTTCGTGCCTGGAGGCGGGAAAGGAGAGGTCGGTCTCAGGCCTGTTTTTTCTAGTGTGGGTGTTAAGGGCACCTTGCAGCAGCCAGCCAGGAGACCCGGAAACTAGGCTTCACACCTTGTATGCCACCCTAGTCAGCATCCACCAGAATGGAACAGTTTCTCCTACCCTGGGACCCCAAAGCTATCGTATCGGGAAAAAAAAAAAGTAACTTATTTTCGCCCAGACCCAATTCGATCGGCTCAACCCCACCATCTTACTTAGGAAAACAAGTTAAAATCTTTCGGCTGGAAACTGCCACTCTCTAAAGTGACTTTTAAACCGTTATCTGTAGAATGAGTTTACCGAGGGTGCCGACTGGGTCCGGGCCACCGGGAACAGCGCGTGCGAAGGCGTGGAGGTCAGACACGTGCTGGACAAACGGCCAGGGACGCGTGTCCCGGGGCGCAGGGGCCAGGTTCCCGCTCGGGCCGCGGGAACATGTCAGCTCCCAGGACCTCAACGGCTTCCTTCCACGGAGGCCAAGAGGCATCTCGTTCCAAAGCTTCACCGAGCCAGTGCAAAGGAAAGGAGGGCCTTTTTCGATTTCGCCGCTCACAGTTGGTAGTGGGAAATCGATCCAAACGTCTTCTTATTTTAATTGAAATGTTCCGCTCGTGCATCTGTAAACTACCCGTTTATGCAAACCGGGCGCCGAAGCCAGACTGCGCAAGCACATCGCTGCGCCGACACCCAAGGCCAGCCCAGCACACGCGGCCAATCTTGGCTCGAGGCGTATGCGCCTGCGCGATGCCAGAGGGGCGGAGCCCACGCGCGCGTCTCGGTTGCCTGGTTACCGCTGCGAGACAATTAGGAAGGGCGGTTGGCCCTCATTTTCAGAGGAGCCTGCGGAGAAGCGGTAAGATCCCTTCTCCGCCGCCCGCGCCTCGGGAATCCGGACCCTTGGCCCGCCTCCAAACCCGAGACCCCCCGCCCCCGTCCTCGCCCCACTCCAAACCCAGGGAGACACGGACGGCCTGGCCTGGCCCAATTTAAATCCGGGACCCCGACCTGATTCCGAATCCAGGACCACGCCCACACCCCCAGACCACCGGCCCCGGCCAGGCTCTAAACTCGGGACCTGGGACCCCGGCCCCGGAGCCCCTTGGCAGGCGCGTCTCCCGCGCGCCCCAGGCTGACCGATTCGCCCTTCCTCTCCCCCTTTCCCCCGGCAGCACACCTTGGTTCTTCCAGCTTGGTTCTGGTCTGCGGAGAGCGATGCCGCTTCCCGACACGATGTTCTGCGCGCAGCAGATCCACATCCCCCCTGAACTGCCGGACATCCTGAAGCAGTTCACCAAGGCTGCGATCCGCACCCAGCCCGCCGACGTGCTCCAGTGGTCCGCGGGGTAAGCCGTCCTTGGGACAGCACCTGCAAAAGCCGGCTTGTCGGCATGTCCAATCGTGCCTAGTGAACCCTCATACCTGGACCAGTGGTCCAACCCTCAGGACACAGACTGAGTACCGATAGAACTTAGCATCGGTGGCATCTACACCTGCCAGGAATCTGTCTAGGAAACATCATGCATTATTGACCATGAGACCAGAAATTACTGCACAATGCCCATTTATCTAGGAAGTAGTGACACCTGCATTCTTAGAGAGTGGTGTTTATGCAGGTAGACTGAATAACACGGGGTAAAAAGTTTTTGCATTGTGTTATAAATGTCAAACTGTCACAGTCCCTTTATTTTACTTGTGAAATGATTTTACAAACAGAAATCTTACGCTTATGTTTCTTGTCATCAGAGAATCCTCCAGGATTAGGTACTTGTTGAGTTTGTTGGAACCAGAGGGACTGGCTCCAGTTAGAGTAAACATCCCAAGAATTCAGTAAGGTTAAACTGTCCGTAGTAGTTCACAGCACAAGAGACTTGACAGTTTATTGCAGCAAACATTCTAACCATTTCCAGGAACAGATTATCAATACTTTTAAAGTCACAAGTCAACAGACCTTTTGTGTGTGTGTGTGTGTGTGTGTGTGTGTGTGTGTGTGTGTGCACGCACTCAGCCCTGCTCAGTTGTGTCCGACTCTTTGTGACTCTCTGGACTGTAGCCCACCAGGGTCCTCTGTCCGTGGAATTTTCCAGGAAGAATACTGGGGTGGGTTGCCGTTTCTTCTCCAGGCAGAGATCTCTACCCAGAGAGCAAACCCAAGTCTCTTGCGTCCCCTACATTGGTAGGAGGATTCTTTGCCCCAGCAGACTTTAGAATCATTAAAATAAATCCTGATGCTTTTACAGGAAAGCTCTTTGTCCTTTTGCAGTAAACAGACTCAGACTCAGAAACTCAAATCTGTGGTCACAAGAATCAGTAGAAATTTAACTTAATTTTTTTTTTTTTTAGTAATGAGAGTGTCAAATTTTGCTGAATTTCTCTATAAATTGTATGACCAAAGTGAATTATTACTAGGACGGCTGTAACAGATAACCACCAAATGTGATGGCTTAAAACAACAAACATCTCTGTTCTCACAGTTCTGGAAGCCAAAAGTCCAAAATCAGTTTCACCAGGCTTCACTCAGGATATTGCCGGGGCTTTGCTCTCAGCTGTTAAAGAATCCGCCTGCACTGTGGGAGACCTGGGTTCGATCCCTGGGTTGTCGGAAAGATCTCCTGGAGAAGGGAAGAGTTACCCACTCCAGTATTCTGTCCTGGAGAATTCCATGGACTGTATAGTCCATGGGGTCACAGAGTCGGACACGACTGAGCACCTTTCACCTTCACTTGCTCTCTCTGGAGACTCTAGGGAGAATCCGACCCCTCCCCTTGCCTTTTCCAGCTTCTGGAGCTGCATTCCTTGTGTTGTTGGGCTCCTGGGTCCTTCCTCCATCGCCAGCACTGTGGCGTTCTCACATGTACCTCTGCCTCCCTCCTCTAGGAACACGTGTGATTGCATTTAGGAACCATCCAGATAGTCCTGGATGGTGTTCCCAGCTCAAAATCCTCTCTCAAATACATGAGAAACCTTGAGCATGTATTTGCAAACTCCCTGTTGCCATGTAAAATAAGATCTGCAGCTTCCGGGATCAGGGCCAGGGTATCTTTTTAGCCTCACTGCACCTACCAGACGAGGCTGCTGGTTAACCAGTACTTTACCTCTGACAAATGCTTCTGAAAGACTCTCTCAAGGTTCTTGCCCAAAATCATGGTCTCTTGGGTTGTTTTTTAATAATTCATTTTATCTGTTTTTTTCTTTTTAGTTATGCTGAGTCTTTGTTGCTGTACACTGGCTTTCCCTGGTTGTGGAGAGCTGAGGTTACTCTCTAGTTGCTGTGCTCAGGCTTCTCACTGTGGTGGCCTCTCATTGCAGAGCACAGACGCTAGGGCTCACAGGCTTCAGTAGCTGCAGCATTTGGGCTCAGTAGTTGCGGCTCTTGGGCTGTAGAGTATGGGCTCAGTAGTTGTGGTGCATGGGCTTAGTTGCTCTGTGGCATGTGGGATCTTCCCGGACCCAGAACTGAACCCGTGTCTCCTGCATCGGCAGGCAGATTCCCATCCCTTGGGCCACCAGGGAAGTCTGTGGACTCTGGTTTTAACTATTACTGCTACTGCTGGTGCTAAGTCGCTTCAGTCGTGTCCGACTCTGTGTGACCCCATAGATGGCAGCCCACCAGGCTCCCCCGTCCCTGGGATTCTCATGGCAAGAACACTGGAGTGGGTTGCCATTTCCTTCTCTAATACATGAAAGTGAAAAGTAAAAGTGAAGTTGCTCAGTCGTGTCCGAATCTAGCGACCGCATGGACTGCAGCCTACCAGGCTCCTCCGTCCATGGGATTTTCCAGGCAAAAGTACTGGAGTGAGGTGCCATTGCCTTCTCCGGTTTTAACCATTATTCAAGCCTAAATAAAAGATATAGCTGTTTCAAAAGAGTTTATTCATACTTTACCAAACCTTCCAAGATTTAATCTTTTTTTTTTCTTCTTGGAATGTTATATTTGGTAACACTTTAGAGGCAGCGCTTTTAAGCTTCACTTTAATTGAAAAGGCTTAATCAAGAACCTTCTGAATGTTCCATGCCACTAATTTCGTTTTTAAGAACAATTTTGGAGTTGAGGAGAAAAAGCAGGCATTGTTCACGTGTCTCTGCTCACTCAGAACAGAATGTGTTAGGCAGAGATATTGTTCAGGAGAACGTACAGTGGTCTTTGAAGGATTTTGTAGCAATTGGGGTTAAGACAAGGCAGGAGAGGAAATAGCCTATGACACAAGGACCACGATAGGAAGGAAAGACGACGAGAAACCAAGCAGGGAGCCAGGATGCGCGTGGAAGTGACTGCTGCGGAAGGCTCTAGCAAGCACTCATGGGACGGTTCTTGTCAGACGAGGTTGTCAGGAGGCAAAGGTGGGCCAGCCTGGCTCCCAGCCTCTGCTGTGACTCCGCAGCCCATTGGCTGCACCTTATTATGTCATTGAGCCCTAAAGGCTTTTGCTCACGTGCGCCTTCTGTGCATGTGACATAAATTGGCCTGGCCACTCAAGCAGGCCTCCACCACCCTGGCTCTGATGACGCTTTGACTATACAAACCTTTGTCAGCAAAATGATGCTTTTTAATACACTGTCTAGGTTGGTCATAGCTTTTCTTCCAAGGAGCAAGCATCTTTTAATTTCTTCGCTGCCGTCACCAAAAGCTCCCTGGGGGAGTGTGAGGCTGTCCTGTGCACTGTACGTCCTTAGCAGCCTGTTTGCCTGCACCCACCAGGTGCCAGTAATACCAGTCAGCCCCGGCTGTGAAAACCAACGGGGCCTCCAGGCACTGCCCGTGCCTTCTTGGGGAGGGGGCACTGCTCTAGAGGCTGCCCCGAGCCTGGGGCCTGCTCTGATGGCTGATGAGGAATAGTCCGGGTTGTTGTTGTTCAGTCACTCAGTCGTGCCTGAATCTTTGCGACCCCATGGACTGCAGCACGCTAGGCCTCCGTATCCATCACCAATTCCCAGAGCTTGCTCAAACTCATGTCTATCAAGTCAGTGATGCCATCCAACCATCTCATGCTCTGTCGCCCGCTTCTCCTCCTACCTTCAATCTTTCCCAGCATCAGGGTATTTTCCAATGAGTCAGCTCTTTGCATCAGGTGGCCAAAGTATTGGTGTTTCCGCTTCAGCATCAGTCCTTCCAATGAATACCCAGGACTGATCTCCTTTAGGATGGACTTGTTGGATCTCCTTACAGTCCAAGGACTCTCAAGAGTCTTCTCCAGAACCACAATTCAAAAGCATCAATTCTTTGGCACTCAGCCTTCTTTATGGTCCAACTCTCTCATCCGTACATGACCATTGGAAAACCCGTAGCTTTGACTATACAGACCTTTGTCAGCAAACTGATGATTTTTAATATGCTGTCTAGGTTGGTCATAGCTTTTCTTCCAAGGAGCAAGTGTCTTTTAATTTCTTGGCTGCAGTCACCATCCACAGTGATTTTGGAGCCCCCCAAAATGGAGTCTGTCACTGTTTCCATTGTTTCCCCATCTATTTGTCATGAAGTAACAGGACCAGATGCCATGATCTTAGTTTTTTGAATGTTGAGTTTTAAGCCAACTTTTTCACTCTTTTTTCGCTTTCATCAAGAGGCTCTTTAGTTCTTCTTCGTCTTCTGCCATAAGGGTGGTGTCATTTGTATATCTGAGGCTATTGATATTTCTCGCTACAGTCTTGATTCCAGCTTGTGCTTCATCCAGCCCAGCATTTTTCATGATGTACTCTGCATATAAGTTAAATAAGCAGGGTGACAATAGATGAAAACCCCAATTAGGATTAACATGGTCACATGAAGCACCCTTCCCCCAGCCTGGCCCTTTAGGTTTTCGGATCTACATTTGTCTAACTCGCAGCTGCCTGCCTCTTAACTTTCCCTCAAACTATCAAGTTAACAAAATATGACTGTATTTGTCCTAAAAGCATGAAAACAAAATTGAATTTGAGGGGTGGAGAGAGAAAAGGGTGTGAGATATAAAATTCCTTTCAGTCTGTTGAATGTCTATTTACCTACACTTTGTTACATGTTCTGAGATGTTTCTAATTATTCACATATCTAAAAATTTTTATTGGAGTAGAGTTTATTTACAGTGCTTTTTTAGTTTTGAGTGTATAGAAAAGTGATTCAGTTATATATATCCATTTTTTTTAAGATTCTTTACCCATATGTAGGTATGTGTTTGTATTAGTCGCTCTGCTGCTGCTGCTAAGTTGCTTCGGTTGTGTCTGACTCTGTGCAATCCCATAGACGGCAGCCCACCAGGCTCCGCTGTCCCTGGGATTCTCCAGGCAAGAACACTGGAGTGGGTTGCCATTTCCTTCTCCAATGCATGAAAGTGAAAAGTGAAAAGTGAAAGTGAAGTCGCTCAGTCGCGACCCCATGGACTGCAGCCCACCAGGCTCCTCCATCCATGGGATTTTCCAGGCAGGAGTACTGGAGTGGGGTGCCATTGCCTTCTCTGATTAGTCACTTAATTGTGTCCAATTCTTTGTGACCCATGGACTATATAGCCTGCTAGGTTTCTCTGTCCATGGAATTTTCCAGGCAAGAATGCTGTTGTGGGTAGCCATTCCCTTCTCCAGAGGATCTTCCCAACCCAGGGATCGAATCCAGGTCTTCTGCATTGCAGGCAGATTCTTTATCATCTGAGCTACCTGGGAAGCACCCTTTACCCCTATAGGTTCTTAGAGAATACTGAGTAGAGTCCCTGTGCTATACAGTAGGTCCTTGTTATGTATATTTTTATGTAGTAGTGGGTGTATGTCAGTCTCCCAGTTTATCCCTTCTCTCCACATTTCCCCTTGGGTAACCACAGTTTTTCGTATCTTTTATATTATTCCTGTGACCCTGGATGGTTTGGTGTTTTATTTTCCTGGGCATATCATTTCTTTGATGATGGGAGAGTGATGTGGGCAGCAAGTGGCATTGTTTCAGGAGCCGGTCCCCACTGACACGTGCCCCAGGGGGAGAGTTTTGCAGAGACCCCACGTGGCACCCCTCCCCCTCCCGCAAGAAACTCGATGTGCACCCCTTCCTGAGTTGTTGCCCCAAACTCTCTCCGTGCCCTGCTTGTTCCCAGGATTAGCAGCCATATCCACGTCCCAGAAAGGAACAATTAAGGGGAAAAAAAAGTACCAAGCAGGAAAAGTGAAGGGTAGGGAATGTCGGCACCTGACTAAGCCAATCAGGTGACTTCCCTGCTCCAGGGGGTTTCTCAGACCTGAATAGGCAGAGATGCTTGAAATCCTGCCCCTCAAAAAGCGGCAGGGTCAAGTCTGCAACTGTCCAAGTGGCATGACCTTGCACGCAACCTTGCACTTGAGTTCATATGGGGCCCTGACCTCCACCTCCTCTGGCAGCGTCTCTGGCGCTGGATGGGTGTTTGGTTGATAAAAGTAGCGCATGTTATTGGAGACCCCCAGGCGTGCCAGCCGGGGGGTCCCTGAGTCTGGAGCTGCCATTGTCCCTATTGTGCAGACAGGGAAACTGAGGCACAGGAGAAGGTGAAGTCCAAGAGCTGAGTGGAGAAGCCAAGAGGGGAGCCCAGGCCAGGGGTCCCCGCCCGGTCCTCCCTCGTCACGGCCTCCCTCTGGGGTCGGTGATGAAAGTGCCTGAATTTGAGGGCTGCTTGTGTGTCGATGAATCCGCCTGTCAGTGCAGGAGATGTGGGTTCAATCCCTGGGTTGGGAAGATCCGCTGGAGAAGGAAGTGGCAATCCACCCCAGTATTCTTGCCTGGAGAATCCCACGGACAGAGGAGCCTGGAGGGCTACAGTTCATGTGGTTGCAAAGAGTCGGACACGACTGAGCGATTGAACAACAACAGCATGTGTCGATGAAGCTTCAGAGATGTCTGTTGTTGTTTCAGGTATTTTTCAGCTTTGTCAAGAGGAGATCCACTGCCTGTGAAGGACAGAATCGAAATGCCCATGGCCACTCAGAAAACAGACACAGGCCTGACTCAAGGACTCCTTAAAGTTTTGCATAAGCAGGTATCAGAGTCTCTGATCAGTCAGCTGAGCTTGAGATAAAGCTGCAAGACCTCCATGGTCATCTATCCACAGCCCTGTGTCCCCTGCAGGGAACCTTTGAAGTTTACTCAAGGAGGGAATCTTGAATTCAGTGACCTTCCTCTGGTTTAAAGAACCCAAGATCACTGTTCACAATTATATAGACATACACTTTCTTTTTTTTAAGTACTTGCATTAAGATGCAAGAGCCTGTTGGACCAAAAAGAAAGGTTTGAAAATATGGAATTTCAGACATGGGGCTTGCAAGATCCTTTTTGAAATATGAGTTTATAAAAACTATGCTAAACATGATAAGCTGCCACCTTCTTCATCTGAAGGGGTATCTGGTTTCCAGCCCTCCTGAAAGCCCTCGAGACCCACCAGCTCACTTGCAGAGTTCATAGAAAGTGTGTTTTATCTGAATGATCCGGCCGTATTGCCAAAACTGAGATCAGTGGTAGAGCCCTGAGTTTTAAAGTGGCTTGTCCCCATTATGTGTTCCTGACCAGGGTGCTGACGTCTACACATGGGATTCTCCCATGGCTTTCTCGCTTAAGGGAAAGCGAATAACCACAGAAAGGGAGAGGTAGTCTGGGGAAAGACACGAGAAAATTGCTCAAAGCTCTTCCACGCAGAATACTGCTAGCAGATCACAGAAGTCACCTATTTTTCATCAAGTTGTCTTAAAATAGTAGAAGGAATACATTTATTTTCTGGGTTAAAATTTCTCCCGTTTAACTGTCAGCATGATGCAGAGTTGGATTTCATTTGGTCTGTTGAAGTTTATTTGTGTTGTGAAGTGTTGCAGACAGACAGTAGACAATCAGTCTCCTCACGTCCGTGTGCTCATTTCATTAAGTCGTAACATTATGCCATGTTCGCTTCACAGTCCTTTTTTCTCTCAAGAGGTAACTTGTTGCCAGTCTCTAGTTCCCAGTACCACCCCGCCCTCCGCTTCCCTGCTCATGTACCCCAGCTCCCACGGCACACACACAACCCAACCCCCCTCCCCTCCCCTAGCGGTGGGCTAACGGTGTAGTGAATTCAGAGTTCATCTTTGAACGGGGATAGGTACTCTAAGTCTTCGCAAGCATTATGTGATTTCTTGGGTCCTCAACTCAACATCGGTTATGTCATGCTGTGTTTTCCAAATAGTGTAGCCACAAGGAATATGTGGACTTAGCAGATCTTGAGCAGAAATGGAAAAATTTGTGCCTGCCTGTAGAAAAATTCAGAGCTCTCCTGCAGCTGGATCCTTGCGAAGACAAAATCGAGTGGATAAAATTTTTAGCACTTGGATGCAGCATGCTTGGTGGGGTACGTACCTACAAATAGCCTATTAATAATTCTGAGTGATCATGGGCCTGCCATCCAAATAATTTAGGTGTTTCAGTAACTGTAAGAACACTCTCAATCACATTAGTAACTCTCATGACTTTAGTCATTTTGTCTTAGGCAATTTTTTTCAGATGCTTATTATATTTTAGGCTTGTAGTTATTTAACTTACAGAAGTTAAATACTTATGAGTGCCTCAACGTAAAAGATGTTAACAGTAGATAAAACATGTAGATACTGTGAAAATGTGTTTAGTGTTTAGAAGAGAATGCATCAATGACTTTTATTAAACTATACATCATTTGACAAATTGATAGGTTTCCCTCCTGTGCAAAAAGTAATAAAATTATCTTCTATTTTAGTTAAAATCTATTATTAGTTACTTAAAGCAGATATCTTGCTGATGTTAAGAAGTATAACCCATATGGGTTTAGGACCGAAGACACAGACATGCCTCCAGTCTGTGAACTGAGAAGGGCAGTGGGTTTGGTGGGGAAGGGCTGGAAATCTAGAGCCTGTCTTCAGCTCTAGAATTTGAGTCGCCATGTGAGACACAGGGGTCAAGTCCACTTTCAGTGTGTGAAGAAAAGCACTGAGAAGAGAGCCAGCTCCCTTTACCGCCGAGACCAGGCATGCAACCCCGTCCCTTCAGTCTTTGGACCCCAGAGCACATACCTGGCTACTCCTTAGTCCTTGCTTCACGGGGCACCCTCATCTTGGGTCCCCGCACAAGCCTCCTTGATTCCATTTTAACTCTTTAGAAGTACTTCGTCTGACACTACCTCACAGGACCACTGACAGCTAAGTGCCTGCAGCTAATCTTCCATCCTATCCCTGCACTGCCCTCCTTGTCAAGTCTTGGCTGCCCTGAGCTCCTGCTTCCCGTTGAGCGCATATGGACCCCCAAGAGATTCTCGATTTAATTTTAGCTGGTTTTAGCTTTATGTTGTCACTCATCTTCTGGAACTTTTCTTTGATTCCAAATTCGATTTCTCTTTTTTCATCTGCCTGGCTATAGACACTGTGGTTCATTCACCCCCCTCTGCTGTGTAGTGCCTGCTCTGCGAATATTGTGCACTTTACCACTCTGTTCATGGCCCCAGTGAGAAACTTGGAAACCCCAGAAAAGTCAGGAGTCAGGCTGGCTGCTCCCTTTTGTGGTGTCCATGCCCACAGGTGGTGTTTCCCGCCAGCCCTGGGCTGGACAACCCAGACCCAGTTGCCACCTGTCTCTGGGCTCTGAGGCCACTGAGGAGAATCACAGCAGGGTGTCACTGAGAAGGACAAAGATGCATTTAGTTACTGGAGGGACTTTTATGTGGCTTTGTTCATCCGGAGCTCCGGGAAAGGGAGATTTTAATAACACAAAATGAATACCTAATATTTGATTTGATGGTTTATTCCTCTAAACTTGGTTTATGAGGCTTAGATTTTTATAAAGATGGGAAATCAGAATATTTCATCTTTGGGGGAATCCATCTTTGTAAGTGTTCTCTCCCAAATCAGGAGAATCGGGCGGTAGATTTCAAACCAGACCAGCTCATGTTTTGCAAGAGGAGGCCTCTTAGCCGTGTGTGAGGCGTGACGCTAGATGGAGACATTTGTTAAGGATGGAGCTTCCCTTCCGGACTGAAGTCTGGGCAAGTGACAGGGAAAGAGCACACTCGCTTCTCTCTTCTTCCCTTAACGTGTCGCTCAGCCCGTCAGCCCGTGGGGGTCCGGCACTGGCCCCTGACTAAGCCGCCTGGGCCCTGAGTCTTTGCTGTGGGCCGTTGACTCTCTCCTATTTCTCTGCGGGAAGCCGACCCTGGGGAGGGGGTTCAGGTGCAAAAGTCCCCTGCTCCTCTGCCAGGCAGAGTTCAGAGCCTGGGGTGCCCTCTCCGTCCTGGCCTTCCCCCCCAAAAAAAACCCAGGGCAGGGCTAGCTGTGGTTCCACGGGGGCCGTGATGGGCCAGCCCCAAGGGGACATGTGCTCTGTTGACCCACCGATGCCTGTGTTGGTGGGACAGCTTGGAGACGTCCCAAAAGCCTGGCGCTGTGATTTCCGGGAGATGGCTCTTCAGGCAGATTGGCACCTTAGCCCTTGTCTTTATGCTTAGAAGAAGGAAACGTTCAGAAAGGAGCCAGTGAAGAACTGAAGCGGGATGAGAAGGAGGAATTCCTCGTGGATCACTGCGGTCCACTTCTGCGCATGCAGGACTGCCATGAAGCTGGAATCTGGTCACTCTGCCTCGCTGTGACGCAGCAACTCCGGCTGCTCCACCTGCGGTGTCTCTTGGCTTGTGGCTTTTCAGGATCTCTTTGGAGTCTCCCTAGTTGGGTGGGTTGAGTCCTCTGCAAAGACTGGAACCTTCTCTGAGATTTCCAAGCCATATGTCTCATTCCTTCCATGGATGTCTGTCGATTGCAGCTTGGTGTGGGCTTTGCTGAGTGCCGGGGATCTCAACACCCCATGGGAGACATCTGGTATATCCTCTGAGGCCCAAGTGCTGCTCTGGTTCTCGAGTGCAAGCTTCAGATGCAACTGGGGGCAGGGCATGGGAGCAAGAGCATCAGGGGGCTCTGCCCCAGGAACCTCGGCCGTGGGCAGAGGGCCTGTCTCCCAAGGTGCATGATCGCTGGGTGAGATGACAACAAGTCTGCGTTGTGACCTTCAGCTTACGTGTCTGCTGTCCCATCAATGTCCTAAGAGGTGGATGAACATTTTTCATCTGTTTTTTTTAAGTATGGAGATCTTTTTTATAATATGAAAAAGTTGAAAGTGGACCATAAGGAAGACTGAGAATTGATGCTTTCAAACTTTCAAACTTTCAAACTTGCGGTGTTGGAAAAGACTCTTAAGAGTCCCTTGGACAGCAAGGAGACCAAAGAAGTCCATCCTAAAGGAAATCAGTCCTGAATATTCGTTGGAAGGACTGATGCTGAAGCTGAAACTCCAATACTTGGCCATCTGATGTAAAGAACTGACTCACTGGAAAAGACTCTGATGCTGGGAAGGATTGAAGACAGGAGATGGGGGCAACAGAGAATGAGATGGTTGGATGGCATCACCGATCTGATAGACATGAGTTTGAGTAGGCTCTGGGAGATGATGGACAGGGAGGCCTAGCGTCCTGCAGTCCATGGGGTCACAAAGAGTCAGACACAACTGAGAGACTGAACAACAATAGCAAAACAGTTGTGGACCAAATCCACCTTCCCAGCTGCCCCACATAGGACTGAGAAAAGTGCAATGGCAAACTACTCCCCCATCTCTGGTTCATCTTTGAAAAGCTTTTGAACTTCCTCATTCATGGGAGTGTCCCTCCGTGTGTACAGCTGAAAATATACGTGTGTCATCTGGACGTACTGCTTATGGATGGCCATCGTCTCCAGTGTTCTCACCAGGTGTGGGAATGTTTGGAGCCCTTGTCTGTTTTCTCTTTAATCCTCCAAGCAGCCCTCTGAGGAAAACCCTGATATCGGAACCCGTGGGCTGGAGGGCTGAGTGGAGCGGAGGGCAGGGGGAGGCGGCTGGGTGGGATTTGAACTCAGACCACAGGCTCCGGAGCCGCCGCTCCTGGTGAACACGGTGGGTGGAGGGACCCCTGTGATGACTCTGTAGCCCAGGCAGTGTGCTGCCCATCAGTTGGGACACGCCCCCGAGAGTGACAATTCCTCGGCCTTCCCTTCGGTACCATTTTATACCCTTAAAGTGAAAAGAAGAAAGAAAGTGAAGTTGCTCAGTCATGTCTGACTCTTTGCGACCCCATGGACTGTAGCCCACCAGGCTCCTCCATCCATGGAATTCTCCTGGTGAGACTTCTGGAGTGCTTCTCCAGGGGATCTTTCCAACCCAGGGATTGAACCCGGGTCTCCCATGTTGCAGGCAGATGCTTTACTGTCTGAGCCCCCAGGAAAGCCCTGTCCTAAGGTGATCCACTCCCTAAAACACTGTGTGCCAGCCTGCCAACAGCATTCACCCTGGAGGCCTCAGACCCCCGTCCCGCCCAGCTGCGGGCCGCCCGTGGGCTCTGGTGTCTCTGAGCACCCATCTGGTCCCCTCCAGGCTGTGCTCTCCCCTGGTTCAGGTTCCCAGCAGGGCCTCCGGAGCCCATCCGGAGATGCTCACCTGTGAGCCTCAGGCCGCAGGCTCAGGTACCAACTGCCTCCCAGCTAGGAGACAGCTGCCCCTGCCCACTGCACCCCGGTTGAGCGTCCGCTCTGTGGGGCCGGGGGTGGTGGGGTCAGCAGTTGCTGGGCGTGCTGGCCCCTCTGTCCCTCCAGCCCGAGGCACTGGCTTCACTCACATCCGAGAACGTGGCACCAGCCACGAGCCCCAGGCCCACGCTGTAAATGAGGAAGCTTGTGAGGAAAGGAAGTGAAACGGGGTGGGGGGCGCTTCTTTAAAAATGAGACTTGGGGGTCAGTGCCGCTGCCCGACATTGAGTCGGGTGTCCCCCCGGAGCTCTGGCCGCAGGGCGGGAGCGAGTGCCCCCCACCGTGTCCTGACTGTTCAAAAGGTCAGGCAGAGTGTGGTCCATACTGTTCATTCCCTGCAGCTAAAAGGGACCCAGTGGGGGCGATGAGGTGGATCGAGGTGTCGTCAGGAGAGCAGCTGCAACGCAGAGACTGGAGGGACCCACAGGACCAGCGCTGCATGTGCTTGGGAGGCCAGGTCTCTTCTGTGTCTCCACTTGCATCTGAGATGAGGCTTCGGCATGCATGGGCTTCCCTGGTGGCTCAGAGGGTAAAGAATCCACCTGCCAACGCAGAAGATGTTAGAGACGCAGGTTTGATCCCTGGGTCGGGAAGATCCTCTGGAGGAGGGAACTGGCAGCTCACTCCAATATCCTTGCCTGGAGAATCTCATGGACAGAGAAGCCTGGAGGGCTATGGTCCCCGGGGTCACAAAGAGTCGGACACGACTGAGCAACTGACACTTTCAGGCGTGCACGCTGGGCTGGCAACACTGCAGCCGCCACCTCCTGGACCAACCACCAGCCAGAGAATAACGAGCAGCGGGTTAGTGGGGCCGCTGCCCAGGAGATGGGTCCTTGTAGCTGGCAAGCAAGTAGCCTTAGGACCCACGACCCTTAGGGTGAGAGAGCTATTGTAGGGAACAGAGTTCCCAAGCCAAGCACGTTGCCTAATGAGTCCTTGTGGACATAAAAACTGCTGTGAGTCTTTGCGTCGGAAATGTTAGCACTGGTAATGTCATCGCATCTTTGCGGGGGAAGTGAGGCCAGCGTGTTTGGATGCATTTTTCTTTTCCCCCTAAAATACCTCTTCCTCGGAAGCGCTGGAGCAGCAGTCATGAAGAAGAGCGTCTGCTCTGGCTCCTTGCCAGCTTCCTCCACCCCTCAGCTCTGCTGTAGGCCCCCAGCCCCGCCTCGATGACTGTCATCCGGTGTGTGGGCTCAAACAGCAGGATCTAACAGAGCGACTAGTCTCTGAGACATTTCAAGCAGGGAACCTGTAAAATACACAACTCTCTGTTCACCCAGTCCTCTCTGGGGATGGTCTTTCAGGGAGATGGTGCGTGCGGTGATCCCTGCAGAAATGAATAAATGAACGCCACCATTGTTTCTAACTAGAGCATCCCCTCGCCCCCAGAGCTGGGCGAACATCAGGACTGTGGGGTTGTCCGCTCAGCCCCAGCATCCCGTCTCAGTGGGGGCCGTCGGTCGGGGTGGGGGTGGACGGTGGTGGTTTGCAGACACCCCGAGTCCCAGCAGCTGGCGGGGGCGGGGGGCAGTGTGCGCCCGTGGTCCAGGCTCACCCCTGGCCGGTGTGTGTCACCCCCTGCCACTTGCTCCCCGAGCCAGCCCAGAGGTGGGATGTGCTGGTCAGGGCTGGGCTCAGGATGCCGACTGCTGGATTCCCGTCCCAGCTGGCTCACCTGGGCGAGTGACCCGGCCTCTCGGCCTCCTTGACCCCATCTTGCACGGTCACCATGAGGAGTGAGTGAGATGACAGGTCCATCTCTCGGGGTTCCTGCTGTGTGACGATGCCAGGCCGTTAGCACTTTCTGGGCACATTTCGGTGCCCCTGCCTTGCTCCTCCCGCTGTGGAAAGCACCGCTGGTTTCTCTCTGATGCTCACTGTGAGACCCTGGTCCAGCCCCTGGCGGTTGACGAAGCTGGTGTGTAGTGAGAGGACCTCAGGGAGGCCCTGTATCAGGGCCTGTTTCAGCAGCCCGTCAGAGCTCAGGGGGGCTCCGGCCAGCAGCTGGCCAGAGGCCGGTCCACCTCGCAGTCTTACAGCCTCAGGAAGTGAATTCTGCCCACCCCCTTGGGAGGCTGGCAGTGGGTCTCCCAATAGTCGAGCCTCTGGGTGAGAACCAGACCTCTGCTGCCACCCGACTGGCGCCTCAGAGGAGCCAGGTGGCTGGGTGTGGCCGGATAATGACTGTGTTTAAGGCCTGGCCCCTGCCCTCTTCGTGTCCCTGAGCCGCAGGACTCGCTTCCACATGGCTGCTGCTCTGATCCATTCGGTCTACCTGTAACCTCCCTTCCACCTGCTGCCTTGCCCCCACCTTGGGGGACTGTCCTCAGCAGCTGGCCACCCGGGTTTTCCTGGCTCTCTCTTCCTCGTGAGCATAGCCCACGTTTCATTCCCTCAGGAGCTGCCCTGGAGGGCTCTGGTCTGTCCCAGAGGCTCGAGTCTGCGCTCTGTAGGCCCCACCATCGCTGTGGCAGCCCTCCGTGTCAGCTCCCTGAGGGCAGGACAAGGGCCTCGAACACAGCAAAGACATGCCCACAGAGGCTGATTTCCTACCATCTTGCAAAACTGCTGGGGATTTAAGCCTTCAGTTCAGTTGCTCAGTCGTGTCTGACTCTTTGCGACCCCATGGACTGCAGCACGCCAGGCCTCCCTGTCCATCATCAACTCCTGGAGCTTGCTCAAACTAATATCCATCAAGTCAGTGATGCCATCTAACCATCTCATACTCTGTCATCCCCTGCTCCTCCCACCTTCAGTCTTTCCCAGCATCAGGGTCTTTTCCAAATGAGTCAGTTCTTCACATCAGGTGGCCAAAGTATTGGAGTTTCAGCTTCAGCATCAGTCCTTCCAATGAATATTCAGGACTGATCTCCTTTAGGATGGACCGGTTGGATTTCCTGGCAGTCCAGGGGACTCTCAAGAGTCTTCTTCCAGCACCACAGTTCAAAAGCATCAATTCTTCGGCATTCAGCTTTGTTTATAGTCCAACTCTCACATTCATACATGACTACTGGAAAAACCATAGCCATGACTAGACAGACGTGTTTGATGTGGGCGTGTTTGACATGGGCCAGGGCTCCCCTGACCCTCACCCTCATGCCCTGGTGACTAGAAGGGGTCGAATGGGGGAGGGTCAGCATGCTCTGGAATGTTCTGGAAGCTCGTGCCACGTTTTGCAGGGAGGAGTTCTGGCTGAAAGTCAAGGATGCCGGTGGATGGTGGTGTTGAGGGGGTTAACCGACCCAGGTTCGACACTGCCCCCAACCTGCTCAGGGCCCTGCCAGTCCCACCCCCTCACCACGGGTGGCCCAGTTGGGGAGAGTTTGCTCTGTCTCGAGG
Source organism: Bubalus bubalis (assembly GCF_019923935.1). NCBI lineage: Eukaryota > Metazoa > Chordata > Mammalia > Artiodactyla > Bovidae > Bubalus > Bubalus bubalis. Next base: position 62,654,206 of record NC_059175.1, on the reverse strand, counting down.
TATGTTGTGGGGCCAGAGGGACTGGTGTGCAAGTTGCCTTGTCCCTCGTCAATAAGATCGAGGCTTCCTCTTGTCTAAGAGTCATTCCCGTTTAACATGAGAGAGAATATGGAAATCAAACTCTTTTTCAGGCCAATTACATCCTGATCAACCCTTTTCTTTTTCTTTCTTGTGGCGATTGTAAATTCCCGGTAGTTCTTAATTTAGACCGCCGAGAACATACTTGGGGGAGAACTTCTGTAGCTGTACCCAGGTGTCTGTGGGCGGCTGTCTTTGCTGTCCGTCTTAGCGCATCGCAGCGGTAACCGTTTCCCCGCCTGCTCTCTGCCGTCTCCAGTCACTGAACACTGCGATGAAGCACCTCTGCGAGATCCTGACCACGGATCCCGAGGGCGGGCCCGCGCGCATCCCTTTCGGGACCTTCTCCTACGTCTACCGCTACCTGTCGGGGCTCGACTCGGACATCCCTGAGTCGGACACCGAGGCCTACCTCTCCTCGCTGAAGGAGAACGCGTAAGTGCGCGCGCCGGGGTTCTCGGCTCTCAGACCACCGATCGGGCCTTTGACGGAAGGGAAGGAGCACACGCCGAGCCCCCCAGCCCCGAGGTGTCAGGTGTGGCTTGGTGGTGTGAGGAGGCCGGGCGGGGGCACCGCTCAGCGCGCAGACTTCACATCCCGCCGGGGCCTTCTTAAGCACGGGATGTCTGATGGTTTAACACCAGGGCGCGTTCAAAAGGGAGAGTTTGTTTCTCGACAATGCAACACGGAAATGGGTCCCCGTAAGTGGAGGGAGTCCAGACTCCCCGCGTGGGTGAGGAGCAGTGGGGAGCGACCCCGTGCACCCCGCCCCCCACCTTCCCCCAGTGCTGCCTGCAGGGGCTTCTGCCCCGCGAGGGAGGAGCCCCACCCAGGTGTCGGCTCCGCACCCGGGTGTCGGCTCCGCCCCTCTGCGGGTCGGAAAGGTGGTGCTCGCGGGCCTTCGGACAGCGGGGCCGCTCCCCAGGCCCCCAGGCGCCGCTGCCCACAGCCCCCCGAGCCCCCACACCCGCCACCTGGAGCCACAGGAGAGGTTTGCGGAGAGCCACGCGTGCCGTGCCGGGACGTAGTGGCGGTGCGCGCGCGCGTGTGTGGTGGTGATAGATCACAAGACGGCAGGGCGACGGAGCCGCTGATGGTGACACTGACCGTGTCAGTCGCGCTGCCCGGCCCCCGGGATCCCGCACCCGGCAGGCCCGTCCCCACCTCCCAGGCTCTCGTCCCCTCCCCCTGCCCCCCCAACCCCCCTGGGGTGCTCCGGAGCTGGCCCCTCCCCTCGGCCCCTAAGGGGACCCTGGCCCCGCCGCAGCCCTCACCTGGAGCTCTTGAAACCCCTTCCTGGTCCTCCGTCCTTCAGAATCGCATTCCCTACCCCCCACCACCCCGTTCCCCCGCCTCTCTGTCCACGGGAAGGGGCGAACGGGGTCGCTCCTCACTCACGCAGGGAGTCAGGACTCCCCCCACCTGCAGGGACCCATTTCTGTGTTTCATTGTTGAGAAACGAACTCTTCCTTTTGAACGCACCCTGGTTTTTAAACCATTTGACACCCTGTGCTTAAGAAGGCCGGTGGCGGGATAGCTCGCCTCCCTCTGAAGTCCCCCTCCACGCGCCAGCCACCAGCTGAGCCCCAGACCCTTGTGGTCCCCGTTTTCTTCCCGCTTTATCCACCAACTTGAAAACCTCTCCCTCCTCCTGGAAGCTGCCAGCCCTCCGTCCCTCTCTCCTCCGGGGACACTGTTCCTGTCACCTCACCCATTTTCATTTTCCAGTCCACTCCCATTGGGGATTTCCCTTCCAACCAGGCCCCGGGGGGCTTCCCCTTGCCCGCTCCCATACTGACTGGACTCCTCCTGTGCCTCCCTCCCTGGGACGGGCCCTCCATCCCGGGTGTCTGGGCTCCTCCAGGCTCAAGTTGCCCGTGGGTTCTATCTGGCGTTGGCCCCCAGCTCCCAACTCCAATGTCAAGTGCCTACTGGACCTCCCCTCGGGGATGTATGGTGCACCCGTCAGGCTTAAAATGGTCCCACCAGAAATGCATGTTTGCCCAGCCTGAAAGTATAGGTAAAGGGCATTAAACTGCAGGCTGCAAGGTGGGAGTTTATAACCCGGTGTTTACAATTACAAAGACAGTAACCGAATTCTGCCTAAGCAGAGTTTGGGCTCCTGAGGTGGGAGGTCCCTGCACCCAGGAGGGCAGGTGTTCAGGGAGACGTCCACTCTCTATTGCCAGGTGGCTCCAAATGGGAGGCTCTTCCTAAGGTGTCATTCCCCTGGGCCCATAAGAAGTGGTCCCTTTTTATGGAAAAGTATATTTCGGAACCACTAACTTGTGTTCCTATTACTTTTAAATATGAGCCCTCAAGGCAGTTCTTATGTTCCCGCTGACATGGAAATGAACATTGTTCCAGTTCAGTATTTTTACATCTAAGATGCTTGTAGAAATTTACTAACGTTCACATCTTTTAAGAAATAAAACTATCTGTAGATAAGGAGAAAAGTCAAAAGATGTTGTCAGTGCCAAAGTTTCATAGACTTAAGACACACCTTTGAGCTCTACTGGATCAACTTTTAAAATACTAGAAAGATCCTCTTATTATACTAGTGACTAAATTTGAGTTGTCAATAAAGGAAAAATTTTAAACCTAGTACTAATTTTTTTCACCTAGAAATATATATGCATTTTTTCAATGTAAGAAGACAGACTCCTTTATTTTTAGAGGTAATAATTACTGATTTGAGACCACAGTCAATTTTTAAGGTAAAGCTAAATTATGCTATATTGCATAGAAACAGTAAGAGATTACTAATGGGTGTCTTTGTCTGTTTCCCATTTAGAGCTGCTAGAAAGAATGGTATGATAGGTCTTTCAGATTTCTTCGTTCTAAAGAGGAAAATTTAGAAAACCTTGAAGAGAAAACTCAGAAGACAGGCCATTAATACAGAGAAGAACACATTTTAATGTCAAAATAGTGCCTTTCAAAACCTTGACACAAAATACAACATGTCATTAACCACATACGTATGTAGTGTGAATTTTTCTTGTAATGGAATGTGACCAATGCATCATGGGGCCCTATTTAGTGATTAAAAGATGTTTCCTCCTTAGAAGGAAAGCTATGACTGACCTATACAGCATATTCAAAAGTAGAGACATCACTTTGCTGACAAAGATCCATATAGTCAAAGCTATGGTTTTTCTAGTAGTCATGTACAGATGTGAGAGTCGGACCACAAAGAAGACTGAACGCCAAAGAATTGATGCTTTTGAACTGTGGTGTTGGAGAAGACTCTTCAGAGTCCCTTGGATTGCATGGAGACCCAACTGGTCAATCCTAAAGGAAATTGACTCTGAATAGTCACTGGAAGGACTGATGCTGACGCTGAAGCTCCAATACTTTGGCCACCTGATATGAAGAGCCAACTCACTGGAGAAGACCCTGATGCTGGGAAGGGCTTCCCTAATAGCTCAGTTGGTAAAGAATCTGCCTGCAATGTGAGAGACCCCTGGCTCAATCCCTGGATTGGGAAGATCCCCTGGAAAAGGGAAAGGCTACCCACTCCAGTATTCTGGCCTGGAGAATTCCATGGACTGTAAAGTCCATGGGGTCGCAAAGAGTCAGACAGGACTGAGCAACTTTCACTTCACTGATGCTGGGAAAGATTGATGGCAGGGGAAGAAGGGGGTGACAGAGGGTGAGAGGATGAGATGGCATCACTGACTCAATGGACATGTGTTTGAGCAAGCTCCAGGAGATAGTGAAGGACAGGGAAGCCTGGAGTGCTGCAGTCCATGGGGTGGCAAAGAGTCAGACACGACTTAGCGGCTGAACAACAACAACATTTAGTGATCGTTCTGCTCCGCGTTCTCCTAAGAACCTCAACTGCAACTCATTCATAGCAGAGAAATGACCCGAGGAAAGCAATCTGTTTGGAGGCTGCAGAGTAGGCAGGGGGAGGGGCAGGGTAAGATCAGCTGTACCTCTTCTTTCAAAACTCCTGAGCACAGGAAGGCAGAGGCCCTCTGCTCGCTGGCCATCACCTAGGCTCCCTGGGAGGAGCATCTCGTGCTGAAGCTGGATCTTCTCTGTGACAGGAGGCCCCAGGGGACTCGCTGGCTGGGAGAGCATCCACGGATGGGAGGCAAATGGGGCCATCAGCTTGGACCAGCACTTGGTCCACTGCACAGAGACAAGCAGCTGAGAGAGTGTCTCTTTGCTTTCTTCATATAAAATCTTCAAAATGACAGAACCAACGAATACGTCTCATTATTCTTCTGAGAACTGGGGAATGGTTTGGCTTGTTGGTTCTCTGAAAATGTTACCATGTTAGTAGTCAGTTTTACCAGTATTCAAAGATTCGTGAAAACCCCAAGTTTTAGGGAGACCCATTTGTTAGGTCAAAAAGTGTGTCATTTTTTGCAAAGGGGTAAAGTATGTTTTTCATCTGGACACAAAACTACTGTATTTGAGATGATCTTTTGCCTGGACTTCCAGTCACCCTCCCAGTGAACAAGAGTTTGTTCATAAAATTACAAGAAACTTACCAAAGTTGGAGTTTTAAAAGGTTTCACAATTTTTGGAGCTGCTTTACATCTTAAAGTTTGCTCCAAAGAATTCAAATATTTTTTCCCTTCTAATTGTAAACCCTCCATGCATGGAGATAAGCAGAAAGATGCCTGAGGCTGCCGCTCAGTGCAGTGGCAAATCACACGGAGCGATCAAACGTGTGCAGGGGACACGCTGCAGTGGGAAGGGACATGTGGCCCCATGGGCTGTAGCCCGCCGGGCTCCTCTGCCCGTGGACTTTTCCAGGCAAGAATGAGTACTGGAGTGGGTTGCCATTTCCTCCTCCAGGGGATCTAAGGTACGCTCTGTCCCCTGGGTGACAATGATGTGTCAGTGTAGGTGGCTGGGCTGTAAGAAATGAACCTTCTGCTGGAAATGTTGACGGTGGGGGAGGCTGTCCGTACATGTGTGCGGGGAGGGGGGACATGGAACGAAGTGTTAATTCCTGTGATAATCTGGGTTCCAATAGATCATCCCGCTGGCGAACGGGCGCTGGGGTTTGTCCCTGGTCTTAAAGAGCAGCTATTCCTTAAGAATAACTTTGTCATGGAATTGGAAATGGCATTCCTTCAAACACATTCAGTCCTCAAAATTGTTTTGGTCTGATTTAGGGCTCTGTCAGGGCCCTAAAATTCAAACAGAAAGAACTTGACCCAGAAACATTAACTTGCCTTTGTCTAAGTGAAACGGCAACCCACTCCAGTATTCTCGCCTGGAGAATCCCTTGGACAGAGGAGCCTGGTGGGTTATAGTCCGTATTGTTGCAAAGAGTCAGATACAACTGAGTGACTTTGCACGCACAAAGGGAGGGCGCTTTTCTGTCCCACTTCTGCCAGAGCACCTCAGTGTCGTGCCGCTGTGTGTCCCCTGTGGATCGTCCGCTCCTCAGCGGCCAGCTCCCAAGCCTCCAGACAGTGCCCTTAGCTCACCTCTGTCCTCGTGGGGACATGGGCCCTTCCTATGACACAGCTGAGTCACCCTTGTTCTCCTGCATGCCCTGCATTTTTTTTTTTTTTTTTTTTCTGTTTTAAAACATTGTAGGAAGCTTGGCTTCCAGTCAGATTGTTCACGGTCTTCGGAGGGCTCACTCAGATGGTTTAATTAATAACTACAAGCTTTGTTGCAAGTACCATTAACTAATCAACGTGCTGGATAAAATAAACTGTTCAAGCAACTGAAATTTTTGAACAGAGGAGCTCTAGACAGAGACCAGTTCCTCTTTTCTGTGGGAGCCTGGGGTGGGTCCAGTAGAGCCTGGACTGTGAGGGGCTGAGGGTGAGGGCACAGGTGACCCCATCTGGGTTTACCGCCTCGAGAGAGAGAGACATTTCTGAGTAAAGTCACTTAGAGAAGAGACTTTGACGATGATGGAGACTCAGCATTCAAAGGGCTTCCCAGGTAGGTCAAGAGGTAAAGAATCCGTCTGCCAATGCATGAGGCATAGGAGACCCGGGTTCGATCCCTGGGTGGGGAAGATCTCCTGGAGGAGGGCATGGCAACCCACTCCAGTGTTCTTGCCTGGAGAGTCCCTGGACAGAGGAGCCTGTCGGGCTACAGTCCATGAGGTCACAGAGAGTCAGACACGACTGAGCACACACGCACAGCATTAAAAACAACAATCCCTGGCATTTGTGAGCTGTGGGTTTGGAAAGTACCTGCTCTCCCTTGATGGCACAGGGGTGGGTTGGGGGAAAACAGGACTGGAAAAGCCACAAACGCAAATTAGCCAAAGGTGACTTTGGTCTTAGGAACTGGCTGTCCCATTGAAAGCACACGTCCCTGCAATGCAACCGGCAGATGAAAGGATTTTCAATCTATTGTCAGCTTCTGTTTTTTTCCGCTTTAAAGAAACCGAGGTTTGTTTTTTTTTGGTTGGTATTCATGATGTATAAGAAAGAGAAAAAGGCAAAAGTAGCAATGATTCTGGAAATAGACAATCCCCTGGCAGGATGGAGTTCACTGGGGAAGACCAGTGATTTTGTTCTTAAAATGATTGGGTTTCAGGAGTTCCCTGGTAGCCTAGTGGTTGGGATTCTGGGGTTTCACTGCTGTGGCCCAGTTCCAGTCCAATCCCTGGTCTCAGAACTGAGATTCTACAAGCCATGTGGCCACACACACAAAAGATTTTGCTGTAAGTCACTCATTTAATTTGGCGATTTGCCGTTATTTCTTGGCAGGCACTGGCACACTTGTGAATTCTTGTGACATGAGAAAAATCTATCTTTACAAACAGTTTTCAAATGCAGTGAGATTTTGATGTCTACTCAATTTAACAATTAATGAAGAGTGAATATATAAATTAATCATTTGTGGAATTTGATTTTGCTATTGCTATTTCCATAATCTGCAGACTATCATTTTTTTTTTTTCAAGACTTAAACATTTTCAAAGATCCTTGAAGCTCTCGTTAGGCCCGAGGCTCTGTGCCTTAGCGTCTGAAATGAAAGCGGTGCAGTTGCTCCCTAAGGAAAACCCCAGCTCCATTACGTCCCTCTGTGGAGTTTGTCCTCCTTGGTTATTAACGTGGATTCTCTCTGGAAGCCCAAGAGGTGGGCTGCAAAAATATAATTAACCCCCTTTCTGGGGCCTGAGCCCTAGAACTAAGAGGGCAGGGGCATCTCAGCTGGTCTTCCTGCCCCGGGCTCAGGCCCACCCTCCTGGCCTCCCACTTCTGTCCCTCTCGACTTCTCCCACATCAACCAGCATTTCTTTTCTTTCTTAGAGTATTTATCTACATATTTGGCTGCCCTGGGTCTTAGTTGCAGCATGTAGGATCTAACACCCTGACCAGGATGGAACCCCATGCCCCTGCACTGGGAGTGCGGAGTCTTAGCCACTGGACCACGGGGGAAGTCCTTCAACCGGCGTTTCTAACATCCACCCCTCCATTTCCTTGGTGCCGGCTTTCCATGAGGTTGGAAGACCCAAAAGTAAAGTAAACTGAAAGGGTGTTGACATGTTCACCTGCAGCTTTCCCCAGGATGGCTGCATCCTTCCAGACGTCTCATGGACAGCTGGTACCTGATCCACTAAGGTGAGGCAGGAGTCCCGTACTTTTCAGTGCTGAGATGGAGCCACTGACGTGGGATGGAGAATGGCTCCCTTTTGGACACACGTTCCATCAGTCACCACCCCAAACCCAACCCGTGTTCAAATCTGCCTTGATCAGGATGGCCAAACAGGACGTGAAGATCCCTGGCAGAGGCTGCCCAGTGGGGCCTCAGGGACACTGGGGTTGGGATAACATCTGGCTTAGATGAGAAAGCATTTAACCAGCACCCACTAAGGCCTGGGCCCTCTACTAAGGGGACTTCACAGCACAGTGAGTTTTCACACCAGCTGCAGGGGGTGGTTACTACCACTGCCTTCACAGGTCAGAACAGTGTCTTTGCCCAGGTGACTCAGGTCAAAAGTGGCAGGGCTGTGACTAAACCCTAGCAGTCTGACTTCAGAGTCTGGGGAGCCCCGACTCTAAAGAAGATGTGAAGGGAAATGGGGAGGGGACAGTAATTGGGGCAGAATTCATTTCTTGATTTTCTATTGAATAAGTGTGTACAGTGGGCCCTCTAATAGGGATAGGCTCACCTTGTTGGAGAGGAGGTGCCCCAGAAGACTTTATCAGAGTGCGGGGAGGGTTAAGGGGAACCCACGGGGGAGGGTGCAGGGCCCTGGGCCAGCCAGTGTGGGGGCTTTATGTAGTAGAGGGGTGGCTGCCTCTGGGGTTTGGAGAGACGGCAGGAGCTATGGATTTAGTAGAGGGGTAGCCATGCCTTGGGTCTTCCCAGGTGGTAAAGAACCCATCTCCGTCAATGCAGGAGATGTAAGAAACTCGAGTTTGATCCCTGGGTTGGGAAGATCCCCTGAAGGAGGAAATGGCAACCCACTCCAGTATTCTTGCCTGGAGAATCCCATGGACAGAGGAGCCTGGTGGGTTATAGTTCATGGGGTCGAAAAGAGTGGGACATGACTGAAGTGACTTAGCATGCAAGCTATGCCTTGGGACCCACAAGGTGGCAGCTGGGGGAATAAATACTCCCCTCCCACTTGCCTCCGGGCTTCTAATCTTCCGCCAGGGCCTTAAGTTGGTCAATCACAACTAGAAGCAGGGGCAAGGAAGTCCCAGGCCACAGAGATCAGTGCATCTGGCCTTGGGAAAGGGCAGAGCAAGGAGAGGAACACTCAAAGAAGTGGGAAATATCCAGCACACAATCATCCGTATGAAAAAAAGGTGCAGGAGATTTGTATCTACATTTCTATGCACTGATGTGCATGCTTACAGATGCACAAATTATTTCTGGAATGCTAACACACACAAAAGGCACTGCTAGAAACTTCTGAGAAGCAGTGGCCTACTTGCCACGGTGCAACTTTACCTACTGTTTGATTTTTATCATGTGCGTGTATTATACATTCAATCCATCCATCCACCAATCATTAACAAGAATTGATGTTCTGGGTGCTCTTTGGGCTTGGGATGCAGCCAATAGGGGCATGCCTGCGATCTATGCTAGACCAATCACAAAACTCCCCTCCCCTCCTGGCCACAGTGATTTGTCAGCAGACTGGCACATGACCCACACTCAGCCAATCAGAGCCTCCCTTGAGCTTTTCATCCTGGAGCTGGGAGGGAGAAGTCCTTTTGCTTTCCTGTGGTTGAGGCATCATCAGGAGGTGGGCCTAGAGCTGTAGGTAGTAACCTTAGCTAACAATTACCTGATACGGGGGCTTCCCTGGTGGCTCAGACAGGTAAGAATCTGCCTGCCACGGGGGAGATGTGGGCTTGATCCCTAGGGTTTGGCAGATCCCCTGGAGAAGGGAATGGCAATTCCACTTCAGTATTCTTACCTGGAGAATCCCACAGACAAGAGAGCCCCGTGGGCTAGAGTTCATAGGGTCACAAAGAGTCAGATATACCTGCAAGACTAAGACTTTGACTGTGTTCTGCTGAAACATGTAAGTTACAGATCGACTCCATTTCTCATGCCTAAACATCAATTTCATCTCATTTAATCAAATACATGCCAGGCCATCAGGGAGAGGGGATTGTGAAGGGCAGGTTCACCAGCGTGGTGGGAATTTCAGAGCCAATTAGAATTCTACCTACTTTACATACATGGACTTATTTAACCTTCATAACGACACCCCATAAAGACAGTGTCACTGTGACTAACTTCATACTATAGGTGTGACAACTGAGGAAGAGAGGTTGAGCGTCTTGTGTGGGGTTGCAGAGGTCTCTGTGCTCCCCTACCTCCCCATCTGTGGGGTCCCCCGGGGCCCTGGTGTGGAGGAGTCTCTCTCCAGGGCAGATCAGCAGTGTCCTAGGGGTTAGGATCCTGGCCCTGTGCCTCTCTAGGGGCACCTTGGCCAGGCTCACCAACCAAGGCCTCCCCACTGTGCTCCTGCAAGATTGAGGCAGATCACTGGTCTTTGCAACTGATATAAGTGGTCTTCTAAATAAATAGTCTCCCAAAGCAATTGGTTGAATAATAACCCTCTGAAAAGACAGTCCATGTTTTACTTATCTTTATTTTATTTTGGCTATGCAAAGTAAAAAACAAAACCTGGACTGTTGTGGTATGTGGGCTCTTCGTTGTAGCACGTGAGTTTTTCTTGTTGGGAAGCACAGGCTCTAGAGGGTGTGGGCTTAGTTGCCCAATGGCACGCGGGATCTTAGTTCCCTGACCAGGGATGGAACCTGCATCTTTTCACTGAAAGGTGAATTCTTAACCACTGGACCACCAAGGAAGTCCTTAGACCATGTTTTAACCCTGGAAGCTGTGAATGTGGCCATGTTTGGAAAAGGCCTTTGCACATGTAATTAAGAATCTTGAGATGAGATCATCCCTGCTTTAGGGTGGGCCTCCAGTGACTGGGGTTTTTATAAGAGAAAGACAGAGAGAGACTTGAGACACTGCAATAAGGCCACGTGAAGATGGACAGGGACTGGAGTGATGCAGCCAAAAGCCAGGCGCACCTGAGGCCACCAAGGGCCTGGGAGAGGCGAGGAAGGACCCTCCCCTAAGCCTCTGGAGGGAGCACAGTCCCACCCACACCTTGATTTTGGACCTCCAGCCTCCAGAACTGTGAGAGAATAGATTGTTGTTTTATGCCCTGCAGGTTGTGGTTATCTGATACAGCAGCCTTGGGAGGCTAGTATACCTGCCGACCTCTTTTCTTGCCAACTGTCCAGAGGGGGCATCAGAAATAGAATAGAACTCTGCTCTTTATATTTGCATCTCCATATTTGCTCTGCAAATAGGTTCATCAGTACCATCTTTCTAGATTCCACATATATGCGTTAATATACGTTGTTTGTTTTTCTCTTTCTGACTCACTTCAGTCTACAGATAGGCTCTAGCTTCATCCACCTCATTAGAATGGACTCAAATGTATTCCTTTTTATAGCTGAGCAATATTTCATTGTGTATATGTACCACAGCTTCCTTATCCATTCATCTGCTGATGGTTATCTAGAAAATAAATAAATTAAAAAACAGAAACAAACAAAAAAACAACAAAAAAAAGAAAAGCTGCTAAAAAACAAACCAAAAAAAGATATAGACTAACCTCTGGCATGGCCAGATCTGGATGTTTTTCTATTGATCCCTAAGAAGAAAGCCCTTTAAATTCCAGATTTGGGGAATGGGGGTTGGTTTGAGGATAGAGGAAGTCAAAGTGTAATGAGGGAATCCTGGCTCATTTAGAAGATCAGAGACATTTCTAGAATGGGGAGAAGCTAGACTTGCTCTTGATAATTTTCAAATTGTCCCAGACTTTCTATGAGTCTCCGCGGCAGGCAGAATTCTGAGATGGCCTCCAAGATTCCGGCCCTGGTGTGCACTCGCTCTGTGATCTCACGTCCTTCAGTGTGGGTAGACCCATGATTACAGTGGGATAGGTATTCCCTTGGTTGTGTTACATTATGTAAGACTCAGAGGTGTCTGACTAGAGAGATGCTCCCGCTGGCTTTGAGATCTTAGCTGTCATTATGGGAGGTCTAGGTGTTGAGGACCTGAGGGTGGTCTCTGGGAGTTGAGAGCAACTTCCAGCTGACAGCGGCCAAAGAGCTGTGGAGCTCAGCCTGATGAGGGGCTTCCCAGCTGGTGCTAGTGGTAGAGACTCTGCCTGCCGATGCAGGAGACCTAAGAGGCAGGGGTTCGATCCCTGAGTCGGGAAGATCCCCTGCAGGAGGGCATGGCAACCCACTCCAGTATTTTTGCCTGGAGAATCCCATGGACAGAGGAGCCTGGTGGGCCACAGTCCATGGGGTCATACAGAGTCGGACACTGAGCCTGACCCTAAGTGACTGAGCCTGCATGCATGTGGCCCTAGGACCACAAGGAACTGAATTCTGTCAACAGTTCTGATGGCTTGTATGTGAGTCCTGCCTGTCAGGTGAGAGAGCAGCCTCAGCCTGCACCTTGATGAGGTGTCTGCCAAGTGAGAAGAGACTCGGCCAGCCCATGCGTCGCCTCCTGATCCACAGAAACAACAAATTAATGAATGTGGACTGTTTGAAGCCGCTATCTTTGTGACCACAGGTGATGCACGATAGAAAACGAACACAGTTTCTGACCAAAGTCCCTCCCAAATGGTAAAGAAGGAACACTGCTGAGCCTTGATGTTGTGGGTTTTAAAAGTGATCCCATATTAAACGTGGTTGTATATTTTTAAGTTGTGTTTTAAGATGAATCACACATTAGTTTAAAAAAAATTGGAAGTTTCTAAGGATAATAGAGACCTTTCTGGGTAGCGCTAGTGTTAAAGAACTGACCTGCCAAGGCAGGGGCCCTAAGAGATGTGGATTTGAACCCTGAGTTGGGAAGATCCCCTGAAGGAGGGCATGGCAACCCTCTCCAGTATTCTTGCCTGGAGAATCCTACAGACAGAGGAGCCTGGTGGGCTACAGTTCATGGGGTTGCAAAGAGTTGGACACGACTGAAGCGACTTAACATTCACACTCACACTTGCAAAGGTAAGAGAAAAAGATGAGCAAAAGATGATTGTTGCTGGTTCACAAATGTACTCTAAACAACCCGTAGTTGTCTGCTCATTATCCTTTGTGGCCAGCAGCTTCCCTAGAGCCCCACATGGTTTCAGAGCAGTGAGGTGTCTCCTGTGACTCTTTCCCTGAGTCCCCAGAGGGCTAGTTTCTGGCAAGTTCTCCAGCACAGAACCACAGATCTGGAGTTCAGCCCCAGGGCGGGGGTGGGGGATGGGGACGCTTCCGAGTGCCCTGGTCCCACACCTGGGGCTCACGGCTGCTCCCTACAGCTACTAGTCAGATAGCCTTTAGAGTTCTCTTTACTTCTTTCCATCCTGTTCCTCGTACCCCACTCCTGTTACAGCGACTGATTCTTCTATTGTACGTTACCTGTTTGTCTTAGTCTGTGGTTTCTCTCTCCTGATTGGACCAGGCTGACACACTGTCCCCAGCGGCATATTGGCATGCGTGCGTGCAAAGTCACTTCCGTCGTGTCCAACTCTGCGACCCCATGGACTGTAGCCCACCAGGCTCCTCTGTCCATGGGATTCTCCAAGGCAAGAATACTGGAGTGGGTTGCCAGGCTCTCCTCCAGGGGATCTTCCTGACCCAGGGATCCAACCTACGTCTCCTACATTGGCAGGTGGGTTCTTTACCGCTAGTGCCATCTGGGAAGCCCATGGGCACCATGTGCTAAGCACTGGGTAGATTAATTCAAAGGCTGAGGGGACACGGGCTTGTCTCCAAGAGCAAATATAATGCCCGTGTTAAGTGGACAGAGCACAGGGCTCCGAGTTCAGAGGTTAGTTCAGACTGGGTTCTGCAGTTAAGTGTGGGGTTGGCATCAAGGGGTGGTTGGCAGATCAGCCAATCACTCAGTTTCCACCTCCGCTTCTGCGGGCCGAGAGTAGTGGGCTGCACGGCTGTGGGTTAGTTAGGATGAAAGCTAAGCCGCTGTGACAAAGTGTACCCTGCATCGCAACACAGATACCCAACCGCTGGGCCACCAGTGAAATGCCCCCTCTATGTTGCTTTTGACGTCAGGATTTGTAGAGTTTGCAAGAATGTCCTTTAATGCCGAAGACTAAGGAGGTGGCAGGTGTGCTTAACAAAGCACTCCTGTGCATCTGCTGAGGAATACCGATTTTTTTTCTCCTCCATGTAACAAATTAGAACCCAGCTGGGATTTGAGAATCTGAGTTAAGGTCTCCTGGATCTGGACCAATAATGAAAAATGAAGGAAATTCAGAAAAAAAGGAGAAAATGATAAGCTTGTGTTAAGTAAAATGAAGACTTGGAAGTTTTCACTCATCTTACTCTGGTGTAGAACGATGTAGGATTTAGGGAGACAGGATTAACATGAAGACCTGAAGATAACTTAACCCATCTATAGTATTGTTCTGTGCCAGGCACTGTTTTGAGACCTTAGAATGATAAGTCGTCTAATTGTCACAATAGTTAGAAATAAGAACTTGTGTGTCCATTTTAGAGATGTGGAAACAAGAGAAGAGAGAGGAAAATAACTTGTCCCAAATCACAGAGCTAGTAAGTGGTGGAGCTAGGATTTAAAGTTAGGTCATCAGACTCCAGAGTCTATGCCAGGGGCCAGCAAACTTCTGTAAAGCATCAGCTAGTAAATATTTTAAGCCTTGCAGGTCACGCGGTCTCCGTCACAGCTACTCAAGTCTACTGCTGACCAGTGAAGACAGCCACGGTCTCACGGAGACTGAGAAGTGTTGTGTTGTTGTGTTCCAGTTGTGTTCCAGTAAGACTTTACCTATGGATAATACTGTATTTCATGGAATTTGGACAAGTCACAAAATATTCTTCTTCAATTTGCATTCCTTGTGCTTGCATGCACAGTCGTGTCCAACTCTTTGTGACCCTATAGACTGTAGCCTGCCAAGCTTCTCTGTCCAGGCAAGAATACTGGAATGGGTTGCCATTTCCTCCTCCAGGGAATGTTCCCAACCCAGGGATCAAACCCATCTGTCTTGTGCCTCCTGCACTGGCAGGCAGATGCTTGATGCCACTCGAGCCACTGGGGAAGCCCCAACAAGGATTCTGAGGTCAAGGGCTCTTTCGCCCTCCCCTGGTCTTGCAATTGACCTTGACTGTCAAGGTCAAACTCTTGAAGATGCCAAGTGTTCCCGCACACTGGCAGCACCAGGCACCCTGTGAAGGCCTTTCTGGGCCCCGTTCCCCACTTACGGACTTGCTGCCTTCATCTGGGAGAAAGGACCCATTACCGTCATTCACATTCTGCAGACGAAAAGAGTGGGAGAGTCCCCTGGAGAAGGCGGAGGAGCATGGACAGCCACTGAGGACCGGTGTGGAGACCTGACGATGCAGCGGCAGGAAGGACCTGGACTGGCACCAGGGCACTCCTGCAGAATCGGGGGGAAAAAACGGTGAGATCTCCTGATCAGTCTTGTCGGAATGAGAGGGAAGGAAGTAGGTGCGGAAGAATGAGAGGATATAGGACCCAGCGCCTCCTTGTCTGACCACTTCCTGGGGGAAGAAGGCGCTGTTGAAGGGGTCGCTGGTCCAAGTGAGCGCGGGAGAACCCACGGGCCTTTCACTGATTGGTCAGATGAAGCTCCTCCTCCCACAAGTACAAGCAGAGATGGGGGAAGGGGGCGATGAGGGATGGGTGGATGGGGCATGGTGGGGACAGGGAGGACAGACATCACGCTGGCTCCTTCCTGACCCTGTTCTTGGTTCCCCAGAGCGTTTGCTCCCTGGGATGGATCAGAAGGGATCCTAAGCCCTCTCTGAATTCCTGAGTGGCAGCCCTGAAGCGTTCTCGAAGCCTCTGCAAGTTTCCCTTCTGGGTCTCCTGGCTCCTAGGTCCTGGTTGTCCTTCCTTATTTGTTTCCTCGGGCTGACATAACGCTGTACCATATAGTCTGGAGGGCTTAAAACAGTAGAGACGTGTCCTCTCATGGGTCTGGAAGCAGGTAGTCCTAATCAAGGTACCTGCAGGGTCGTGCTCCCAGGACTCGAGGGAAGAATCTTTTCTTGGTCCCTTCCAGGGTCTGGTAGGATTTCCTGGTAGCTCAGACGGTAAAGTGTCTACCTGCAATGCGGGAGACCTGGGTTCGATCCCTGGGTCAGGAAGATTCCCCTGGAGAAGGAAATGGCAACCCACTCCAGTACCCTTGCCTAGAAAATTCCATGGATGGAGGAGCCTGGTGGGCTGCAGTCCATGGGGTCGTGAAGAGTTGGACTTGGCTGAGCGACTTCACTTTGATTTTTCCAGGGTCTGGTGGCTGCAGCGATTCTTCGGGTTCCCTGACTTGTGTCGGCATCACTCCAGCCTCTGCTTTCCTCTGCACAGGGCCGTCCTCTGCGTGTATCAGTGCGTCTTCTCTTCCCGTAAGGACAGCAGTCAGTGATGACTCTGCTCGAGGATGACTTCATCATAACTAATCATCTCTGCAGAGACTCTGTTTTTCCAGATAAGGTCACGTTCAGAGGTTCTGGTGGGACCTGCGTTTTGGGAGGGGACATTATTCAATCCACTACCTTTCCTTACCCATATATTGTTGGATTCTCATGTCTGAAAAAAATTTATTAATTGGAGAAAATAATAATAGTTTCAATCCTTCTGTCAGGAATGAGGACAGATGGTAAAACGAGTGTCAATTTTGGAAAGAGTCTGCAGTGCCCTGGAAGCATGCCTGGTGATGACAGGGATCATGTTTTCTTGTATTAGCCACCTCCTGTCCTCACAGAGGCATCGAGAAGATTAACGCCTTGGAAATCTTCTGTGTTCTAGTGCTGTGCTACTTTTGTTACACTGATGATTATCCCAGTGTTTCCATTTTTGATGTGGCTGATGGAATTAGGGTAACCAGTATGGATATTTTAGAAAGATTTCACGAGTGATTAAGCTGCACATTAATCCCTGGGGCTGAGCAGTAGCTCCTCCAAGTTCCAGGAGTATAACTGGGTGCTGATGATCAATTCAGTCACTCAGTCACATCTGACTCTTTGCGGCCCCATGGACTGCAGCACACCAGGCCTCCCTATCCATCACCAACTCCCGGAGTTTACTCAAACTCACGCCCATTGAGTCGGTGATGCCATCCAACCATCTCATCCTCTGTTGTCCCTTTCTTGTCCTGTCTTCAATCTTTCCCAGCATCAGGGTCTTTTCCAAATGAGTCAGTTCTTCGCATCAGGTGGCCAAAGTATTGGAGTTTCAGCTTCAGCATCAGACTTTCCAATGAATATTCAGGACTGATTTCCTCTTAGGATGGATTGGTTGGATCTCCTTGATATATTTATGATTCACACATCATTCATGGAGAAACTGAGACCCAGTGAATTCGAAGACTTGCTCAAGTCCTTGGCATGGTCAGTGTCAGTTCTGGAGCTCAGCACCCCTGTTGCAATGACTACCCTCTTTCACATATTTTTACTTAGGCTTAGAACGTGGGTTCAGGTGCAGCTCACACGTCCCACATTTTTTCATTGAGTGGCTTATAAACGACCATTTGGTCCAGTGCGCTTGGTGCTTGGTGGAGATGCAAATACAGGGACGAGGCTCCAGCGTTAATACCTTCTCTCTGGAAGTGAGAAGAGAACAGGTGGATGGAGGAGGACCCTTCCTACCTGGCTTCCTGGAAGCTGTGGAGAGCGGAGTCCACGAAGACAGGAGGAGCTGGCATTTGCACTGGAAGGCTTCTGCGGGGACAGCCTTGTGACACTTCCTGGCCACTCTTGTCCACCTTTCTTGCCTTGTGACTATTTTAAAAAATGTTCTTATTGAGTGAAAGACTCTTTAAATTCTATGTTTTTGTTCACTCACTAGGTCGCAGCTCTTTGTGACCCCATGGTCTGCAGCACGCCAGGCCTCCCTATCCTTCACTATCTCCTGGAGTTTGTTCAAATTCATGTCCATTGAGCTGGTGATGCCCTCCTACTATCCTATCATCTGTTGCCCCCCTCTCCTCCTGCCCTCAATCTTTCTGAGCATCAGGGTCTTTTCCAATGAGTCAGTTCTTCTCATCAAGTCGCCAAAGTATTGGAGTTTCAGCTTCAGCATCAGTCCTTCCAATGAACATTCAGGGTTGATTTCCTTTAGGATTGACTGGTTGGATCTCCTTGCAGTCCAAGGGCAGTTTTCAAAGGCCTTGTAAATATTCCCGGGGCCTGGGGGCCCCAACTGTCAACCCCGTTGGATGCAGGACATGACTCTGCAGTTCATAGGCTGAGAACTGTCAACTTTTTAAGAACGCTCAAGGGAAAAAGAAAAATGCACTTTTGCACTTGGGAGGTGCTAAAAATAGGAACTTAGCTTCCTGAAGAGCAGATCAATGAATAAATAGGCCATAAACAAATGTGGTTATTTCTGCCGGAAGTTTTCTTTTCTTTCCGTTTTCCCCTGGAGCTGCAACACACACACTCACAAATTGATAGGATTTTTTCATTAATTCAAAGCATGTTTCTTGGGCCCCATCTCTGTGTAGGGCGCTGGATGCGGCAGCAGACTTCTGAGAGTTTGGAGGTTGCCTGCCTGAGGCAAATCTTCCTGGGGATGTTAGGAGAAGGATGGAAGTCAGGGCCGTTCTGAGAACCCCATCTTCTGTTCCAGAAAATTCCTCAGATTCCCTTGGGAATCACAGCCTCCAGGGCCCCTATGTTTGTTGCTGAGTTAATCCACACTGTGGAATTGAGGCTGTGTGTGCTGGGGTGGGCTGGGGGACACGGGATTCAACATGGGACAGGATGGTGCTGGTGGCTGGTCAGAGGAAGTCCTCCGGGCCCCGTCCTCCAGGTGTACCTATAAACGTGGGCCTTGTGTCACGTGTGTCTCTAGACACCTGCTCCAAGTGTGGTCCCAGCATGGGCTTCCCCAGGAGCTCGCAGATTCTCGTGCCCCCATCCAGACCTTTGGGACCAGATCTGCCTTTACACAAGCCCTCAGGGGAATTAAAATCTGAGCAACAGTCCCAGTTGTTCTAGATTTCCACAGCTGGACCTGGCGAACCTCCTCTGGCCTCAAACCTCCTGTACCTTTTGGAGAAGCTGTCCTTTTTTGCCACTAGATCTTCTATTTCTTCCTTCCAACACCACAGCTCTTGCAAAACCTACTGCAGTACAGGCCTGGGTCTTGTCGGAACTGTAAGAGTCTGAGAATCTGCCTACGTTCAGGCTCACAAGATATCCTGTCAGTTTCATGCAGGCTGCCAGATGCCAGATGACACAAGACTTCTGGGTCAGGAACAGGAGCGTTTATTACTCATAGCATTGCAAGCAGCATGAGATTTTAAAATAGAGTGTATTCATAGAAGACTAGGGCTTCCCTGGTAGCTCAGATGGTAAAGAATCTGCCTGCAATGCAGGACACTTGGGTTCAATCCCTGGGTTGGGAAGATCCCTTGGAGAAGGGAATGGCTACCCGCTCCAGTATTCTTGCCTGGAGAATTCCATGGACAGAGGAGCCTGGGGGACTACAGTCCAGGAGATTGCAATGAGTTGGACAGGACTGAGCACCTAACGCTTTCGCTTTTTCATAGAACATTTGAGACAGAGTAAGGATAGACATGAGTTTGAGTAGGCTCCGGGAGCTGGTGATGGACAGGGAAGCCTGGTGTGCTGCAGTCCATGGGGTCGCAAAGAGTCAGACGTGACTGAGCGACGAAACTGCAGTGAACCGAAGGCCCGCACATTGGGAAACCAGGTCATTCAAGAGACAACTTGTTGCTCACAGTTTCCAGGAGGAGGGGGCCACACAGGGAAGCACCAGGGGTGGTTGGGGCAGAGGGAGAGAGGGGAACATGGGAGGAGCCTTTGATCCACAGGAAGGAACAAGTGAGGCAGAGTAGCAGGCTTCGGATTGGCTGGCTTGAATAACTTCCATGGGCTCTGGGTGTAGGGGTGACCCTAGCTGTGTGGTACCTGGCCCTGGGGGCAATTCGGGCAGGGGGACAGTGGCCTGGTATGTTGTTGCTGTTTAGTTGCTCAGCCATGTCCAACTCTTTTCGGACTGGAGCCCACCAGACTCTTGTGTCCACGGGATTGTCCAGGCTAGAATGGGTTGCCATTTCCTCCTCCATTGGATCTTCCTGACCCAGGGATGATGGCACATGCCTCTCCTGCATTGGCAGGTGGATTCATTACCACTGAGCCACCAGGGAAATCCAGACCTGTTGTGTGAGGACCCCAATAAAGAAGTGGTTGGAGTGTGAGCTTTGGATTGGTTGGTTTGTATTTGCCAAGAGAGTCATTTACCACATCTAGCAATTGGCTCTGCCTGGCAGGGGACAGCCCTTCCAGGATCAGCAGGGCCCCCAAAGGTCAAAAACATCAGAATCCCGAAAATACAAGTACAAGCTTAGTGTTCGCCCTGCTTCTTCTTGTCCCCAGCTTCCACAGGAGCAATCTGGAGGTGGTGCCTTATGGTGGGTCTCCTCCACAGCTGGGGGCCCTGCGCTCAGGGAACATGCGTGTTGTATAATCGGCAGTAAAGAAACACGCCCAGTCTGTGCCCCAGGGCTAGCATTATGTTGATCTTACTGGACAATCGCCAAACCACCCTCTCCTCTTCAGGGACACACCTCCACTTCCTCTGAGGCCGTTCACTGAACAACCATCCTCGAGAGATAGTCTGCAAGAAAAGGACAGTTCGTACCTCTGCTCACAAGATGCAGATGTGGTGAGAAACATCCTCTATCAGCTCGTGTTCTCACCCTCAGGCCATTCATTTCTTGTCAAGAAATACCTACTGAGCACCTCCTGTGTGCGGTGCACTCTCACTGTTGAAAACACTGCTGTCAACAAGACAAATGAGGTCTCTGCCCTCGGGGGTTTACGTGAAGGAAGTGAAGGAAGGCGAGGAGGGAGACCAGTGGACGGGAGACACAGCATTCAGAGAGTGGTGTGTGTGGTGAAGGAAATGCGACGGGTGATTCGACAGGGTGGGGGCGCAGTCTGGATTGGGTGATGGGGAAGGCCTTGCTGGGGACTGTGAGCTTTCCTGAAATCCAGTGATTCTTAGGGTGTGGTCCTTGGACCAGCAGCATCAGCATCTCTTGGAAATACTCTCAAGATGTAAATTCCTCGGCTGCCCCAGACCCACTGAATGAGAGCGTCCGGGGGCGGGGCCAGCCTTCTCCTTACGTGCCCTCTAGGGGTCTGACGCTCACTCAGGTTGAACACCACTGGTGCAAGCTTTCTCCATGCAGTGGCCTCATGATGTTTCCAGGTGCCATTAATCCTGCAGCCAGGCCTGACCCCTTCTGGCTCCTGCCCACCGTTCAGGCCTCTTTCCTGTTGGGCTGGCCCTTCCTGTGCCTCACCCTCCTGCTTCACTCCCCTCCCAGGGATGCTCTCTGCAGCCAGGCCTTTCCGACCCTTTGAGCCTCAGCTCAGATGTCTCTCCCTGAGAGGCCCACCCCAATCCTGTGGCTCCTAAGGACCCTCCCAGGCACTGTCTGGATCATCATCTTACCTGTTTCTGGTTCCCACTTCATGCCAGACTTCACACCTTCTTGGTTTACTTCCCAAGTACTGTCTTATAGGCCATCTCCCACAAGGTGAGCCAGATACCTCCATGTGGAAGCTGACTCCTAAGATTTGATAAAAAGAACAAATGAATGGTTTCGTCCTCCTCCTGAAGACTGCATCCTCTACCATGACCAGCTTAGATGCTCTAGATTTCCACGTGAACAACACATGGATGAGATGAGGGCCGAGTGCCAACTCCTGCTCTCTGTGATGGGAGAATCAGGCCCACCATTTGCTGTTATGAATAAAGTTTTGTTGACACACAGTCGCAGCCACTCATTCACATCATCTATGGTGACTTTCCTGAATAGTATGGCTCTGACAGCCGAACTGTTAGGACAGTTAGAACTGGACATGGAACAACAGACTGGTTCCAAATAGGAAAAGGAGTACGTCAAGGCTGTATATTGTCACCCTGCTTATTTAACTTATATGTAGAGTACATCATGAGAAATGCTGGACTGGAAGAAGCACAAGCTGGAATCAAGATTGCTGGGAGAAATATCAGTAACCTCACATATGCAGATGACACCACCCTTATGGCAGAAAGTGAAGAGGAACTCAAAAGCCTCTTGATGAAAGTGTAAGTGGAGAGTGAAAAATTTGGCTTAAAGCTCAACATTCAGAAAATGACGATCATGGCATCCGGTCCCATCACTTCATGGGAAATAGATGGAGAAACATTGGAAACAGTGTCAGACTTTATTTTTTGGGGCTCCAAAATCACTGCAGATGGTGACTGCAGCCATGAAATTAAAAAGACGCTTACTCCTTGGAAGGAAAGTTATGACCAACCTAGATAGCATATTCAAAAGCAGAGACATTACTTTGCCAACAAAGGTTCATCTAGTCAAGGCTGTGGTTTTTCCAGTGGTCATGTATGGATGTGAGAGTTGGACTGTGAAGAAGGCTGAGTGCCAAAGAATTGATGCTTTTGAACTGTGGTGTTGGAGAAGACTCTTGAGAGTCCCTTGGACTGCAAGGAGATCCAACCAGTCCATTCTGAAGGAGATCAGCCCTGGGATTTCTTTGGAAGGAATGATGCTGAAGCTGAAACTCCAGTACTTTGGCCACCTCATGTGAAGAGTTGACTCCTTGGAAAAGACTCTGATGCTGGGATGGATTGGGGGCAGGAGGAGAAGGGGATGACAGAGGATGAGATGGCTGGATGGCATCACTGACTCGATGGACGTGAGTCTGGGTGAACTCTGGGAGTTGGTAATGGACAGGGAGGCCTGGCGTGCTTCGATTCATGGAGTCGCAAAGAGTCGGACACGACTGAGCAACTGAACTGAACTGAACTGGCAGCCAAAAATATTTGCTATCTTTACAGGAAAATTTTGCTGCCCCTGGACCCACACAGGGACAGGGGGGCCTCCCCAAGAAAATCAGGGTGCAGACAGGGGATGCATGCATACATGCTAAGTTGCTTCAGTTGTGTCTGACTCTCTGTGACCCAGTGGACTGTAGCCTGCTCTGTCTATGGGATTCTCCGGGCAAGAATAAGGGAGTGGGTTGCTATGCCCTCGTCCAGGGCAGACAGGCATCCAGACAGGCAAAAAGAGCAGAAGCATGTGCCCTGGAGCGCCTCTGCACTTCTGTTCCTGTGTTCCTTCTGATGGCAGCTCTTCTCCCTTGTGTGACGACACGGAGCGTGGGTTTTGAGTGCCCAGCATGGCGGGATTCTGGAGAATGATCCAGAGGGGAAGAAGCAAGGTTCCAGATGTGCTGTCTGTTGCTGACCTCGGGGGTCCACCAGGAGAGCTCCTCCCGGCCTGATGCCCTGACTCTGGGGGGTCCAGGGCTGTCCACTCAGATGATCATGTAATGACCTGCCTGGCCTCTTGGAGAGTAAATCCAGATGGTGAACACTCCCTACTCAAATGTGTAATTTACCATTTGGATCTGGCTGGAAAGGTACAGTCATTGGAGGGATAAGTCATTGTGCAGGAGAACATGCATCTTCTTGCCTTTCAAGGAGTTTTCCTCTGGGACCAGGAGAGCATCCTGGAGCTTGTGCTGATGACCTCAGACATTGAGGCTGCTGCAGGTCTAGGTGTGCCAAGCCCAGGAGGTAAACTGAGGACTCTGTCTGGAGGATGAGGATGTGGAGCCCTGGGTCACCTGGATGGAAATAGGCTCTAAATTGCGGGCAATGAGTGGGGATGGAATGGAGCAAGTGAATGGAGTAGCAGGGGTACTTTTTTCTATTTAGGAGGCATCTCAGCAGATCTTAGCTACCGGACAGCCAAAGCATTTCCTGTGTCAGAGGCAGGTGTCCGTGGTACCCTCTAACCCCTCTGCTGAGAGACGGGGAACGGGGGTCTGTCCACAGTGTTTGTTAAGCGTGTTCTATGAGTCTGGAGCCCCTGGGGGCCTGGGGCTGCAAGGCCTAGTGTCCCTCTGGGATGCTCACAGCCTGGTAGGGGAAACACAGATGCAAATTATTGCAAGGCAGTGGATGCTGCTGTTGTCCGGGTGCAGACAGAAAGACACTGGGGGGAAACGTGGGGCCTGGAATTTCCCTGCAGGTGCCCGCACCTGGGAGGAGTTCCAAGTGCAGGGCCTGAATTTCTGTGGGAGGAAGTGACTTGGAGTTAGGTGTTGGGGGTGGGGGTCTCTCAATGCCAACACAAGACACCTGTCCCCCACCCCCACCCCCTGCAAGGCAGCCACAGGAAGCTTTCAAGATGGGATTGCGCTCCTTAGAACTTCTCAGTTGCAAAGGACAGAAACCGAATTCAAATAAGTTCAGGCAGAAAAAGGAAAATGGTAAAAGGGCTTGGGGAAGTGGTCCTAATGACCTCAGGAATAGATGAGGGCTTTGGAGTGGAGCCAGGAATCCCTCTTCTGTTCTAACTCTGATCCAGGCTTCTGCCTGGCACAGTCCCACTGCACACTGGCCATCTCCATGTGGCAGGGAAACTCTGGGAGGCAGGGCACCCAGGCAAGTGTATCAATGTGCCTGGGTGCCACGTGACAGCTAGTCAGCCTTCTGGACTTGTGGCTTCTGCATCCATGGATTCAACCAACCTTGGAGCAAAACTATTTTTATTTTTTATTTGCTTATTATTATTACTTAAAGTCACTCAGTCGTGTCTGACTCTTTGTGACCCCATGGTCTATACAGTCCATGGGATTCTCCAGGCCAGAATACTGGAGTGGGTAGCCTTTCCCTTCTCCAGGGTTCTTCCCAACCCAGGGATCGAATCCAGGTCTCCTGCATTGCTGGCTGATTCTTTACCAGCTGAGCCACAGGGGTTACGTATTTATTTGCAGCTCTGCTGGGTCTTCATTACTGCTCGGGGCTTTTCTCTAGTTGTGATGATCTGGGGCTTCTCTCTAGCTGCAGGAGCAATGGCTTTTCTTGTTGTGGAGCACAGTTCTAGGGTGCATGGGCTTCAGTAGCTGTGGTGTGTGGACTCAGTAGTTGCGGTTCCCGGGCTCTAGAGCACCAGCTCAATAGTTGTGGTGCTCGGGTTTAGTTGCTCCAACACATATGGGATATTTCCAGACCAGGGATTGAACCTGTCTCCTGCATTGGCGGGTGGATTTTTACCACTGAGCCACCAGGGAAGCCCTGATTATTTATTTATTTTTTTAATTAAAAAAATTTGGGGGTCATACCATGTGGCTTGTGGGATGTTATAATAGATCCCAAACCAGGGATTGAACTCAGGCCCCAAGCAGTAAAAGCATGGAATCCTGACTATTGGACCACTAGAGAATTCCCAAAAGATACATTTTTTAAAAATATTAAAAAAAAAATTCCAGAAAGTTCCATAACCAAAACTTGAATTTGCTGTGTGCTGCTGCTAAGTCACTTCAGTCGTGTCTGACTCTGTGCGACCCCATAGACGGCAGCCCACCAGGCTCTGCCATCCCTGGGATTCTCCAGGCAAGAACACTGGAGTGGGTTGCCATTTCCTTCTCCAATACATGAAAGTGAAAAGTGAAAGGGAAGTCGCTTAGTCGTGTCTGACTCTTTCTTCGCGACCCCATGGACTGAAGCCTACCAGGCTCCTCCGTCCATGGGATTTTCCAGGCAAGAGTACTGGAGTGGGTTGCCATTGCCTGCTCCGAATTTGCTGTGTACTGGCAGCTATTTACATAGCATTTACATTGAATTGAGTATTCTAAGTAGCCTAGAGGTGATTTAAAATATAAAGGAGGATGTGTGTAGGTTATAGGCAAGCACTGCATCATCTTATATGAGGGACTTGATCATCCCCTGATTTTGTTGCCAGAAATCTTGGCTCCCTGTCCATCAATGCCAAATAGAGAGACAGAGTTTGGAGGAACAGAAAAGAGTGGCTTTATTATTTTTGCCAGGCAAAGGGGAGACACCGCAGGCTAGCCCCTCAAGAACTGTGTGCCCCTTTTCAGGAACAGGGAGAGGTGTTTATATCCTTATGGAGGTTTTGCTTTTTTTTTTTTCTCCTTATGCAAAGTTTTGAAATGGCCATAGCTGGCATCAGGCAACTCAGCAACCGGGTCTGGTGACCCTGAAGTTATTGGCCCGTGACCTTCTTTCTGAATGCTGCAAGACAGTGTAGGGCGAGAAGAACGCCAGGTGCAGAGTACAACTCATATGAAGTCAGAGAGTAATCAGCTTTGTGAAGGGCAAGTCCAGCCACAAGTGTTTGTTAGCAGTCACAGCTCAAGAGTAACCAAGATTGCTTAACTCTGGCAGGCCTGCTTGGCTGGTAGGTGCCAAAAGTCCATTCGCTCATTTCTATTTTTGCTGCAACAATATTGGTATCTGCAGTGGGCCCTGGAACCAATCCCCTGTGGACACTGAGGCATGAGTGTACCTCCGTGTGGCGGGCAGCTGTGAGGGGAGTACCTTAGTGTGGTCGGACCCACTGACACCATTACAGTTTAGAGATTCCTAAAGGACAGAGACACTGTTTCCCAGTTTCGGTACAAAAAAGCCCCTGTAGACAACTCTGACTGGTCTAGTTTAAGTCACATGACCAATGTTGGACCAATCACTGTAGCCAGGGGCACAGAGTAGGCTACAGAGGCAAATATGAGTCATGTGATTGTCACGTGACAGGTGATGAGAGGGAGGTGACTCTGCTGTGATTGGCTGCTGATCCCAGAGAAGATTTTGCTGAAGAAAAGGGAGGAGATGCTGGTGGACAAACAACAGATATTCTTGGCAGGGAGGGCCTGAATCGGATTGGTTTTAGAGATTGCAGGGCAGGCAGCCACGGGGAGGTGGGGGCCTGCTGCCCTGATAGCCTGGACGTGGTCAGGAGAAATGTCTTTTAACTGAGTTAAACATCGGGCACCTGCCCCACTGAATAACAATGCAAGCCAGGCTTGAGAATTGTTGTTTGAAATTCAAAATACATTAAGTCTCAGGAAGTTAAACCAAGCACACAAAAGCTTTTGCTTCTAAACCACGCCCCTTCCCTAGGGGGCCAGGCAGCAGCAGTCTCCACCTAGGAGAGAAAAGACAGGAAGTTGAATGGAGAGAGCTTGTGTGTTGGTGAGAAGGGATCATCCCAGAGGGGTTTAGACCCACGTGTCTCTCATGGTAACAGGCCCAGTGGCCCCTTTCTGGTCACATTATGCAGATTCCTATCCGGTAGGTCTAGGCCAGCCCCGAACCCTGCTTCTCCAGTGAGGTCCCAGGTGATGGTGATGTTCTGGTCCACACCCCCCAGCTTTGAGCCCTGAGGACTTACAGTGTAGGATCTTTGGGACAGAGTGAGAGTTGGATGAAGCCAGCTGGCTGTCGTGCAAACCACCAGGATGGCCAGCTCGTGGTTCATCTCAGACAGGCAGAGCTGTGGTGCTGGAGCAGACAGGTGGACAGACCTCTGTCTACACCAGTGTGAGCTTCCCGGGTCACTCAAACTCCCTCCTGGACTGATGGAGAACTTGGGAGAGCTAGTGGGGAAGGAGGATTAGAGCCTCAGGGGGGACCCCAGGCCAGCCACAGGTCAGGACACACCAAAGCCCCGTCCCCACAGCATGAAGGTGAGCTGGGGCTCAGAAGAGATGGCAGTGGAGAGGAGAGGAGGGCTTTACTAGCCCAGACAAGGTGCATTCATTTCCTGCAGCAGCTGCAACAAGTATTGCAAACGGGGTGGCTTACAACAACAGACATACCCTCCCTCAGCGTTCTGGAGGCCAGAAACCTGAAATCAAGTGTCAGAGGGCTGGTCTCTTTCCGGAGGCTCTGTGAGAGCCTGTTCTAGCCTCCTCCAGTTTCAAGTGGCTGCCCACCTTGCCGTGTGCCCGGCCCTCTGTCGCCTCCATCTGCCGTGGCCAGGCCCCCAGGTGGTGACCTGCTTTTTGTCCTCTACACCCACAATGTGCTTGCTGTCTTACATCTAAAAATGCATCACCAATACTGGAAATGAGGTGAGGGTGGGTGTTAGATGAAGGGAATGTGATGACTAGGAGCCTGCTTTGTCGACAGAACCGTTACTTTTTGTGATGCTTTTTGATTTGATTTTATTATTTTCTTTTATTGAGATACAGTTGATTTATAATATTGTATGTTTCAGGTATACAGATAGTGATTCACATTTTCTAAGGGTTATAGTCCATTTGTAGGGTCTTCCCTGATGGCTCAGTGATAAAGAATCTGCCTGCAGTGCAGGAGATGTGTGTTCGATGATCCCTGGGTCAGAAGATCCCCTGGGGAAGGGCATGAAAACCCACTCCAGTATTCTTGCCTGGAAAATTCCATGGACAGAGGAGCCTGGCGGGCTGCAGTCCACGGGGTTGCAAACGAGTCAAACACAACTTAGCAACTAAACAACAACTCCACTTATAAAATATTGGCTGTGTTCCCTGTGCTGTACAATATATCCTTACAGCTTATTTATTTTATGCACAGTAGTTTTTACCTCTTAATCCCCTTCCCCTCTCTTGCCCTCTCCCCACCTCCCCAGCAGCAACCACTTGTTTGTTCTCTATGTGTATGCATCTGCTTCTTTTCTGTTATATTCATTAGTTTGCTGTATTTTTAGATTCCACATATAAGGGATACCATATAGTATTTGTCTTTCTCTGTATTATTTATTTCACTAAGCATCATGCACCACCCAAGTCCATCCATGTTGTTGCAAATGGTGAACTTTCATTTTTAATGGCCATATAATAGTCCATCATATATCTGTATACCACATCTTCTTTATCCATTCATCTGTTGATGGACATATCAGTTGCTTCCATATCTTAGAAGCTGTAGTTAATGCTGCTGGGAATATTGGGGTGCATGTGTCTTTTCCAATTAGTGGTTTTGTTGTCTTCAGATAAATACCCAGAAGTGGAAATGCTGGAGTGTTTCCTTCCACTACATCCTCGCCAACATTTGTTATTTGTGGTCTTTTGAATGGTAGCCATTCTGACAGGTGCGAGGTGATGTCTCCTTGAGGGTTTGATTTGCATTTCCCTAAGGATTAGCGATGTTAAACATCTTTTCATGTGCCTATCGGCCATCTGTCTGTCTTCTTTGGAAAAATATCTATTTACTTCTTCTGCCCATTTTTAAATCAGTTTGGGTTTTTTTTTTTTTTTGATGTCAAGTTGTAAGAGCAGTTTGTATATTTTAGAATTTAACCCCTTATCAGCCATATCATTTGCAAGCGTGTTCTCCCTTCAGTAGGTTTGACAGGAGCACTTTGGAGCGCGCCGAGCTTCCCCAGTGCTGCTGTCCTTGCTAACACCCATGTTGGGGCTGTCATAAGGAGCATGCTAGAACCGTGAGACAGTGTACACGAAGCCAGGCAGCGCACGCCGTGACCACAGTTTGGATCTGCCTCCTAAATGGAGCTGAGTTTGGTCACCGCCTCAATCACCTGACTTGGTTCTGATTAACTTCTGGCTGTTTCCAAAAATCAACTCCAGACTTCGGAGGTGGAGGCTGACCTTTAAGAAGACATTTAGAAAATGGTCACAGTCTTCTGGCCATTCACATCGGGGCCACCGCTACTGACTCATCAGCTCTGTCCTGCAGGAGTTTGTGGCTTAGAAATAGAGGAAACAGCCGTTTCCTTTTGGTTAACGCCTTTCTTATATTATGGTCCACCACAAGGCTGAAAGTAGCCCATCCTGAGAGAGGCAGAGGAAGTTGTATTCCTGGGTACAGGCTAAACTCCTGATCACTCTTCTAGAAAGAATGATCCACAGTTTCCCATTGAACTTCCCCTCTGCTGTGCTTCTCGAGTCACCATACTTGAAGGTGCCCAGTTATTAGATCTTTTTCATTAGAGAACCGGTGAAAGCACCTTGTTTCTGTCTTATTTTTGTATTTTACTAATCCCTACTTTTCTTCCTAGGTTAGGTTTTGTCTGGTTTTGTGCCTGAATTAAATGTAATAGGAGAGGGACACTATATACATTGCCTGAAATCATAGTAAATGAAGAAAAATAAATGATCTTTACTGAGATTATCAAATGATGGAAAGAAGACATTTGGATGCAGCCTAGCACGAGTTCCTAGAACTCTCTGCTGTGGGGTCCTGGGCCCTTGTCCTCTGCTGGCCTCACTGCCCCATCAGCAAACAAAGGCATTAGGTGGAGCAAAGAGTCTCAAACTTCAACACATACTTGCTTCCCCTGGGCCTGGTTAAAGTGCAGATTCTGACTTGTAGGTCTTTGCGGGGGGTGGGGGAGTGCGCGGGGCTGAGATTCTCAAGGTTCTAACCAGCTCCTGGTGGTCAGACAGTAAAGAAATTGCCTGCAATGCAGGAGACCTGGGTTTGGTCCCTGGGAAGATTACCCTGGAGAAGGAAATGTCAAACCACTCCAGTATTCTTGCCTGGAGAATCCCATGGACAGAGGAGCCTGCGGGCTACAGTCCAAGGGGTTGCAAAGAGTCAGACACAACTGAGCGACTAACATGAACAACCAGCTCCCAGGTGACAACCACTGAAGGACGGACCGCACTTGGCTCCACATCCTGGAACTGGCCCAACATGCAGAATCTCAGGCCCACCCCAGCCTCCTGACTCAGTTTCCCCAGATCCTGGGATCACCACTGCCTGAATGCGCATTAGAATGTGGAGCGCTGTGCTCCGTCACAGAGAGGGGGAGCTGGCTACACATAGGCATCACTGGAGAGCTTGAAAATCTTGGGGTCCTGATGGCGGGAGTGGCCTGGGACTCGGGAACTGTCCCAGCTCCCAGGTGAATCTGATGGACAGCAGCGCTTGAGAACCGCTGGATTGGAAAGTGTTTAGGTTCCAACCGTGATACTGTCAGGCGAGCGTATGCTCCTCGGTTTTTGTCTCGTCACAACAAAGATTGGGAGTGACGGACATTAAAGCCCTCGGCATGTCACAGCTCTCGGGTCTTGGACAGACTGTGTTATAGCTCTCAGGTCTCAAATGGACCGTGTTATAGCTCTTAGACAAATCAGTGTTACAGCTCTATTTTATTTAGAAGATAGCAGGAAAATCCATCTTCGAGGCGTGAGGGCATGTCGATCCAAAGACGCGAAGAGAAGAGTGCCACAGAGCACAGGAGACACAGAGAGAGAGCTAGCTTTGGCTCCTCTTTTTATGTTTTTCTCTCCCTGGGCCGGTCCTATGTAAATTGGGCCAGCCAGGAGTGTTGTTTGTTTTACCTGAGGTCCTCACTCCGGTCCTCAGACCTTCCTTTGTTCTATTTTCACGGGCTTTCCCCTTCCTTGTCTTTTAGCCACCGCCATTTTGGACTCCTTTTCCCTATTCTTCCTACCTAACAATGCCACTGACTTCATTCAGGTGTTGCTACCTGGCTGCGTGGGGCCAGGAAAGGCAACCGAGCTGCACAGGAATGTCTATGGGACGCTGCTCCCAAATCGCCCTGGCTCCCTCAAGACAGGACCTGGCTTATAGCCAAAAAGGCCCAACCCATTGGCAGCATCATGAGACTCACACACACTGTACATCCCCCATTTCCTCTGTCTCTGGTTCCCTTCAGGGGTCCAGTGACCCTTGCCCTGTGCTCTAGCCTGACCTCATGAAACCCTCTCAGCAGGAAAGGGTCACCTATTAATATTTATTTTCACTATTTACTTATTCACGCCTGGGCACTGACATCCCATATCTCTGTTAGGCGCCTGTGGAGTCTCAAAGATCCATGATGACTGAATAGTCATCCAAGCTTCTGATGTCCTGACTGACTATCTACAAGAGCAGATGTAACAGGTGAAAGGAAGTCAATGGTTTCCTTTCCTCCTGGGCATCTGCATTTTATTATCTCTAATTGCAGAATGAAGGAGGGCAGATTTGGGGGGAGTGCACTGTGGAACCTAGGTGGGGTTCCCGGGATGGCTAATGATGAGGCAAGTGGCCCTGAGTATGCCGCATCAGCCCAGGGAGCATCAATGTCCTTACGAATTACGCCAACCATAACACCAACCACTTGGTTTTAGGGAGGAGGGACTGAGCTGATAGCAGGCCCTCAGGAATGTCTGCTTCCTTCAGTTCCCATCACTGCTTTAGACTCATTCTGGCTTCAAAGCACCTGAAGCAAGCGTCCTGGCAGGAAATGAGGTTTGCTGAAACCATTTTTTCTGAGAGAGAAACAAAGGATCAGTTAATTCCTAGCAGCAAACACATTAATTAGGGGAATGAACTTTGAGGATGGGAATGTCTTAATTTGGAAGATAGCCTCAACCGATAGCATCCTTTTTTTTTTTTTTTTTTGAAAAAAAAAAAAAAAGAGTTTCACTCCTGGTGTTACAGCCACTGTTTCCCAGCAAAGCCATGGCTGGTCCACAGTGAACGCGTTCCTCACTCTGTCATAGATCTGTAGAATGAGGTGAATTTGGAGGCTTTGAGAACAGTGGTTCTCAACTAAGGAGATTTGGGTTTTGTCTGGAGATGTTTCTGTTGTCACGCTGGAAGGGGAGGCAGTATTGGAATCTGGGGGGTAGAGCCCAGGGATGTTGAAGAACATCCCACAGTGTAAGGGACAGCCCCCACCATGAAGTACCCAGTCCCGAAGATCACTAGTCCCGAGAACCCCGCTTTAGACCTGGGACAAGGCAAGTAGGCTTGTTACATCTACTCTTATAGTCAGCCAGGATATCGCAAGCTTGGACAACTATTGAGTCAGGATGGGTCTCTGAGATGCCACTGAAGCCTAACAGAGATGCGGGATGTTGGTGCCCAGGCAATGCCCTGGGTGACCCACAGCTCAGGTCTCAGGTTGGCGGGCTTCAGAGCGGGGTGTGCACCCTATAGGCAGGGCGATAGTCATGGGCTAGGAGGAAAACACTAGAATGTTCCTTGATTAGGGTTTGAACAAGTTCTAGGCTTGCCCACCATCTCCTTCCCAGCACTTGCCCCCCGAGTGTTCAAAAGAAGGACGCTACTACAAGTGGACTGACTTGGAGGAACTCCAGGCCATGTCACTGGTGGAGGAAGTGAGATGCAGGTTCAGGCTTGCAGGCCTGTGGTTGAGTGAGACATGGGGGAGGGACCCCAGACTCTGATGCTGGGAGGGATTGAGGGTAGGAGGCGAAGGGGATGACAGAGGATGAGATGGCTGGATGGCATCACTGACTCAATGAACATGAGTTTGAGTGAACTCCAGGAGTTGGTGATGGACAGGGAGGCCTGGTGTGCTGCAGTCCATGGGGTCTCAGAGTTGGACACGACTGAGTGGCTGAATGGAACTGACTGAAGTCACCGCCACACACTGGGCATCCCCTTGACCCCCGAGGCCTCCCCACCGGCTGCCCAGGCCCTGGACACACACACACAAGGGAACAGGGGAGGATGGTGCCTGGAGAAGCCGCTGAGGGCTGGGCCAGGATCGGACCCTGGCATGGCTGCTGTGTCAGGTTCGCCCGCTGAAGTCACCAGGGCGGGATGGCCTGAGGTCTGGCGGGAACCTCAGCATTTGTTTAGCTGAGCCCTGGGCAGTGCTTCCTATTTCCTTTCCCAGTCTCCAGTCTCCCGTCTCATCCAGTGGGAAACCTGGCTTCGTTGTGAAAAGGACAGGCCTGGAGCACAAACCGTCTGATTCCCAGCTGCAGAAAAGAACACATGATATGACCACACAGTTTTCTCATCCCTTATCCACAACCCTGAATTCCAAAAAGCCCTCAGAAGACATATTCTGGTGAGTTTTTTAGAGACAAAACCACATATTGGGAGGCGAGACCGACGTGAACCAGCGTGAGGCTGTGTTCACCCTTTATGCCCCATGGTTGAACAGTACCACCATGTTGGCAGTGGGAGATAAGGTTCAGGATAAGCCCCATGTACCTAAGAGCTCCCGAACTGATGCCAGAACCCCAAAGGGTGTTGCTAGGTAAGGGATGGCACAGCAGTAACAGCCCATGTTTGCTGAGGGCTCAGATTGTGGAGCCCTGGGCTAAAGGCTTGACACGACCTCTCTCAGCTAGTCCTCACCACCTATGAAAAGGATAGTTTTCATTTTTGGTAAACTGTTTTTAAAAATTAAAGTATAATATATGAATAGAAACAGCCTCCCCGATGACTTGGTGGTAAAGAATCCGCCTGCACTGAAGGAGTTGCAGAAGATGCAGGCTTAATCCCTGGGTTGGGAAGGTCTGCTGGAGAAGAAAATGGCAACCCACTCCAGTATTCTTGCCTGGGAAATCCCATGGACAGGTGAGCCTGGCGGGCTTTAGTCTACGGGATTGCAAAGAGTTGGACACAACAAAGCAACTAACATCTTCACTTTTCAAAGCCAAACTACCATATTAAGGTAGAGGTTTTAACAAAAATGATTCAAAGGGAATGTTTGGGGTTGAATTGTGATCCCCTTCCTCACCCTGCCACCCCATTCATGTGCTAAAGTCCCGACCCCCATACCTCAGGGTGTCACATTGTCAGTAGAGTGACTGCAGATGTAATTGGTGAATCTGGGTTCATACCGGATAGAGTGGGCCTCAGGGTGATCTGGCCAGGGACCTTGTAGAAAGTGGAGGTTTGGACACAGGCAACCAGGCCATGCAGAGTGTGGGGTGATGAGTCCACAAGTCTAGGAATGCCAAAGATTGCCAGCAAACTTTCAGAAGCCAGAAGAAGAGACCTGGAACAGATTCTGAGGACAATCAACCCTGCCAGCACCTTGATCTTGACCTTGTAGCCTCAAGAACTGAGACACTAAACTTCTGCTGTTTCAGGCACTTGGTTTATGTTACTTTATTGCTGCAGCCCTAGCAAACCAGCACCCGGAGTGATTAGTCCCCTTTAGAGAGATGCCCGTTCAGTAAAGAACGTTCATCACAGCATCCTCGAGGTAGCTGATTAGCTATTGTGTGTACAGTATGTTTTGCCTTTTAATGTGATCCAGGAAGCCATGTCCTGCGTCATCGGTTATATTTCTGAATGCTTGAAATGAAGGTGAGACACGACTTGGATGATAATCAAAAGCGAGCTGATTCTGGTCAGCAAGCCTCAATACACATGGTAAATGGGCTCCCACTGTCTGGGAACAACAGGCGAGTATGTCTGGCCTTTTGGGGTGTTCATCCACCAGGCTGCCTTCTCCTTCTTACCCAGTGGCCCAGACCCCTGTGGAGGATGAGACAGACCATCTTCTAGGGCAAATAGGCCTTAGCTGGAAACCTTGGCTGGAAGAGCTCATATCTACCTGTGGCCGAGAGCTTGGCCACCTGATGCGAAGAATTGACTTATTGGAAAAGACCCTGATACTCAGAAAGATTGAAGGCAGGAGGAGAAAGGGGGTGAAAGAGGATGAGACGGTTGGATGACATCAGTGATGCAATGGACATGAATTTGAGCAAGCTCTGGGAGATGAAAGTGAAAGTCGCTCAGCTGTGTCCAACTTTTGCAACCCCATGGTCTATATGGTGGTGGTGGTGGTTTAATCGCCAAGCTGTGTCTGACTCTTGTGACCCCATGGGCTGTATGTAGTCTGCCAGGCTCCTCTGTCCATGGGATTCTCTAGGCGAGAATACTGGAGCAGGTAGCTGTTCCCTTCTCCAGGGGAATCTTCCCAACCCAGGGATTGAGCCCAGGTCTCCCACATTGCAGGTGGATTCTTTACCAGCTGAGCCACCAGGGAAGCATAGTGAAAGATAATGAAGGACAGGGAAACTTGGCGTGCTGCAGTCCATGGGGTCACAGAGTGCTGGACACGACTTAGTGACCTGAACAATGAACAACAAAGACCTTGTCTTCTCTGACTTGCCTGGGCAACCCCATCCCAAGGGGGTCTCTCCAGAAGGTTGGGAGGTGGAGGGGTCTCTTCTCCGGGGTCTGGTCTCCCATCCTCCAGCTGGAAGCACAGAATCAGGGTGTTCTCTTCCTCGGAGCATGCAGAACTGGGCTAAAAATAGTGCAGCTTCTTAACATTACACGATGCTTTGATTACAGAGTGTGTTGGTTTCCTGTGGCCGCCGTCACACAGTACCATGAGCTGGGGGCCTAAAATGGCAGGATTTTTTTTTTTTTTTCTGGAGCAGCTCCGGATGGTGAGGAGTCCTGACCTGACAGACACACTCTCTCCCAAGTCTCTGGGAGGGTGCTCCTGTCCTTATTTTAATCCTGGGTGCTGCCAGCAAGCCATGGGGTTTTTTGATTTAAGCTGCATCACTCCAATCCTGCTTTTGTTTCCACAAAGCCTTCTCTGTGTATGTCTGCTGTGTCTGAACTTTTCTCTTGCCGTAAGGACACCGCCCTTTCCCAGGGTGACATCAACTTAAGCTGACGGCGTCAGCAAAGATCCTATCTCCAAATAAGTTCCCATTCTGAGGCTCCAGGTCGGCACGTGTATGGGGAGACACCATCCAACCCGTACATTTATCTTCTGTTTCGATGGAAAATTTTTTGCTCAGTGAAATTGGCTACGTTTAAGAACATCTAGCTCCACTGCCTTGAAATTGGCCAGAGATTCAGAGAACTTCTGCGTAGTGGAGTGATCACTGTCTGCCTTGTGGTGTGAGTGAGTCTTGCGATGTGAGTGAGACGTCACCGGAGTCTGTTTCTCACTCGTGTGAAGATCAGAATGAATGATGCTGATGAGCAGGTGGTGTCCGCCTGAGCACCATTCGGGGACCCAAGGCCCTTCCGTTTCCACATGGGCTCCGAGGTCCCTGTGCTCGGCTGCTTCCAGCCATGGAAGGGAGGGCATGGGGGGACACGGGGCGGTTACACTGGGCCAGGTCAGTGTGTGTTGAGGCTTCCCTGATGAACACCCCCGCTCCCCCCAGCTAGTGCAGGAGACACATGAGATGCGGGTTTGATCTCTGGGTTGGGAAGAGCCCCCCTAGGGAAATATATGACAAGCCACTCCAGTATTCTTGCCTGAAAAATCCTATGGGCAGAGGAGCCTAATGAGCTACAGTCCATGGGGTCACAAGGAGTCACTTACCTCTGCCTCGGGTGCCTGCCCACCAGGAGCTCCAGGACATCCTTGCATGGCTGTGGGCTATCTCTCCGAGGAGCACAGGAAGCCGGGAAGGGTCGCGTGGCCCTGGGTGGGGAGGAGGAGGGGAGGGAGGGGAGGACTACAGCTGGACTGGCAACTCAGGATGGCACCTGAATGCAGGTCCTCCTGGCCCAGGCTGTTCTTCCAGCTTCTTCCCCTTGCTCTCTCCATATCGCTGGGCGCCCAGCTGGTCTCCAGTCCAAGGTTTCCATCTCCCTACTCTGCAGCACCAGCCCCTTGGACACCAAGATACAAACAGCAAAGGAACATCTTCCTTTTAAACAGGGCTTCCCTGATGGCTCAGCAGGTAAAGAAACCGCACCCCCCCCACCCCGACCAGCTAAAGCAGGAGACACAGGAGATGCGGGTTTGATCTCTGGGTTGGGAAGACCCCCCTGGAGAAAGAAATGACAATCCATTCCAGCATTCTTGCCTGAAAAAATCTTATGGACAGAGGAGCCTGATGGGCTACAGTCCACGGGGTCACAAAGAGCCAGATGCAACAGAGCGACTAAGCATGACCGAATGGAGGAAACTCTAAGGAACACGCTCTCGGATGTGGCTGAGTGACTCTGGATGACCCAGACCAGCCTGTGGGCCTGGAGACGGGCTTCCCGTGTTTCACGTTCCCTCTGCTTCTGGTGCCCACCAGGAGCACCAGGAGCTCCAGGACCCTGCGTCTCAGGACTGGGGTCTTTTGGGGAGAAGCTGGTACTCAGGGAGCCGAGGCCCAGGTAACCCAGAGGGAGCACTCAGACCACACCTGGCCAGGCCTGCTCAGAGTAAACTCACTTGCGTGGTTGCTGGTTTTCAAGCTACCACTGAAGGCCAAGTCGAAACCAGCTCTTAAAAACGGAACAAAATAGAATCGAATAGAAAAACACTAGGGTGCATAAAACAGTGAAAGTGTGAAGTCACTCAGTCATGTCTGACTCTTTGCAACCCACTGGACTGTAGCCCGCCAGGCTCCTCTGTCCATGGGAATCTCCGGGCAAGAGTACTGGAGTGGGTAGCCATTCCCTTCTCCAGGGGATCTTCCCCACCTAGGATGGAACTCAGGTCTCCTGCAGGCAGATTCTTTACTGTCTGAGCCACCAGGGAAGCATTGCTTCATTAAACTTCTATACACATCTGTTCCAGGTCTGGATGTAAAATATTTCAAAGCCATTTGGAAGCCCCGGGTCTGCGTAGAAGAATTTGAGAGTTGATGATGACAACACACCAGGGAGATAATAGTCATTTTCTAGATTGGAGAAATGCTTTGAGTGGCTGGGCAGGAGGGATTGTGCATGGAGAATGAGCCTGGCCTGGTTTGAATTCCTGCAGGACCACACACCGCACCCCCCGCCCCCCCACGCCCCAAAGTGCATGCGAGGGTTACTTCATTTCCTCGAGCCTCTGTTTTCTTATCTATAAAGTGGGCTAAAATAGCCACCTTGAGGAGGAGAAGGAGGTGAAAGATGTAACTCCTCATGTTTATCGAGTCCTTTCTGTCCCATGCCTTTGTCCTGAGCATCTTGCGTGTGTGCCTTCAGTCATTACAGCAGTCCTCTGATCAAGTATGACTACCGTGAGGTCCATTTGTACAGACAAAGAAACTGAGGCACAGACAGGCCAAGGACGCTGCTTGAGTGAGCTGTCTATGAAAATACTTGATACCAGTGCTTGCATCCACTGAAGCGAAGTGGGATTCTGTCCATGGGATTCTCCAGGCAAGAATACTGGAGTGGGTTGCCATGCCCTCCTCCAGGGGGTCTTTCCGTCCCCGGGATGGAACCCTCTCATGTCTCCTGCACTGGCAGGTGGATTTTTTACCACTAGCGCTACCTGGGTGCCTGGCACATAGTAACAAACAAATGTTAATTTCCTTACTGTTAATATTGTTCTAAATGCTTTAAAAGATCCTTAAAGGCAGGCAGATGGATGAGCTGGTAGAAGGTGGTTGTGCGATGCTGGCTAGAAACTCCTGGAAAGCCACTCTAAGAGGGCTCTGCAGGTGTTAGGTTAGACCCTGCCCCTCCCCACCGCATCCTCATTTGAAACCATGACTACGGGGGCAGAGGGGGCGGGGCGGGGAGGGAGGCGGTTAGTCCCTGTGGCCTTGCTGGGAGGTCTGACTTTCCAGCATCAGAGGAAACTGGAGAATCGAGAGGAGGGGCCTCGCCCTGGCCCTTAGGGGAAGATCGGCAGTGGCTCCCAGAAGGAAAGACAATGATGGACGTAGCTGCCAATAAACTGTTTACTTCAGGTTTTTAAAGATTAGAGACCCAGGAACCCCTGGCCTCTATACCCATCACCTGAAACCCATGCTGCCTCTGAGAAAACTTCAGATACAAATGCAGCTTCAGGAAGCCCCGCCTCCCAGCCCACGTGGCCACACCAAGCCCCCCAGGGGACAGGAGGGTTGAGTTCCCCCAAGGGTGTCAGAAAAGTAATCAGACCAAACTACAAGAGGCAATTACGTCTTTGTTTGGCAGAAACTGTAAACAGAGAGCAAGCCGAGGGTTGCATCACACCATCCCAGGGGCCCTGAGACACTTGCTCTGAAAACCAAAGCAGCGTCGGTCCTGTTAAGAAATGGACATGTCTCATCGGAAGTGTCTGGTGCGGCAGGAAGACACCTCACTCAGGAAGAGGCCACCACTGATAGCCCTCCTTCCTGGCAGCGCTTCGACCCGGCCTGGTACCCAACAGCCTTTCCGCATCAGCTTAATGACATATGGTACTTCATACGGTATTTTATTTAATAGCACAGTTGTTTTTTATAGATGCCATAAGCCTTTGACTGTGTGGATCACAATAAACTGTGGAAAATTCTGAAAGACATGGGAATACCAGACCACCTGATCTGCCTCTTGAGAAATTTGTATGCAGGTCAGGAAGCAACTGTTAGAACTGGACATGGAACAACTGACTGGTTCCAAATAGGAAAAGGAGTACATCAAGGCTGTATATTGTCACCCTGCTTATTTAACTTATATGCAGAGTACATCATGAGAAACACTGGACTGGAAGAAACACAAGCTGGAATCAAGATTGCCAGGAGAAATATCAATAACCTCAGATATGCAGATGACACCACCCTTATGGCAGAAAGTGAAGAGGAACTAAAAAGCCTCTTGAAAGTGGAAATGGAGAGTGAAAAAGTTGGCTTAAAGCTCATCATTCGGAAAACGAAGATCATGGCATCCGGTCCCATCACTTCATGGGAAATAGATGGGGAAACAGTGGAAACAGTGTCAGACTTTATTTTTCTGGGCTCCAAAATCACTGCAGATGGTGACTGCAGCCATGAAATTAAAAGATGCTTACTCCTGGGAAGGAAAGTTATGACCAACCTAGATAGCATATTCAAAAGCAGAGACATTACTTTGCCAACAAAGGTTCATCTAGTCAAGGCTATGGTTTTTCCTGTGGTCATGTATGGATGTGAGAGTTGGACTGTGAAGAAGGCTGAGTGCCGAAGAATTGATGCTTCTGAACTGTGGTGTTGGAGAAGACTCTTGAGAGTCCCTTGGACTGCAAGGAGATCCAACCAGTCCATTCTGAAGGAGATCAGCCCTGGGATTTCTTTGGAAGGAATGATGCTAAAGCTGAAACTCCAGTACTTTGGCCACCTCATGGGAAGAGTTGACTCATTGGAAAAGACTGTGATGCTGGGAGGGATTGGGGGCAGGAGGAGAAGGGGACGACAGAGGATGAGATGGCTGGATGGCATCACTGACTCGATGGACATGAGTCTCAATGAACTCCGGGAGTTTGTGATGGACGGGGAGGCCTGGCGTGCTGCGATTCATGGGGTCGCAAAGAGTCAGACACGCTGAGTGACTGCTCTGATCTGATCTGACCTCATGACTTAGTTTGCCTTCATCAACAACATGCAATCATTTACCCTTTGCACAGTGCCTGGCACAGGTGGTTCAGATGGGAAAGAATCTGCCTGCAATCCAGGAGACCTGGGTTCGATCCCTGGGTCAGAAAGATTCCCCGGAGAAGGGAATGGCAACCCACTCAAGTATTCTTGCCTGGAGAATCCCCATGGACATCAAGAGCCTGGTGGGCTATAGTCCATGGGGTCGCAAGAGTCGGACATGACTGAGTGACTAACACACAACACTTTCAGACACGGTATATACTGGGCATGAATGAAGGTGGAATAAAGAGGTAACTTTAATAACATACATAATTAAACAATCATAAAAATAACAAGATCAGAGTGAACTTGCTAGGGAAATTTGTTTCCTGTCATGCTTGTGGAAATCCCTCAACCCTAGTAGGTATACCTGTCTTGAGAGGGCTGTCTCCCCAGGTGACCTGGAAATGGTATCACTGGGAAGATTACACTCTGGATCTCAGGACAGGTAGAGGCCGAGGCTGCCTGGGGGAGGAGAAATCAAAGAGCCTCCTGCCTGAGCCCCAAGCCTGCATCCCAGAGAAGGGATGCTCCGAGGTGGTGGAGCCTGGGTGCCTTGTCATCTCCCCACCTCAAGCCGAGTGGGTTTGCTCCAGCCCAGTGCTCAGATGGACACAGGGGCAGCAGGACTGAGCTCCAGAGCTTGTGGGTGGGTTTGGGGCTCCAGAGTCCCCAGAATGTGGGGTGGCATTGGACACGTTCGTCTCTGAGGGGAGGGGGCAGGTGAGAGGGGACCAGGCTGGGCTGGGGTTGTAAGAAAACGACCCTCCCTGATGCTCACTGGGGGTGATACTCGAATCCCCGCTGTGACTGCCCCCAGCCTCACCCTCGTCTAGGAGCAGAGCCTGAGCGGAAAGAGCTCTTCCCACCACCTCCCTCCGTGTTGAGAAACCGCTTCCCTGTGCAACAAGAAGGCCTGGGGGATGATGGCTTCTCACGTCCTCTGGGCAGCACTGCTGTGAAGCCAGCCCTCAGATCCTCAGGGAGCAGGACACGAACAAATAATGAGGCCGTGGGGCCACGGACACGATGGCTGGGACCCATCTTTGCGCTCATTTCAGGGGCATGTTAGTTTGCTCGGTCTGCCTAACAGAACACCGCAGACGGGAACTTAAACATCAGTTTTATTTCACACAGGCCCCTCCTGGAAGGCCAGCTGTTCACCCCTCTTCACAACTCCACTGGGCGAATTTTGGATGAAACCTTCCAGGTAGCCACGTGGGAAGGAGATGCACTCATACTTCGCACTAACAGGCCTCCTGCACGCGGCTGTCACGGAACCCCTCACAGGGCCTCCGACTCTCTCCGCAGGTAGGCTGGGACTTTCCTGGAGCAGCGCTGAGGTGGGGATTGCTCTTTTTCTGCTGAGAGTGGGAGCCTGCCTCCTCCTGGGGTGTGTGCTTTCCACTAGAAGGGGCCAATGGGAGCTGTTACAGACTCCACCCACATAACCACCACTGATTGGTTGGATGTGGGCACCTGATCCCAGCTAGACCAATCAGAGCCCTTCCCTGAGATTCCTGAATTTGGGAGGGAGCCGCTGATGCTGTTACACTCTGCTAGTGAATACCCGGCGTCCTTGCTGGAGGAGGAGCCTGGGCTGGGGTAGGAGAAGGTGAACTCAGAGGCTGAGATAAGCCCTGGAGAGAGTCGGCTTAGTCCCAGATGCTCAGAGGCCCAGCTAGGCCCTGAGTCTTTCCTGGATGCTCTGAGCCTTCCCTCAGGTTCCTTTTATTCTTCAGCGAAAAGCGTTCACTAATATAAAGTCTATATTTCATTCTTTCTGCGTCTCCAACTGGTGGCAAAAGGCCAGGCATGCACTACATCTCACATGATTATTGAGTGAATAAAATCGATGCGCTCCAGGGGCCGTGTGGTAGTTTCACAGTGTTCCTCAGGGCCAGGCCTGCCTTACTGTTCCAGTACATGGAACCTGATGGACCACAACCCGTCACAGCCTCTCCCTTGTGTGTGTGTGTGTGTGTGTGTGTGTGTTAGTGGCTCAGTCGTGTCCAACTCTTTGCGATCACATGGACTGTAGCCTACCAAACTTCTCAGTCCTTGGGATTTCCCCAGCAAGAATACTAGAGTGGATTGCCTTTCCCTTCCCCAGAGGATCTGGGTCACTTCAAACATGTTGAACGGCATTTACTTCACAGGCACCTTCAGGAGACTGTCCAGGTTATTTGCAAAAACAGTCTGCCAGCCTCCCCAAATCAG
Organism: Bubalus bubalis; assembly: GCF_019923935.1. Taxonomy (NCBI): domain Eukaryota; kingdom Metazoa; phylum Chordata; class Mammalia; order Artiodactyla; family Bovidae; genus Bubalus; species Bubalus bubalis. The sequence continues at coordinate 62,611,584 of NC_059175.1, read as the reverse complement.
AACAGCCAGTGTTTTCCATCCTAAACTTGGGGATTAAGAGGCAAAGCTGTTGGAAGCAGAGCACCGGGGTCAGTACAGCTCTGAAGGCGTCCAGAGCAGGGCGCACAGCTCAGCACAGCTTGAAACCAGGGAAGCTAGCTAGGATGCAACCCCACAGGACAAAGAAAGAAGGGAAAAAGGAAGTCCAGATTTTATTTCCCAAAGTCATGTCAATTTTATTTCCTAGCTTCACCTTAAAATAGATAAATAATTCAAGACAGAGTGAACTGGTTAGACAGTAACGTTATTTCTCCTCTGTGGCTATGGCTACAGTAGGGGTAGAAACAGGGAATTTGTGTATATTTTAGGAAATTAAGCATCTCTTTAAAAAAATTATATTTATTTTGTATTTATTGGGTGGCACGGGTCTTAGTCGAGGCTTGTGGGATCTTTCAGTCACGGCCTGTAGGAGCCAGCTCCCTGCCCAGGGATTGAACCCATGCCTGCTGCATTGGGAGTTCAGAGTCTTAACCACTGGACCACCAGGGAAGTCGTGCTTTTTTTGCTTATTTAAAATAAATCTTTTTCTTTCTGATTATAAAGCATACAAGTCTGTTTACAGAAGAATATCAGATGCCCAGGGCTGGGGCATGGGAGAAGGGTCAGACTTGCTTGGCACCCACCCCTGAGAGGGCCAGTCCAGGGGGCCTGGCAGGGTGGTCGGGGGGTGGGGTGGGGATGGACTCTTGGGAAGGAACACACCCCAGGGAAAAGAGCCTCATACAAAAGGCTGGTCCTTAGTTTCTCTGCCATTGGAGCAGCAAGAGACTCGCCAAGTCTGCAGAGCAGAGAGCCGCAAGTCACCCTTCATGGGAAGGGCTTCCTGCCCTGGGTAGGGGGGTGGCGGTGGGTGTGGAGAGCTCTCTGTTGAGTCCTACTTTGCCTTGGGGGGAGTCAGGGGAGCTCTCATGGTGGTGGTGGCCTCAGCAGAGAGATTTGGTGGAGTTGGGGGTTACTCTAGATTATCCCCCAGCTTTGATACATTGAGCCTCTGGCCTTGGTTTCCATGGCAATAGCCTTGGAGTCCCAGACTGTGGTGGCCATGAAAGGCTGGGTCTGTCCTGGTGTGGGGGCCGTGGGGGGAGAGGGAGGCTGTTCTCTGGGGACACTGGATGCAGTGTCTTTGGTGGGGCTGTTTTGTGGAGTGTAGGCCCTCTGTCGGAAGCCTCACGACACTGGCAACAGTTCAAAGGAGTAATTTACCATGAGGTTCATTGTGTAGTTATCCGTTTTAGCAGTAGGGTGACCAACCTGTCTAGTTTGTCTAGGATTTCCTCAATGATAACACTGAAAACACTGCATCCTAGAAACTCTTCAGTCCTTTGCAAACCGGGACAGCTGGTCACCCTACTTAGCAGACAGATGGAAATCTTCATGAGCAGGACCCTCAGGTCTGTAATCCACAGCATCTCCTGAATCCCCACCCGGACACAGCACCCTGCACAGAGTGTGCGTCCAATAAATAGTCACCAAACAAAAAGGATGACTATTACTGGAAATGCTCTGCAAATATTTGCTAGATGAATGCCCTCTTGCCAGTAAATGAACTCTTCAATATTGTAATATATTGCTAATACATGGGACATGCTGGATTTACAAACTTCTTATAAGGGAACAAAGATTTTTGTGGAAGTAAAGAGTGCTGGGTTGGGGTTGGGGGAGGGTAAGTTCAGCTGAGCTAAATCCTCTAAAAACAGATCAAGAAATGACCTCCAAGACTTGATGTCTTGAATCAGTCTTAAGTGGGGATTATGGATTTCTGGATCTTCTCAGAAATGAGGGGCCAAAGCAGAAAGACAGATGTTGAAGAAATGCAACGATTAGGGAGAATAGGAACTTGTTACATGGCAGGTCACCTAATACAGCAACTTCACAAACATTCCCTTGGATGAGACACATGAGATCATGGGCTTGGAAGAATGATATGATTTGAAAGGAGGTCATCTGGTTGCTTTTCCAGCATGTTCTCCCACTTCCTCTTGATGGGAGACACAGGGATGGAGCCAGTGGCCCAGTGGTTTCCAAGCCCCAAGCCCCTAGATGCACCTGTAACTGTGGTGTAGCTGTGGCTGATGACCGTGTAATGGTGTTAAAATGATGGGAAGAACCTACACAGCAAGTCTGGTTGCTTGTTCCCTGCGTGTCTCCAAGGAAACCTGGCGCCCTGACCAATCCTCGGCCCGCCCTTGGGAGCATGGTTCTCAGGAGGCCTGTGATGTCAGTGATGGATGGTGTTGTGTTCGCCTGGAGCAGTGGACCATGCCCTGCTGGCCTGTTAGGACGGTTTTGCACAAATGCCAAGACTGATGATGCACACCTGGTTTCATTGCTGGAGCCTGGAATTTCAGTTGTTGTGGCTGATTGATAGCCGGATGGGTCTATGTGACCCACCTCCTGTTAACACCTGGACCCTCAGGCATGTGTGGGTTTTTTCCACGAGTGACTCTGCAGTTCTCTGTTGGAGAAAAAGCCTGTGCTGAATGGGCTCAGATGAGGCGGCATGGCAGGGGGTCCTGTGCCGGACAACTGGGGATTCTGCCAACATGTAGGGAGAAAGCAATGGCACCCCACTCCAGTACTGTTGCCCAGAAAATCCCATGGATGGAGGAGCCTGGTAGGCTGCAGTCCATGGGGTCGCTAAGAGTCAGACACGACTGAGCGACTTCACTTTCGCTTTCCACTTTCTTGCATTAGAGAAGGAAATGGCAACCCACTCCAGTGTTCTTGCCTGGAGAATCCCAGGGACAGGGGAGCCTGGTGGGCTGCAGTCCATGGGGTTGCACAGAGTCGGACACCACTGAAGCAACTCAGCAGCAGCAGCAGCAGCCAACATGTATCTTTCCTTCCTATTTCTGTTCTGCATCCTTTGCTGAAATAAATCTTAGGATAAATCACATCGTGGAGTCTTGTCAATCTTCCTAGCGAATCACCAAATGTAGGGAGGTGTGGGCCCTCCAGCCCAGAACAGGAAAGAGCGAAGGCCAGTTCCTCTTTATTCTACTAGACGCTGCCCAACCAAGGTCCAGGCCCTGCATACTCTCACTCAGCCCAGCACCTTCCAGGTTTGAATGCAGGTGGTGAGGAATAAAGAGCAGAATAGTTACAGGCAAAGCAGGAGCTCCAACCATAATCCCCTTTGGGTGAGTTCCTCTTGGGCTCAGAGCCCCGGAGTCCGCCCACCTGGGAAATGCTGTGGGAAGCATGATGCCGGGGCAGAAGGGGTAGGGCGGGTGAAGGTCCTTGGGGGGCAGATTTCAAGGTTCATTGCCTTTTGGAATCTCTGGGATTTCTGAACTTCAGTTAATTTACCTAACTGGAGTCAAAGCCACAAGGACTGTCCCGGACCTCTGTTACTTATTACTGGTTCAGCCAGGCAATCACTTTGGGTCAAAGTACCTTCTGGCCCTGCAAATCCCCCTCCATGTGTGCAAATCTCTGTTTCACAGTCCAGAAGCACATTGCAAACCCATTCTCTCCTTCTATCTGTCTATCTACCTATCTTTCATTTGTCTTTAATATTTCTGTATGCATAAACTGAATAGGCACAATTCAGATCCATTTTCTCTCTTTTAATCTATTCATCTATCTATGTTTATCTGGTTGTTTACCTATAATCTTTTTACATGTAAAAATTGATGAGCATAATCATAGACTGCTGCTGTTGCTAAGTTGCTTCAGTCGTGCCCGACTCTTTGTGACCCTATGTACTGTAGCCTGCCAGGCTCCTCTGTTCATGGGATTCTCCAGGAAAGAATACTGGAGTGGATTGCCATACCCTCCTCCAGGGGATCTTTCCGACCCAGGGATTGAACCCATGACTCTTATGCCTCCTTCATTGCCAGGCGAGTTCTTTACCACTAGCACCACCTAGGAAGCCCAAACATAGACACAAGTACCAATTAAATATTTAAAGAGTAAGATAACTGAACAACTATAAATATGCTTGCTAGTCAAAACATCCCAGCATTTATTTTTAAATCCAAGTGAAAAAGTGAAAGTTGCTCAGTCATGTTCGACTCTTTGCAACCCCATGGACTATACAGTCCATGGAATTCTCCAGGCCAGAATACTGGCGTGTGTAGCCATTCCCTTCTCCAGGGGATCTTCCCAACCCAATGAGTACTAATCCAGAATAGTGAAAAAAATTCTTGTAAAAAAGGAAAAAGGTAGGACACCTGCTTCTTGATTACAAAACATACTACAAAATGATAATCAAGACAGTATGGTACTTATATAGGAAAAACATAGAGACCAATAAAAAAGAAATATGGAGTTCCAGAAATAGACCCATGTGTCTGTGGTCAACTGATTTTCAACAAGGGTGCCAAGAGCATTCAATGGGAGAAAGAATGTTTTTCGGGACTTCCCTGGTAGTCCAGTGGCTAAGACTCTGCTGAGACTCTGCTCCCAGTGCAGGGGGCCCGGGTTCCATCCTCGGTCAGGGAGCAGGATCCCACATGCTGCAACGAAACTGAAAGATTCCAAGTGCCGCCACTAAGACCAGGTGCAGCCACATAAATAAATATTAAAAGGAGAATGTTTTTTCAATAACTGGAAGAGCCACATGCAAAAGAGTGAACTGTGATCTTTACCTTGTGAAAGTGAAGGTGGCTCAGCCATGTCTGACTCTTTGCAACCCCATGGGCTATACAGTCCAAGGAATTCTCCAGGCCAGAATACTGGAGCGGGTAGCCTTTCCCTTCTCCAGGGGATCTTCCCAACCCAGGGATCAAACTCAGGTCTCCCGTATTGCAGGTGGATTCTTTACCAGCTGAGCCATCAGGGAAGCCCAAGAATACTGGAGTGGGTAGCCTGTCCCTTCTCCAGCGGATCTTCCCACCCCAGGAATCGAACTGGGGTCTCCTGCCTTGCAGGAGAATTCTTTACCAGCTGAGCTACCAGGGAAGCCTGATCTTTACCTTAGACCTATTCAAAAATTAACTTAAAATGGACCAAAGATTTATATGTAAGAGCAAAAATATAAAAGGAGACATATAAGAAAACATTTTTGTTATTGAATTTGGCAATAGTTTCTCAGATACGACACCAAAAGTACAAGCAACAAGGGAAAAAATGTCGATAAGCTGTACTTGATCGTGATGAACGTGATAACATCAAAAGAAAACTGAAAAGACAACCCATGGAGTCAGAGACGATATTAACAAAGCGACGAATCCGAGAAGAGTCCCGTATCCAGAATACATGAAGATCTCTAACAACTCAATAACAAGACAAACAACCCAATTTAAAAATGAGCAGAGGACTTGCATAAATATTTTCTCAAAGATGATATACAAATGGCCCACAGGCATATTAAAAGACGAGGCTTAAACTGAAAGGCAACATAATAAAAAAAAAAAGGAGAAAATGAACAACATGTGCCTCCAGATAGAAGAATGTGAGAAGGTTACTTAAGTGTGCATTCTCCCCTCAAAATTTGAAACATCAGATAAACCCAAATTGCAGGTCATCTCGGTGAAAGTTATACAGAATTTTTTATACTAGTCTCTTACAACTCTCTGGCAATAACTGTCATGTTCTTTTATGCCCTTCAAAAATATCATTGTCATTCAAGATGAAGAGAAGGCTAACAAAAGATGTCAGAAGAAGGAAGACCAAACAGACTTGGCAACTAAATATAACGTACAGTCCTGGTGTGGGTCCTGGACTGGGAGAAAAATGCACTAAAGACCTCACTGGGGCACTTGGTGATCAGGAATAATATTCTATCGGTGACAAATTTCCTGACTCAGAAAACTGCACTGCGGTTACATAAAAGAATGTCCTTGTTCTTAGGAGATATATGTGGGAATATTTGGCTTCCCTGGTGGCTCAGATGGTAACGAATCTGCCTGCCATGCAGGAGACCTGGGTTCCATCCTGGAGAAGGGAATGGCTACCCACTGCTGTATTCTCTCCTGGAGAATTCCATGGACAGAGGAGCATGATATCTGAAACCTACTTTTAAATAGATCAGGGAAAAATTATATATTTATCTAGAAAAAGAGGGATGATGTGGCAAAACTGGGCAAAATGTTAATAACGAGTATGCATATGGGTGAAGGGTGCGTGGGAGTTTGGGTACTGTTTCTGCCACTCTTCTGTAAGTTTGCATTTATTTAAAGAGAAAAAGTTAAAATAAGTTAATATATTATAAAAAAAAAATGTAAAAATATTCCCAGCCAGGAGGCCTGAGAACAGAGCAAACTTCCAACTGACTCTGACATCAGCAGAAAGTCCTTGAGGCCTGGGGTTTGCCTGGGAGAGAGCATCACTTCCTGGAAGAAGGTGAGGAGGAGGAGAAATCGTTTCTGAGCCCACAGGAACTTCTAGAAGAATCCATGAGTCCAGAGGCTTCGCATTGTTCTTAGCCTTAGAGGCCAGGCATGGCTTTCCAAGCCTGCTTCTTCCTGCTCAGGTGATCAGAGTTACATTAATTCTAGCCAAGGTGCATGGGTCGAGCCCCTACTGTGTGCAGGAGCCACTGAGAGTGAGGAGGTCATCAGGGAGGAGTGTGTGTGTGTGCGTGCAAGGTATGTGTATGCACGAGTGTGTGTGTGAATGCAAGCTGTGTGTGTAAGGTATGTGTGTGTGTGTGTATGGTGTATGTGCAGATGGTGTGTGTGTACGCATGTGTGTGTGAGGTATGTGTGTGCACGAGTGTGTATGTGTGTGAGTGCAAGCTGGGTGTGTAAGGTATGTGTATGTGTGTGTGTGCAGATGGTGTGTGTGTACGCATGTGTGTGTGAGGTGTGTGTGTGTGTGAGGTACGTGTGTGCGCGCATGTGTGTGTATGTGTGTGTGTGTGTGTTATGTGTGCACATGTGTGTGAGGTGTATATGTGTGCGTGTGTGTTTGTGAGGGGTATGTGTGAGGTATGTGTGTGTACATGTACGTGTATGTGAGCTGTGTGTGTATGCATGTGTGTGAGGTGGGTGTGCATGCATGTGTGTATATGAGGTGTGTGTGACATGTGTGAGGGGTGTGTGTGTGTGTGAGGGGTGTGTTTGTGTGTGTGTGTGAGAAGTGTGTTTGTGAGGTGGGTGTAGACACCCAGCAGAGCTTTGCAGCAATGCTATGCATGGGTTATTACAAATTTGGGGGTGGGGTGGGAAGGCAACCTCATTCCCTGGAGGAAACCACTTCCTCATTCATGACGTTTCAACATGGGGGAGGATGGTGAAGGCTTCACAGTGTTTACTCTGAGCCAGGGAGCATTTGAAGTATTTCACGTGTGTTAACTCCTAACCGCCCCAGGGGACAAGGTCCACCACTGTCTCCTATTTCCAGACGGGAGGTTGAGGAATCCGACCAAGGCCCCTCCACCGAGGGCAGCTGCTACCAAGACCCGAGGCTCTTAGTCAAAACCGAGGTGGCCTCCCTAGCGCGGGAAGACGCATCTGGCCCCTTTTTGATCCCGTCCTGGGACTTAAGTTGAGTTGCCTGCAGGGAACAGCTCTGAGCAAACACTGAGGCCCTCTTCTCACCTCGGGAGACAAGCCGACAGTTTGCAATGTGGTGAGTTTGTACACAGAAGGAGATAAGGCCCATCCCCGCTTGGGCAGCGGGCTTATCTTGTCACGGTTTTATTGCTCAGTTATGAATAAACTGCTTACAATGATCTTTGTGAATTTCACACCAAATTAGAAAAAAAGAGATGGGTTCAGCCACTTGGCATTTTAGGAGTATGTAAAACATTCCGATGTACTAGCTCCAGCTTTTGTGCCCTCCCACGTGGTGCTTGTGGTAAGAACCTGACTGCCAGTGCAGGACGAGCACGAGACACAGGTTCGATCCCTGGTTGGGACGTTACCCTGGAGGAGGAAATGACAACCTACTCCAGTATTCTTGCCTGGAAAATTCCAAGGACAGAGGAGTCTGTCAGAATACAGTCCATGCGGCCACAAAGAGTCAGACACAACTGATCGATGGAGCACACAAACACAAAATTTTTTAAAAAGTTGCTGTTAAACATATTTTGAGCATCATTTGTGGAGTTGCCCTGCGTGCACTGCACCAGACCAAGGAAAAGCAAGTTTAAAGGGAGCCTCCTCCTGTCTCCCACTGGAGGGTCATTTTTAAAGGCCAGAAGTCCTTTGGGAAATGCTCTTGGCCCCTGCTCTTGAGTTATAATACGAGTTACAACCACACAAGGAGCCTGCGTCTCAGTTCTTTGTTGACACTGCAAAGGAACACAGTAGCTAAACAGGTTGAATCTGCACCATTTTTTTTTCAGCACAAATAGCTACTTGTCCTTGGTCAGTGGACAGGTGACAACACTTTCAAAGTCTTTGAAAAGAATATGTTGCGTCTGGCAGCCAGTGAAGGCATCATGTTCCCACTGGGTTTCTGGAGAGGGAAGGTGGTCTAGCCCAGTGATCACAAAGGCCTTCATCTAACACAGGTGTTCTCAGGAACCCTGAAAAAACCCACCAGTGCTGGGACTTCCCTAGTGGTCCGGTGGTTAAGGCTTCACTCTCCCAAGGCAGGGGGCCGGAGTTTGATCCCTGATTGTGAAACTAGAACGCTTATGCTACAACTAAGAACCAGCGCAGTCAAAAAACAACTACAAAATAAAACAACAACAACAAAACAAAACAAAACAAACCCCACCAATGCTGCGTGATCTCAGACCATTTTGACCAGACCCTGTGGGTGGGCCCCTGGGACCTGTGTTCTCAACAAGCTCCTCCATAAACAGAAACTGGAGGATGGATTTGGATCAGAAATGCCCAGAGCTGATGAAGTGAAGCAGTGTTGTTGTCTTCTATCACCTAAGTACCAGGAAAAACTCCAGGACACCACGAACAGGAGGCCACCGTGGGGAGCAGCTGGGCCTCTCTGATCAGGGCCCACTTTTGTTCCCGGTGGTATCACCCCTAGAAAACCACCCAACAGATGCTTGTATGCTACCCATCAGGGCTGGCTTCCCATTCCCAGGGAAACAAGAACACAGAATGGGAAATTAGTATCCTGGGACCAGAGGGTGAACTGTAATTGAGCCAAAAAAGTTTTTGGAGGAGGGAGGCCAGGGCTAGACCAGTGAGTACAGACTGTGTTTTCCAAAGATGGCCCCAGGTCCTTTCCCATCTCTCACGTTCTTCTGTGGTGTGACCTCGCCAGTCTCCCATCAAAAAGGGGGAGGGGTCTTCCTCCTCCTTCCTTGGGGACCTTGGTTACCTGCGGCAGCAGGAATGCTGTGTGATTCCGAGGCTGCGTCCCAACAAGCCCAAGCCTCTGCCCAGATCTCTTGGGTAGTTCCTTCTCAGTTCTCTTGGCAAGTTCCTTCTCAGGAGAGTCCCACTCAGATCCCAGCCACTCCTGCATGAAGCCCACGGCACCCACAGAAGTCACTTGCAGGTGCTCCATATACATTCTCAGCTGAACCCACTCTCAAGTCAATCCCACCTTAGGTGCTAAGATTGAAGAAGCATCCAGGTGACCCCAGCCCCACACCATTCAGGTCTTCCCTGCTGGGCCTTCAAACCATCCCCCCGTCCGCCTGTCAAAACTCTTGACCCACAGAATCCCTGAACATAATACGATGGTTCTTGTTTGATGTCATTACATGTGGGATGTTCGTTACACGGCAAGGACCACTGAACATCAGGGCAAATCCAGCAGCAGCGGATGATTGGGTGATGGAGGCCTGGGGATAGGGACCCTCGATGAGACAAGGCCCTCCAGGCTCTGGCTAAGAGAGTGGGCTCTTGGGCTGTCTGGGGTTGAATCCAGCCTCTGCCCATCACCAGCTCTGTGACCCGGAGAAATAAACTTAACCTCTCTGGGGAGTGGAGAGAGTAATCGTCCCCACGTGAGCAGGTTGCTATGGGGATGAGACGCACCGACGTGTGAACATCCTGGCTCCTGGGGACACTCTGTAAGTGTTGGCAGGCATTTCCGATTTGCACGGAAATCGGCCCCAAACCTATCACAGGAGGATTTAGTTCTGATCTAGATAGTGCTTATCCTCGGACAGCAGTTCTATTTCTTTGTCACAGAGCCTGATGGGGGAAGAAAGAGAGGTTACCTGGCTCCCACTGTCTGTGTGCTGGGGGCATGAGGCCTGAAGATCCTGTGTTCAGAGGAGGAGGAGGAACTGGTGGGGTCCCAGGGAAAAGCACGCAGTGGGAATTGGGAATAGAGTCAGGCAGGTGGAGAAACTGCAGAGAAAGAGAGCCAGGCCTGGGCCGGGGGACGGTGGTGTCTTAGTGATGTGTGTGTGTGTGCGGGCAGTGGGGGTGGGGGTGACCCAGGGAACAGTGGGAGAAACCCCTGGGAGAGAGCCAATTTTAGACAGTGAAGGGCCATGTAGGGGCACATGCCTTGTCTGGGTGCAGCCCAGAGTTGATGAGTAAAAGGGTTTTAAGCGAGGCCTTTGCGGGAATCATGATGGAAAGTCCCTCTCTGCAGGGTCCCCTGCAGCAGGGTACCGAGACCAGGGAGGCCCTAAAACCAAGCAGAGGCAGGACTCCCAAGCCTGTCCCCAAGAGCGTGGTACCCTCCCCATCCTCTGTCCTCACTGGGAGAACCCTCCCTCTGAGATGGAAGGATTGAACCCGGTTCTCAGCACACGAATGAATATACACCAACACGGGACCCAGCTCCTGGGTTGATTTTTCTCTTGGCCTTTCTCTTCTTGGGTGAGTGAGCTGGCTCCACTTTTCCTGGTCACCAAATAATAACAATTCCCTTGCAGCCAGGGCTCCCTAATCACCTGCCAGGGGGCTGACTGCATTGGATGCCAAGCCAACGTTATTCAGGCTTGCGAAATGCTGTCCCTGGGGGGGCTGTTATAATAGTTTTAAAGACCTTGAAATTACTCTGATGAAAGTACTTATAATAAACTTATAATGAACTCCTATCACGCCTGCAAATCTGTGTGTACCATCTGCCTTTATTAAAGATGATGATTTGATGGTTTTTCCATAAAGGATCGCAGACGCCGCTCTCAGGCTCACCAAAGAAGATTTATGTTATAATCACTCTGGGCTCCCAAACGGTTAAGTGCCATCGTGCCAGTAGTTGGCACATAGTGGGTACTTAATAAATGCTTGTGGGATGAGAGTGAATGAGTAATTGAATAAAAGGCACTGGCAGGGATGATGACCTAATTAAATCTTGCTAATTTAACGATCTCAGCCCAGAGCAGCTGTGACTTTGAATGCCACCCATGCAAGGGGCAGGCTTGCTCAGTGCCTGGATTTTGCAAACAGGAGGGAAAAAACCCAGAGCAAGGGACAGAGGAATGCCACCTGCCCTCTCAGCCGCTGCGCCAGCCTGTCAGGGGGCATCTGCCAGCTGGGCCTCACTCCGCATCCTTCTGCCAGGCTCCCTAGGGGGCTCCCGGGGCTCGAGTGTGATAGTGGAATAATGCACTCCCCTGGAGACAGCGCAGGAGTGGCTGAGCTGCCCTGTTAGGGACAGGTCCACGGTTGACCTTACCCAGAGTTGGCTCCCTGCCCTGGGAGCTCCTGACCCCAGAGGCCCCAGCGCCCAGCCAAGGATGCCTTGTCCAGCTCAGCAGGTTTGTTCATCTTTCTCCATGTCAACATCTTCCAGGATCCAGCCTACTACTCACCTATTTTGATTTGTATTTGGGAACTCTTTTAAGCCTCCAAAGGGTCTCTCTCCCTGGTGGCTCAGATGGTAAAGAATCTGCCTGCAATGCAGGAGATCTGAGTTCATTCCCTGGGTTGGGAAGATCCCCTGGAGGAGGAAATGAATGGCAACCCACTCCAGGATTCTTGGCTGGGAAATTTCCATGGACAGAGGAGCCTGGCAGACCACAGTCCATGAGGTCGCAAAGAGCTGGACAGGACTGAAGGAGTAACACTTTCACTTTCCACTTTGAGCCTCAAGGTACATGTTCACCCTCTGGGTGTTTCTCCCGTGGGAGCTCGGGCTCCCCAGGGTGGCTGGCCAGCCCCTGGCAGGCGCGTGAGCCTTCTCCAGAGCCCGGGAGGATGCGTCACGGTTACACAGCAGATAGTTCACCTGCTGCAGAAGCAAGGACCCCAAAGAGAGTCACCTTGAGAAGTGACATGCATATTTCAGCGTCCCTAACACTTGGACTGCTTTCAAACCTTGTGGTAAATTGTCTAAGATATATTATTTAAAAAAAAAAAAAACAACCGCACAACTTCAAACGCTGAGGGTGATTTGAATTCTAGCAAAAGCTGAGTCATTCAGAGCAGAGTCTGGGGAGAAAGGGGAGCGATCAAATTTGGATAAATAAGGCATTTTTAAGTGAAAACTGAGGACTGCTTTTGAAAGCAATTAAACTGGTTTTCTTATGTGTCTCTTCACCTGGATGTTGTAAGGACCACGTAGATGTCTCAGCAAAGGCAAGCTGTATTATTGAGAAGTAGGATGTACCGACACCCCATGACAACCTCCTTTTAGATGGGCAAGCCTAGGCATGTTTTTCAAAAGCTTGTCGTTTTCTTTTATTGTCACAAGCATTGTTTCCAAAATGAGTATGAAAGTACCAGAATGATCATGGTATTGCTCTCTCCAAAACATTAGACCGAACTGTAAAAATGTCCTTGCTTTTAAAGAGCAACAGATTGGACTTCCCTGGTGATACTACTGTAAGACCCCAGACTTCCCCTGCAAGGGGCAGGGGTTCAGTCCCTCGTTGGGAACTAAGAGCCCATGTGCCGTGTGGCACTCCAAAAAAAGAAAAAACCAAACAAACAAATAGCAGATTAGTGTGTATGTGTGTGTGTGCTGACCATTTTCCACTTTCTTTTCTGTCTTCACAAAAATAATAGAGGCGCCTGAAAAACAAGGCTTCTAGGACAGGGCTAGCCCCAATTCCTGTCATGTCAGAAAGGCATCAACTTCAGTTATTTACTAGCCCCTCTCCTAAATGGCTGCCTTCAGAACAGACTCTTTAGCAATCCATCCAAAAGCCCTCCCTCACCTCTGCCTTGTTAGCAAAATATGTGCCCTCAAAGGAAGCAGAAGTCCCCTGGCTTTTGCAAAATCTTTGGTGGCTCAGACAGTAAGAAATCTGCCCGCAATGTCAGAGCCTCAGGTTGGATCCCTGAGTCTGGAAGATTCCCCTGGAGAAGGGAGTGACTACCCACTCCAGGGTTCTTGCTTGGAGAATCCCATGGACAGAGGAGCCGGGCGGGCTCCAGTCCATGGGGTTGCAAGGAACACTTTTACTTTCTTGATAAAAGACACAGACATGGTCAGAGCCTCCCCTTTTCCCTTCTTGCTGTCTTGAAAGAAGATATGTTGTCTAGAGCTGCAGCAGCCCTTTTGAAACCAAGAGGCAACTAGAAAAGCCCACTGGACAAGAGGCGGAGAAGCCTGGGTCCCTGATGGCTTTGTCCAGCAGTCTTAGACTTCTGGGCTTCTGAGCACACAGGAACCACAGGCTGTCTGCGCCAATGGTCAGGCTCTCTGCACCCAGGACTGCCGGACCTCACCCACTGTCCACTCCCTTACTAATGCACATGAGGCAGGCCTAGTCGTCAGGCAGGCAGGTGGGCAGGCAGGCAAACATAGGCACTGGAAGCATTTCCAAGCCTGAGCTGAGGCTGTTTGTTTAGAGGAAGGGTGGGCAGAACCACAGAACTTCAAGGCTGATAATTCTTGTCTTGACAGAATTCTAGAATCCAGAGTTCTAACATAATTACGAGTTTCTTATTTAAAAATGCATTAGAGCAGTTGTATACTAACATTTTATATTTGCAAGTGACTCATGTGCTTGGGAGGCTGTAATTTCCTTGTGGGTAGCAGGGAGGGGATGGGACGCTGGTTAAGACCCCTTCTCAGGGGAGGGGTGAAAGGGATCCGGTGTTTAGCGTGGGCCTGCTCTGTGTCAGAGACTCCACCCATATCACTTCATTTAATCCCCACGCCCACCATGACAAGGAAGTTTTGTGCTCCCTCTCTCTTATTGTGATAAAGTCACATAATATAAAAACATACTGTGTTAACCTTACTTAACCGCACAGTTCAGTGGCACTAACTCCATTCATTGTGCAACTCTCACTATCACCCATCTCCTGGATTTTTCACCTTCCTAAACTGAAACTCTGACCCCACTGAACACTAACTGCCCAGTCTACCTCACTCCCAGCCTCTGGCAGCTGCCAATGAATGTACTCTCTGACTCGATGAATCTGACGATTCTAGGCGCCTCTTATGCTCATGCATGTTGGCCGTAACTCTCAGAGAGGTTGGGTAATTTGCCCAAAGTCACACAGCTGGTGGAACAGATCCCTCCCACAGCCCTAACCTCTTGTCTTGTGCCTGGAGAGATTTGAGTCACAAGTTTTTGATGGAAATCTATCAGAGAAGAGCCCAACCTTAGAAGCCTATAATTTGGGGGCAGGGGAGGGGAGCCGGGGGCAAATTTGATAACTTCTTAGACGGCTCTCAAATTTCTCCTCTTGTGTATCAGCTTAAGAAAATCACTGCATTGCTCTCTGGAATATTTATGGAGAATGTGAATTAGGAACTGTTGAAAGAGACATTAATAGATGTGAGATTTCTATCGTGATTAAACTAATGCTGTGCTCACAAGGAACAGACTGAAGGGGCCATCTGTTTAATCCTCCTCTCTTCTTGAGAGGATTTAGCAGATTTATGATTAAGTAACCCTGAAGATAATCACAGCATAGTCTTTCTCATGTCAGATGTGTGGAAAGATAGCTCAAGGTCGGAGCCTCAGATACGGTGTAGAAATATCCGTTACCTTACGGTCTTTTCAGTTAGCTTCATTTCTACCAAATGAATCCTGAAAGCTGTATCGTGACCCAGTGAATGGATGTAGGGTATTTGGAGGAAAGTTTAGCGAGCAGTTAAGAGATGGGAGCGTACACAGTTGTCTTCTGTGTTATTGTCTCAAATGGTCCACCTGGCGTGGGGAGCTGCAGGGGAGAGAAGGTGAGACGCCCACATTGTTGTTGTTCAGTCGCCAAGTCGTGTCCGACTCTTTGTGACCCCGTGGACTGCAGCACACCAGGCTTCCCTGTCCTTCACTATCTCCTAGAGTTGGCTCAAACTCATGTCCATTGAGTCGATGATACCACCCAATCATCTCGATGCCGTCCAACCATCTCATCCTCTGTTGACCTCTTTCTCAGCATCAGGGATTTTTCCAATGAGTCAGCTCTTTGCATGGGTGGCCAGAGTATTGGAGCTTCAGCTTCAGCATGAGTCCTTCCAATGAATATTCAGGGTTGATTTCTTTTAGGATTGACTGGTTTGATCTCCTTGCAGTCCAAGGGGCTCTCAAGAGTCTTCTCCAGCACCATAGGTCTAAAGTTGAATTTTGTCAAGCCCCCTCAATTGCTCAGTCAGGTCCAACTCTTTGCGACCCCATGGACTGCAGCCCACCAGGTTCCTCTGTCCAACGGATTTTTCAGGCAAGAGTACTAGAGTGGGTTACCATTTCCTCCTCCAGAGGATCCTCCCGACCCAGGGATCGAACTCGCATCCTGTGTCTCCTGCATTGAAGACAGATTCTTTTCCCATTGAACTTTTGAGGAAGCTCTACCCCAAATTCAGAGCTGAAGCCCTAACCTCCAGTCCCAGAGGATGTGACTTGACTCAGAGATGGGCTGTCGGAGATGTGATTAGCTAAGATGAGTTGATTCTAGAGTTGGGGGTTGTCCCTGATCCAATGAGACTGCTACAAAAAGAGGAAATCTGCACACAGACATACACGTGGGGGGAATGTCATGGGAACGTGAAGACAGACACTGGGGTGAAGTGCCTGCAAGCCAAAGAACACAAGATGGCCAGCAAACCTCCAGAAGCCGGGAGAGAGACACGGACCGGGTTCTCCCCCACAGCCTCAGAAGGAATCAGACCTGCCCACTGCTGGACCTTGGACTTCTTTCTCCAGACCTGGGAGATGATACATTCCTATTGTTTACGTCATCCAGTCTGCAGGGTTTTGTTACGGCAATGTGAGTAAGCTAATACACCCCACAAGGAAAGAGATGTTGATAACTAAGATGTCACAGGAGTTTTCCAAGTCGGAGATGTTTGCTCATTTCTTCATGATTTCTGCCTTCATCTGAGAACAGCCGTGGGGCCCTTTATACAGGCTGGGCACCTTGCTGAGCACTTTAGGAAACTGATCCTGGCTTCCCTGCCCCCCAGGAATCCTAATTCTTGGGAAGAGAAAGAACTCCCGAAACCGATGTGTCCGGGAGGCTGTCTCCATGCTGAGTGCTGGGTGATTATAGAAGCATGTGTGTGTGTGCGTGCTAAGTCGCTTCAGTTGTGTCTGTTTTGGACTCTATGGACTGTAACCTGCCAGGCTCCTCTGTCCATGGGATTCTCCAGACAAGAATACTGGACTGGGTTGCCATTTCCTCCTCCAGGGGATCTTCCCCTCCCAGGGATTGAACCCGCATCTCTTATGTCTCCTGCATTGCAGGCGGATTCTTTACCACTAGCACCACCTGAGAAGCCCATGTGCATATGGGGGAGCAAATGAGTATATGTGGGTGTATGAACTTGTGTCTGTTTGCATGTGTCTGTGTGTGCACATGCGTGTGAATGTGTGGATGTGTGTGTGTGAGCGAGTCGAGCGGCAGGTCTCACAGTAAATCCGTCCCAGATTTTGTTCCTGTCACTCTAGAAGTGAGGCTGCATTCACCATTGCAGGAAAGGAAACCCACTGAAGGATCCCCGCTCTCCTGAGGGATAATATAATGGAATATTATGCAGTCACTGAAATTTCCATCTTGAGGAGTTTTTTAGCACTTGGGGAGGCTGCCTGTGGTGGGTGGGAGACACCAGGGGGTGGACAGTGGCTATGGGGTCGTGAGGCTGGGTGCCTTCCTGGGGTCAAATTCAGGCTCACCCTATGCTGGCTGTGTGCCCTTGGCAAGGCACCTCAGTGTCTTCATCTGTAAAGTGGAAACATCAGAGTACCAACCCCACAGGCAATGGCACGAAGCTAAAGGGGCTCTCAATTCAAGGACCTTGACCTGTGGCGTCTGCTGGTTTCCATGGAGGTAAATATTTCCATAATGACCATTTCAAGCTTCCAGGGGTTTAAGAACTGAATGACAAAATTCCCGAGAATGTAACAGTTACTCTCCTCACAAGCTCGTCGGGGTGATGGGGTGCTGGTGGAGCACACCACGGCCGGGGGTACCGTGGGGATTCAGTGAACATGTGCACGAAACACTGGGAGCAACGCCCAACACAAAAGACAAGCATCAGCCGTCATCACCATGCAGTTCTCTCCTGAGCCACGTGACAGAAGAGAAGTAGCAGAAGCAAGGCCCCACGATGATGCGCTGGCTTCCCTGGTGCTCAGCTGGTGAAGAATCTGCCTGCAGTGTGGGAGACCCGGGTTCGATCCCTGCGTCGGGAAGATCTCCTGGAGGAGGAAATGGCAACCCACTCCAGCGTTTTTGCCTGGAGAATCCCACGGACAGAGGAGCCTGGTGGGCTACAGTCCATGGGGGTCGCAAAGAGTCAGACACGACTGAGCGATGACCACTGCCACGATGATGCGTGCTGAACCAAGGGTGATGATGGATCGGATTCTGTAAATCCCAGGTCCAAAAGATAGTTTTCATTTTTATCTTTAATTGAAGTGTGGTTGATTTACGATGTTCTGTTAATGTTTGCAGTATAGCAAACTGATTCGGCTATACATATATATTTATATGTTTTTTTCCATATTCCTTTCCATTACTGTTTATTCCAGGATATTGAAAATAGTTCCCTGTGCTGTACACTGGGACCTTGTTGTTTATCCATCCTATATATACTTGTCTGCGTCTGCTATTCCCAAACTCCCACGCCTTCCCTCCCCCAGGCCCTCCCCCTTGGCAACCAAAAGTCTGATTTCTGTGTCTGTGAGTCAGTCTGTGTTTCGTAGACAGGTTCGTTTGTATTGTACAAAAAATATATATATTATCTTTTTAATAAATGGATGACTTCATTTCTTGACTTTGCTCTCTTTATTCATTTAGTTTCATTTTTGACCGCACCCTGTGGCAGGTGGGATCTTCATTCCCTGACCAGGAATTGAGACCACACCCCCTGCTCTGGAAGGTGGAGTCTTCACCACTGGACCCCCAGGGAAAGTACCCACCCCCCAAAATAATTTTTAAATATTTAAACGTGGCTAAAGTGGAATTCACCAGAATGCTGAGTGGTGGGATGGTAGTCAAGCGTGGAGGTCTGAGAATTTGTCCAAGGTTTGCACAATGAGCAGATAGAATGATGTAGTCATTTCACTTAAAGATGGGAGAAGTTCTGAAGATGGGGACACCATCTCTTGGGGGGGACAGGGAGGGGAGCCCCCAGGGTGTTGGGAGACACTGGGCCAGAGGAGACGGGGTGCCCAGAGTGAGGGAAGCTGGCTGCTGGAGGGCCCAGCCCCCGACCCTGGCCTTCAGGTGACTCAGTCTTCATGACCGCTCCATGCCCTCAGGTCTCAAGACTTTCCCTGGGCATGACCCAGCTCTCGGACACATCCTGTGAAAGGAAACAGACCCCTTTCTGTCTGGAGCTGTGGGTGTTACTGTTGGGTGTGGGGGTTGACTAGTGTCCCCTGCTCCTCCAACTCCTGTCTGCTTGGAACCTCAGAACGTGGCCTTATTTGGAAGCAGAGTCTCTGCAGACATAATCAAGTTGAGATCACAGAGGGTCATGCTGAATGAGAGAGGGCCCCTCACCCAGCGCGACCAGCGTCTTTGTAAGAAGAAGGCCATGTGAAGACAGAGCCACACAGAGGGGAAGGCCATATGATGCTGGAGGCAGAGACTGGGCTGATGCTTCTGTAGGCAAGGGAGCCCCAAGGATCGCTGGCAGCCCCAGGGCCAGAAAAGACGCAGGGAATCAACCCTGATGACACCTTGATCCAGAACTACGAGAATTCATTTCTTTTAAGTGATAGTGACTGCAGCCATGAAATTAAAAGACGCTTGTTCCTTGGAATAAAAGTTATGACCAACCTAGACAGCATATTAAAAAGCAGAGACATTACCTTGCTGACAAAGGCTCGTCTAGTCAAAGCTATGGTTTTTCCAGTAGTCACGTATGGATGTGAGAGTTGGACTATAAAGAAAGCTGAGTGCCGAATAACTGATGCTTTTGAACTGTGGTCCTGGAGAAGACTCTTGAGAGCCCCTTGGATCACAAGGAGATCTAACTAGTCCATCATAAAGGAAATCAGTTCTGAATATTCATTGGAAGGACTGATGCTGAAGCTCCAATACTTTGGCTTTCTGATGTGAAGAACCGACTCTTTGAAAAGACCGTGATGCTGGGAAAGATGGAAGGCAGGAGGAGAAGGGGATGACAGAGGATGAGATGGTTGGATGGCATCACCAACTCAATGGACATGAGTTTGGGTAAACTCTGGGAGTTGGTGATGGACAGGGAGGCCTGGTATGCTGCAGTCTATGGGTTGCAAAGAGTCAGACACGTCTGAGGGACTGAACTGAAGTCACCCAGTTTGTGGCCCTTTGTTACAGCGCTCGAGGAAACGAATACATGGGGTCCAAGTGGAGAAAGCTCCCATGTGGGTGCTGTCCCTGGCCCGGCCCCCAGGGCGGCGCTGGGGAGCTGAGGCCCCGGCTCAAGGCTGCCCTGAAGCAAGCAGGGGAAGCCGCTTGGTGCCTGAGCCCCAGGTAGGGACCGAGCACAGCTTTCTGAAAACATCTTCCTTTTCTTCAGAAACCTTCTTCTGATTTGCACGGAAAATGAATTCTTCCCGACCAACACGATGCACTGCCGGTGTGATCCTGCGTGAACGATCCCCCAGTGATGCTCAAAAGAGAAAGAGGAAGAAACGATGCCTCAGGGTGGCGCACCTGACGCTGGCTCAGCAGGGCTTTCCCGGGGACTGCCGGGGATGCCGGGGGCACCGGAGCCCAGGCCACGCCCCCTGGCTGTGCCTTTCCGGCGCCCGGGGGCTCCTCAGAGGCTGGGTGACGTCTCCCTGAGCTCTGGCCCACACCCCGCCCCTTCCCCGCCTCCCCCACCTCGTCAAGGATGATCGTCCTAACCCAGCAGCTTCACAGTCGCTTCAGAACTAGACCAGGCGGAAGATTAAGGCTTGCTAATTTGGAACCAGGACTGATGTTCTATAAAAAGCCAAGGCTTTGGGATCTGTTTGGCTTTTTTAAAAGTAAGCCATTTTAGAAACTCTTCCTACATGAAAAACGATGAAGTCAGTGCAATTTGTCCCTTTCCAGGCCTGCTTCTTCTTCTGTGCTCCCCCTCTTTTTCCAGCACCCCCCCATATGCCCCTGCCCCAGGCTCGGGATGCCGAGGGCACAGCGGCCACACATGGAGGCTCATTCCGGGCAGGTCAGTGCCTATAAAGAGATGTGCCCCATCCTCACGGGAGTCTAGGATCAGAGAGGACGAGACAGGTTGGGGGACCTGTGACCCTCTGGGGTGAGGGCCCAGGGCCGGCGGTGGACGGGGCCACAGTGGGTACAGGGAGGAGGTGACTGACCCCAAAAGGCCCTGCCCAGAGTGGCTGCCTTTCAGAAAAACTCTGCAGAGAGAGGAACCTTTGGGAATGGAAGGAGCCTGCTGGTATCACCGAGCCCAGGTGAACCATGAGGACCCGGGAGGCCTTCCTAACCCCTGGGAAGTCTCCCCCAGCACGTGCTCAGGGCCGGGCACGGAGTCAGGCCCTTCTTCAGACTGCGGCCTGGGCTGAGCGAGGCCAGGGAGACACACAGCCTCTTCACACTCTACAGCTCAGTTCAGTTCAGTTCAGTCGTTCAGTCATGTCTGATTCTGCAACCCCATGAACTGCAGCATGCCAGGGCTCCCTGTCCATCACCAACTCCCAGAGTTTACTCAAACCCATGTCCATTGAGTCAGTGATGCCATCCAACCATCTCATCCTCTGTCGTCCCCTTCTCCTCCTGCCTTCAATCTTTCCCAGCATCAGGGTCTTTTCCAATGAGTCAGCTCTTCACATCAGGTGGCCAAAGTATTGGAGCCTCAGCTTCAACGTCAGTTCTTCCAATGAACACCCAGGACTGATCTCCTTTAGGATGGACTGGTTGGATCTCTTTGCAGTCCAAGGGACTCTCAAGAGTCTTCTCCAATACCACAGTTCAAAAGCATCAATTCTTCAGCGCTCAGCTTTCTTTATAGTCCAACTCTCACATCTATACATGACTACTGGAAAAACCACATCCTTGACTAGATGGACCTTTGTTGACAAAGTAATGTCTCTGCTTTTGAATATGCTATCTAGGTTGGTCATAACTTTCTTTCCAAGGAGTAAGGGTCTTTTAATTTCATGGCTGCAATCACCATCTGCAGTGATTTTGGAGCCCCCCAAAATAAAGTCAGCCACTGTTTCCCCATCTATTTGCCATGAAGTGATAGGACTGGATGCCATGATCTTAGTTTTCTGAATGTTGAGCTCTAAGCCAACTTTTTCACTCTCCTCTTACACTTTCATCAAAAGGCTTTTTAGTTCTTCACTTTCTGCCATAAGGGTGGTGTCATCTGCATATCTGAGGTTACTGATATTTCTCCCAGCAATCTTGAGTCCAGCTTGTGTGTTCTTCTTCTTCCAGCCCAGCGTTATTCTACATGAACCTCAAATCTAAAGAGGATGCAGCTCCATGGTGCAAAAATGAAGAATGCTGAGGCTGCCTGGGGAAAAGGAACTTGACTTCCTTTCTCATCTCTATGCATTAGAGAGCAATTGGGCAAGCAGAGTAACTCTGCAAAGCAAGCTATGTGAACACAAACACACACACCCACACCCTGAAGAGAAAATTTATGGTTTTCTCAGCTCCAGAGTGAGCAAAATTAAGTAGGATCTGGGAGCCTTGAGTGAACCAATTTCAGCTCCACTCTGGGGGCAGGAAATAGGTAGTCTTTTTTTTTTGGCCGTGGCATGCAGCATGTGAGCTCTTCGTTCGCCAGCCAGGGACTGACCCCACGCCCCCTGCGGTGGAAGCCCGGAGTCTTAACCACTGGACCACTAGGTAGGTCAGCCTTTTTGTTGAGATTCACCCTCAACTTGTTTGTCTGTCCCACATGTTTTCCCTGCATCAGCCAAGCTGTATCTCCCGGGAAAGCTCACACACTGCGAGCAGGCCTCCACTTTCAGTGGTAAATTCCAGGATGTGCTTTTAGGGGTGCAAGTGTCTGCTGTGTAGCTACCGAGTGAAATGATGAAAATGATGAAAAGCCCAGACAGCAGGAAGACCCAGGACACAGTGAGGAGAGCAGAGGTCTAGACCACAGGTCCGGCCACGATCAGCGTCACCATCATTAGGAGCTGGGACTCCTGGGCTGGGGCTCTCTTTGCCCGAAGATCTCCTGTGGAGCAAGCACCTCGGGGCGGCCCTGCCTCTGGTCCGCGGGGACTTGATGCCGCTCGGCCTTCTCAGATACAGCTGGGGGGTGTGCGGGTGCTGGAGGGGACAGAACCGGGTGGACGCCTTGGCCAGGGAGACTCTTGAGGGTATCCTTATTTATTCCAATGTCCTTTTGTTCCAACTGGGGAGGGGTGAGTTGCCCAGATGGTCAAAGTCCCGCGCTAACAGCGTCCTGTGGATGGCGTGGACGGGTGGTAGCTTCGCTACGAACAACCCTCCCCCACCTCTGATATTTTCTTTTTCTAAGTCAGCTCATTGAAGTATCAAACCATTTACACATTACAAATATAATTTATAGACTCATATGATAGTATAATTTTTGTAAATACAACAATAATTATCTAGTATAATTTATACATAGGTAACTTATTTATATATAATATTTTACATAAACTGAAAGTGCAACTTGCTCAGTTGTGTCCGACTCTTTGCGACCCATGGACTGTATAGCCTGTATTATCCAGGCCAGAACACTGGTGTGGGTGGCCTTTCTCTTCTCCAGGGGATCTTCCCAACCCAGGAATTGGACCAGGGTCTCCTGCATTGCAAGAGGATTCTTTACCAACTGAGCTATCAGGGAAGCCCCTGATTTTACATAGTACAACTTAATTTATAATATTACGTAACTTATACCATATACTGGTATATGACTTTTTGCAAATGTGGACTATTATGTAATGATGTCATAATCAAAATACAGACCAAACCCATCACTTTCTGCACAATGATGCCCCCTTTGGGTGGTGGTCTTCCCTGCCCCGAAGTCCCTCACCATCCCCCTCTGCTTTCTGCCCCGTCCTGAGGTCCTGCTGAGCCTGGCTACTCTGGGAGCCGGAGCCGTGGTCACAGGCACTGAGTCCCTGGATTTCCGTGTGCAGCTTTCTCTGAATCCTATCCCTCCTCTAGCGCTGTTGTTGTTATGTCTTTTTTTTAAGCTTACATATATTATTTACACCCAAACCAGACTTAATTTTAATTTTGCTTTCCAGGCTTTAAGGGAAGCAAATGCAGTCATAATATTTGAAAATATACTTCTTAGCTTATCTTGTTTTCAGCTGGGAGAACTGCTGCGCTTGACGACCAGTCAAGACCCAGTGAAGCTCTTGAATCGTCTTTAATTCACTTCAGCTTCCTGAAATGTGCTTTGCAGGACCCTGCTATGATTAAAAACAAAACAAAAACAATAAATAAATAAACAAAAACAACATAAAGCCAACAAGCCCCACCGAAACATCAAAGTCCAATTCCAATTCCAGATCTAAATTTAGATTGGAGAAGGAAATGGCAACCGACTCCAGTACTCTTGCCTAGAGAATTCCATGGACAGAGGAGCCTGGTGGGCTGCAGTCCATGGGGTCTCGAAGAGTTGGACATGACTGAGCAACTGAACAGCAACAACCCGAAGCAAAGGCTTCCCTCATAGCTCAGTCAGTGAAGAATCTGCCTACAATGCAGGAGACCAGGGCTCGATTCCAGGGTTGGGAAGATCGCCTGGAGAACGGAGTGGCAGCCGGTATTCTTGCCTGGCGAATCCCATGAACAGAGGAGCCTGCGGGCTACAGTCCGTGGGGTCACAAGAGTTGGACATGACTTAGCGACTGAAACCACCAACCACCAACCCTGAGCAAAGTTCCCGCAGTGTCCATTGTCTGTTCATCCTACACCTGACCAGAGCCACTGCCGTTCCTGAAGGGTCCCCTCCTGGAAGATGGGCCCCTCGGCCACCTGGTGGATGCTCCCTGTCTGAAAGAAATGAATCTCTCATTACTACTAATTAAAGATCTCACGCCACATGTTCCACTGAACTGTACCCGGAAAGCACTGCACACCCATCCTTGCTGATGTTCCTATCCTTGACTGTTTTAAGCAAACGCTTACATAAGGCGGCGCTGGCTCCGTATGGGCCCTGCTCACTCCCAGCCCCCGTCAGTCACTGGGGCCAGTGACAGCCCCCTGGGGCTCCACAGGCGAGGGAAGGAGGCAGACATCTCAGGAAAGAGGCCTGTCCGCCCAGCTACTGCAGTCTCCTGCGATGGTCCCAGCTGGAAGGCCTCCTTTCAGGCCAGTGGAAGGCTCCTTCTGGGTGCCCCCTTCCCTCTGCCCCCTGGGGCAGCAAATGGTTTCAGGATGAATCAAAGTCCCTCCTCTGGGGCTTCCCATGGGGGGCTAGTGGTAAAGAACCCACCTGTCAATGCAGGAGACATAAGAGATGCAGCCCCTGAGTCTGGAAGATTCCCTGGGGGAGGACATGGCAACCCACTCCAGTATTCTTGCCTGGAGAACCCCTATGGATAGAGAAGCCGGGCAAGGATTTACAGAATCCGGTCCATCATCACCCTTGGTCAGCACGCATCATCATCGTGGCAGTGGTCGTCGCTCAGTCGTGTCTGACTCTTTGCAACCTCCATGGACTGTAGCCCACCAGGCTCCTCTGTCCATGGGATTCTCCAAGCAAGAATACTGGAGTGGGTTGCCAGTTCCTTCTCCAGGGGATCATCCCAACCCAGGGATCGAGCCCAGGTCGCCTGCACTGCAGGCAGATTCTTTACAAACTGGGCTATATTCCCAGGGGCCCTGGGGGCCCTGGGTCTCTGGCTCTTTGCTGCTGCTCTAGGTGAGGATACTCACATCCCAGGGGGAATCTTCCCTGGCAGTTCCCCAGGCGCCGCCCCCATACCCCCTAGATGTCCCACTGTCCTTCTGCAATAAAGACCTCGTGAAAGTTGGGCTCAGCCTCCTCTGCCCTGGCCAAGCCTGCTCTGGGCTGTGTGAGGCTCAGAGGAGGGTGGGATTGGGGGCGGCCAAGCCTAGAAAGGAGAAAATTCAAGGAGGTGGTGGGGGGGTGGGGGGTGGGGGGTGGGGCGGTGGGGAATGGCACCCACTGGGGAGGGGGGCGGGGAGGAAGAAAGACAAATTCAGATGCTTGTGACTCAGGAAGTTTGGCTACAGCAGCCTGGAGAGAAGGGCGGGAGGGGCCAGAAGGGGAGAGAGGAGGGAAGAAGGGGTGAGAGGGGGTAGAGAGAGCATCACTGCGGGCCGGGGTGGGGGAGGCGAAAGTGCGGAGAAGAGGCAAGGCGGGGCTGGGAGCTGGGAGGTCCAGCTGGGGAGTTGGGGGGTGTTCCCTCCTCCCGCACCTTGCTTTTATTCTTGCTTCCCAAGGACTAAGAGAGGATTCAGGATGGGGGAGGGGAGCAGGGAGAGGGGGGCGGACAGGGGATGGACCCCGAGCCCCGCCCGCCAGGAAGCGCTGGTTCTAAGAAGGGAATAAAGTTCCTGCTGGAAGAACGCGCTGTGCGAGTGGAAAGGAACAAACAGCCGCTCCCACGCGGCCGCCCGCGCGCGCGATGCTGGCAGCCGGAGGGGCCGCTGCCGCCGCGGAGGCAAGAGCCGGCTGCGGGAGCCGCCCCCCGCGGCCCTGCCTGCGGGTTAGTGTTGATCCTTATTACTGTGCACGGTGCGCTGCTCCAAGGAGTCTCTGTAAACACGCTCGGTGTCCCTTCACCCCCACTCCCCTGGTGGCTCAGACCGGAAAGACTCCGCCTGCAATGCGAGGAGACCCGGGTTCTGTCCCTGGGTCGGGAAGATCTCCTGGAGACGGAGATGGTAACCCACTCCAGTGTGCTTGCTCGGAGAATCCCAGGGTCAGAGGAGCCTGGTAGGCTGCAGCCCCTGGGGTCGCAGAGTGGACACGACTGAGCGACTTAACAGTTTCACTTTTCACTTTCATCCCCACTTCACAGGCACAGACATGCAAAAGGACTCCTTTAAGAACAGGCTGATAAAATCCCGTCTGGAGGAGCGCACAGTAGACAGTTAGCTTCGGCAGATTTTATCAAAGCAGATTCCCTGAAACAGGTTGAACGGAGGTTAACTTTGCATGGAGGAAGTTGGAGGAAGTTGAATGGAGAGGTGATGGAGTTGAGGTGTTTGCAGGCAGAATCTCACAGTGGACCGCCCTGCTGGTTGCTCCCCATCCCACCCCCCAACACACACACACTCCTCTGACTTCTCTAGATAATTCCAAAAGCTTTGTGACTGAATTTCAGCTGCAAATTAGGCCAGGCTGTCTCTAGGTGTTCAGGTAACATGTAAGCCCGCTTGCTGTCTCAGGGAACTTGCCCCCATTCCAGGCCCTTGCTGACTGCCTTCTGGGGCCTCAACCAAGTTGGCCAAGGGTGAGTGGGCTGCCGACACAACAGAAGTGCCTCTGGTTGTCTGCAAAAGGATCGGCATGGAGGGCCTTGATGCAAAGACAGCCCCAGGTTGATCAGCCTCTGGTTTCTGGAATTCATCCAGCAGAGCTAAAGGTCAAGGTGAAGATGTCATCAGCTGGTGGGGCAGGGCCATGGGGGCCCCAGGTTCATTGGAGTGAGGGGGGAGGGGGGAGGACCAGAGAAGGATGTGGGGTGCAAGGTAAAGAATCCAGTGATGCGGACGGCTATGGGGAGATAAGAGAGAGATGGCCAACCTGCCACAGGCATCCCTAAGGCCAGTTCCTGTGTGGCCAAGGCCCAGCCCAACATGTGTCCTGGCCTTGGACTTTTAGCAGATCCCGTGGCTTCCCTGGTGTCTCAGAGGGTAAAGCATCTGCTTACAATGTGGGAGACCCAGGTTTGATCCCTGGGTTGGGATGATTCCCTGGAGAAAGAAATGGCAACCCACTCCAGTATTCTTGCCTGGAAAATCCCATGGATGGAGAAGCCTGGTGGGCTACAGTCCATGGGGTCGCAAAGAGTCAGACACGACTGAGCCATTTCACTTTCTTTCTTTATGGCTTCCCTGGTGGTCAGTGGTAAAGAATCCACCTGCCAATGCAGGACATGCAAGTTTGATCCCTGGATCGGGATGATCCTCTGGAGAAGGAAATGGCAACCCACTCCAATATTCTTGCCTGGGAAATCCCAAGGACTGAGGAGCCCGGTGGACTGCAGTCTCTGGGTTGCAAAAGAGATTCATTGCCCCTGTGACAATAAACTCCACCCCCCTGACCTGAGGGACCTGAAAGAGTTTCTGCTTCTTGGTTGGGGTTGGGGGGCAGGGCGGGGCGGGAGTAAGTAAAACCCAGGTACCTAAGTCAACTTCTGCCAAGTAGGATTTTTAAATGCAGAATGGGACGAGGTCAGTCAAGATCAGAGCTCAGCAGATTTCTCTGTGTCTCTGAGATGTGGAAAAAAAAGAAAAAAGATCAGAGCCCTGGCCTCTGGCCACTCCTGCGGGTGGATACTCATCAGCCCAGCCCATCTCGGTCGGCTCCTGCAGCTCTTGTCCTTACACGTCTACCAGCATCCGGATTGGTTTTATTAACTGTCAGCTAAAACCCAGTTCTATTCCAAGTCTTCAAAGATTCATCAAGTGCCTACTGTGTGCAGGGCACTGGGTAGGGCCTGTGGGAGATGCAGGGATGATGGAGCTGCAGTGCCAACCTTCTACCAGCGCAGGTGGCATCCAGGGAGGCAGATGGCCTGGGGGCCCTGAAGCTGGTGTTAGTGGTCGCAGCACTTTATCACCTACAGTTCTCTGATCTCTGGAAAAACAGACTAAATAAGAACAGTACACAGTGGAAAGGGGGACAGGGGAAGAGTAATAGTACAGGAGAAAAACTTGACAGATGCTTCCTTGGCCGAGCGACCAAGGTCAACATCAACAGTGATAAGTCATGCTGACAGCGGGGACCTTTGAAGGTGATGAAAACGGAATTTACCTCCGTGTCTGTCCTCCCTCAGCCCACCCTCCATGTCTAATCCTGAGAAAAACATCAGGCAAATTCTGATAGGTGAGCATCCTACAGTCAGCCTGAGGAGTTCCTCAAAACTGTCAAGGTCATCACCATCAAGGAGAGTCTGAGAAACTGTCACAGCTGAGAGGAGCCTGAGGAGACCTGACAACTGAACGTGGTGGGGAATCCTAGATGGGATTTTTCAGCAGAAAATGAATAGGAGGTAAAATCTTTGGAAATCTGAATGATCTACAATCATCAGTTAATAATAGGTATCAATATTTGTTCATTATTTTTAATAAATGCTATTGTTGTTCGGTCCCTCAGTCGTGTCTGACTCTTTGCAGTCCCATGGACTGTATCACACCAGGATTCATCTATCTCCCATTACCTCCTAGAGTTTGCTTAGATTCATGTCTACTGAGTCGGTGATGCCATCCAACCATCTCATCCTCTGTCGTCCCCTTCTCCTCCTGCCCTCAATCTTTCCCAGCATCAGGGTCTTTTCCAATGAGTCAGTTCTTCGCATCAGGTGGCCAAAGTATTAGAGCTTTAGCTTCAGCAACAGTCCATCCAATTCAGGGTTGATTTCCTTTAGGATTCTAATATTAGATTTTATTAATAGGGAAAATGGTACAGGTCTTATAGGAACTCTGTACTTTCTGCTCGACATTTCTGTAAATCTAAAATTGTTCTAAAAAGTAAAACCTGTTAAAAAGAACCCTG
The DNA here is from genome assembly GCF_019923935.1 of Bubalus bubalis. Lineage (NCBI taxonomy): Eukaryota > Metazoa > Chordata > Mammalia > Artiodactyla > Bovidae > Bubalus > Bubalus bubalis. The sequence goes on along the minus strand of NC_059175.1, from coordinate 62,582,739 downwards.
CAGGAATGAGGTTTGGGATGGCCAGTCTGTGAACCAGAACTGCGGCTCTCCAGGCATTCCAGTGAGTTACTCAGTACCTTTCAATAAAGCCCTCTTCTGTTTAGGCTAGCTGCAGTGGGAGTTTGGTTGTTTGCAATCAACAACCTAGATGAATGCACACATTTACATACTTACAGCATTTAAGAAAACAGCTGCAGGAGGTTTGGTGTCATTTTCCATTTTGAAGCACAGTCATTTTACAAAGGCAAGATAATGTGCATAAAATGTCTAGGGGTAGAATCAGAACTAATGAGATCATATCTGCAAAACTCCCTGGAGCTACTAAAAGGCAAGGTACAGGTATTATCATCATGAGAAAAAAACAAGCTTTGAGAACTTTGGCAGGGAGGTGGCTAAAAGTGGAAATCAGTTCAATTACTTCTTTTAAAATAGACAAGTTCTATAAAAGTTAAAGATAAGTGATTTTTTTTCTTGGTAAATTGAATTCCTCCTTACTTCTTCAGTCAAACATTGCTGTCTGTTCTATGATCTCTCAATTATTTTTGGTGCTGGGCTCCCTCTGACAATATATCCAAGCAGCTTGAGTTTTCCTGCTTCCAGATTCTCCAGCACAATATTCTCAAACTTCAAAATCTAACCTCATTTTTGAGGGGAAAAAAATCATATGCTTTCCTTTAATGTTATTGGAAATTTCAAAACAAATAACATGATTAAAAAAGATCCAACCAATACAAATGGTAATAGTAGAAGAAAGGGATGCTTTTGTCTCTAAAGATGCATTTTAAAAATTGTCAGCTCATATAGCACTGCAGTTTTTGTCCATCCTATAGGAGACAGAGACCGGAGCTCATCATGACCTTTAGACACCAGGTCTGTTGTGCTGTTTTGTTTTCAAAGTCTGTAGTAAAGAAAAAAAATAATGAAATACGTGTGGGTGAAAAATGAAGTCACAATAGGAATGCTTTCATATTTTTTAAAGATATTTTACCTCCAAGTATTCAAAGTCATCATGTCAGTGAAGATTCTGTCATGATTAACAGGGATTATGGTGTCTCATTCCTCCTGGTCCACCTTTAACCTGAGCTGTATTTCTTGTTTTTGTTTTTCCTTTTATAAACTTACAAGAGGCTATAAAAATCGGCCAACACATTTCAGAACATTCCCTACTAAGTTCCCAGATACTATCTCGGTGGACGCATGGCCAGTTTCCCAAGATGTAATTAAAGACAGTTTGACCATTTTGCAAGCATGTAGCAAGAACCATTTCAAAACTGGGCTAAAGACCACTGGCGCCCTTCTCTCCAGGCAGTTTGGTGTCTTACAGTTTCTGAATTTGCCACACTCGCCCCCAGGCGTGAAATTCAGATTTAGCAAAGATTCCTTAGGTGGCAAGTAATTAGAAATCAGGCTGAGAGGACCCAGGGGATTCTGTGGCTCCCATAATGGAAGTCCAGAGGTGCGCAGATTTTCCTGAAGGTTGATGTGGGAACCGCAGCTGTCTTCCTCTTGTGGAGACCTTTTTGTCCCAAGTTTTGTTCCCCTTGTGGACTTGTAGAAGTCAAAGCCATCTTCTTCCTCCTTCACGTCCAGTAGGAGACACGGTGGGTCCCGTGATTGGATAGTTTCCATCATAGGCTTATTGCTGGTCCCAAGGTGTGACCGGGATGCTGTGCTGGTTAACCAAAGCCCAGCCGCTGGACATGGTATCCCCAGCCCACCCCCAACACCAGGCTTCCCCAGGACAGAGGGCGTGCACCCCAGTGAAATCTGTTACCCCTAGAAAGGAGGAAAGGTGATCTACTGCCAGGATCTCTGTTGTGATTTTTGGAAGTTACCTTTGGCAGAAGCCTGAACAAGAAGCATTTCTCCTTGGCGATGTTTTCTGGCAGATATGGAATATGAGGGGAAAAGGGAATTTCTCAATGAACTCTGAAATGAGATTGTTCAGCCATGTCACCTAGAAAGTAGTTCCTGAATTCAGCCTAGACACACACTAGATGCAAGGTAAATTTTTTCATGGAATATTTAAAAGAAAATGTAATTATTTATTTTTGACTGTGCTGTGTCCTTGTTGCTGAGCGGCTTTTCTCTATCTGTGGTGAGTACGGTCTTCTCTCTTAGAGCAGAGCACATGGTCTGGGGACTCAGGCTTCAGTGGTTGTGGCTCCCAGGCTCTAGAGCACAGGCTTGATAGTTGCGGTGTATTGGGTTAATTGCTCCATGGTATGCAGGTCTTCCCAGATCAGGGATTGAACCCGTGTCTCCTGCATTGGCAGGCAGATTCTTTACTACTGAGCCACCAGGGGAGCCCTCTAAGAAATATTTTTCAGAACCTTGTCTTTGAAAATTTTAGGTTGAAAAAATATAAAAAGACAGTTTTAGCCATGATTTTTCAACTTCCATTGAGAAATGGACTTGGTTGGGGCGGTAAGTATTTTAATAAGGGGAAATTTATATTCAAACTTGCAGGTATAGTTGTCAGATAGGACAAGATTTGCTCGAGGATATCATTTTAAGAAGTTTAAAGTCATATGTTTTTACCCTCGTATTCCACACATAAGACACCCGTCTCTTCAGCAGGTAAAAATGTTTATTTCCCTTTGCCAATCATCAAACCTCAGTGGAGAACTTTGTGACTGGCATTCAAATCTTCATACAGAGCAAAGCAAATCATCGGAGGCAACCCTCAGATGCATAGCTGTTCATGTAATTGATTACCGTTAGCTGAGTTTTGCTTATCAATTCCTGGGCAGAACTTTGAAATGTAACGCTGGTGATGTGCGATACAGAGCATTCCAAAAATGAGTGATTTCCTTTGATTTTCACTCTGTATCTGCAAAGCCCAGTATTTCGGGAGCACCACCAGGGCAGAACCTCACTGATGTTTTTTTGCAGTTTGAATCATTTACTTTGGAGAATTTTTACACAGCTTCAAAACTGTCATCAGCTTTCTCGATGATCTCTAAAACCCCATTTCTTTTCCAACAGTATCTTGAGCTGTTGTGCCTCATCAAAGTATTAAGCTCTTTTCCAACAGTATCTCAAGCCATTATGTCTAACCATATTATTAAGTTCATTTTCCTCGATTGATTTAAGTAAAGGAAAAGAAGGTCATTAAATCAATATTTTGCAAAATGTGAAGTTTGATGTCCTAAGCTCATTCGCTAATGATTATTTGAAAAATTGAACTGGCATGAACAGCAATCTGAATCTTTTTCTTAGATTCTTCTCCAAAGGAAACTTGGGCAGCAGTCAGAATGCAAATTTTCATGAGTTTCTTCACCAGGAAAGGTGGCTTTGGTTGTTATTGTTGTTTTAATCTTAGTAATGGAAAAAGCTGAATCATACAAAACCTTCTGTGCTTTGTCGATTCCCGATATTATATTCTAGTTCTGTCCAATCTGTCCAGTTATGTGCAGCTGAAAGTTCTCCTTTGAAGGAAAAATAAATGGATAAATATAAATGTCCTCTGAAAATATTTTGACTAAAATATCATCTAAATCAAAAATTTCTGTCATAATTACACAGTATTTCTGGAACTCCAACGTACTGGAAAAAAAAATACTCCACCCCTTTGCGTGAATCCGTATATGACAGTAAACGCTGGCAAAAAGTTTTGATGCCATCTTCAGTCACCCAAAGTTAAAAAGGGGAGTAAGCAAAAATGAAAGGTGTTGATGGAAATAGCTGGTCCCTCACTTGCAGAGTGACGAGGGGTGTGGCGGTGGGTCCAGACCTCCAGGGAGGTCTGAGGTTTAGAATGCTGAGATCACTTTCAATTTCCGAGCACCATGCCCTTGGCCTAAGTCCACCGCATTAGACGTCACACTGTTGTCGTTCAGTCGCTAATTGTGTCCGACTCTTTTTGACCCTGTGGACTGCAGCACGCCAGGCTCCTCTGTCCTCCACTATCTCCCAGAGCTTGCTCAAATTCATGTCCACTGTGTCCTTGGCCTAAGTCCACCACATTGAGTGTCACCATGGCAAGATTTAAATAATCTCTCTGGATAGTAGTCTAATGTTGCCCACTCAAGTTCAAGGACAAGCACTAACTTAAACAGAAGACAGTCCCAGAGTCTCCTTTTTTTTCTTTATTCTGGAGTCTACTTCCATACTTTATTACAGTATCTATGAAATCCAACGTTATTATTATTGCTTTTTTTTTTTTTTTGCTGCACCACATGCTTTACAGAATCTTAGTTCCCTGACCAGGGATCAAACTCATGTCCCCTGCAATGGAAGAATGGAGTTCTAACCACTGGACTGCCTGGGAATTACTTAAATTAAAAAAAGGTGAGGGGCTGCTTCCCAGGTGGCACTGGTGGTAAAGAATCCACCTGCCAATGCAAGAGATGCACGAGAAGCAGGGTCCTCCCTGGGTGGGGAAGAGCCCCTGCAGGAGGAAATGGCGACCCGCTCCAGTATTCTTGCCTGGGAAATCCCATGGACGGAGGAGCTTGGCAGGATACAGTCCACAGGGCCACAAAGAGTTGGGCACGACCAAGCGACTGAGCACACACACATTTTTAAAAATATAGGCACACTCATATTTAAACAGCAGACTCACATACCGTGAGGTAGTAAGCAGCAGAACAAGTTAGATTTTATAATCCAGGTGAACAGAATATATGGTGTTAACATATGAAAGTGAAAAGTGAAAGTGAAGTCGCTCAGTCGTGTCCAACTCTTTGCAGATCCCATGGACTGTAGCCTAGCAGACTCCTCCATCCATGAAATTTTCCAGGCAAGAGTACTGGAATGGGTTGCCATTTCCTTCTCCAGGGTATCTTCCCTCTCCAGGGATCAAACCCGGGTCTCCCACATTGCAAGCAGACGGTTTAACACATGAGTTTCCTCTAAAGCCTTTCTTGCTTTATTTTCTGCCTATATGCATCATTCAGGAGACTTATTTGTTCTCTGTAATTTGTATTATGCAATAAATATGTTTTTAATTTCTCAAATATAACATTAGATTAGACTACTTAATATGTTTCACCAAATTTCTCATACCTGCCAGCCCTTATTCTGACATTCTCTCCAACTCCCACTAAACGCTTCTGAAGAAAGTCCTTGGGAATTAATTCCCTGGTGACTCAGTGTCTAGGACTCCGCACTTCCACTGCAGGGGGCCAGGTTCAATCCCTTACTGGGGCACCAAGATCCCAGAAGCCATGCAGTGTAGGCCAAAAAAAAACACAAAAAAACAAAAAACTGTGCTTAACATGGAATGACCCAGCAATGAATCTCAGAGAACCAAGAGTTATCTGGTGAATCTCAACTACCATGATTTTTTTTAAATGGACGTAAAACCAAATTTTAAAGTAGGCAACTCTCAGGTTAGGAAGAGAGACATGTATCAAAATGCAATTTGTCAGTTTTTTATTTTTTGGTGTGGAGAATCATGTTTCCATTAAACAATATGTTACAAAGGGTACCTCTCCAGTGTCCTATATACATGGGAATTGACATAATAATCAAGGACTCAGGTAGATTAAAAGCAGGCTGCCCACAAGTTTGGATGCTAAGGTGCAGGGAACTTTAATGGAATATAGGAAAACCCTGTCTACCAACAGTACAACTTTCCAGGTTGTCTGATTCTAGTCTCTCATAGTCTTGGAGCTGTTTTCTATCTCAGTAAGTTGTAGGTTCCCATGTTAATTTCTCAGGACTATTGTAACAAAGTGCTGCCAACTAAGTAGTTTAGAG